>NW_027526401.1:0-322500 GCF_048455015.1 Haemaphysalis longicornis | reverse complement strand
ACACACTAAACGTCGCCGCAGGTCGGCTACACCACAACGCTCCAGAACTACAAATCAGGGTGACCAAATGTGCGAATTGGGCGAGGATCCTCGCCCAATTCGAACATTTGGTCACCATGGTCGAGTTTAGTCTCGTGCACTTAAAATATTAATGAGGTCTTTACAGGTTTGGGCAGGCAGGCGGCGAATGGCCGCCACATGAGTGTCAAAAAAGGACCGAAACACCCAATAAGCACATAAATATGCATGTAGATATATGCATAAACCTATAATCTATATTATAAAAAAACATTTTCGCAATACACATAGGTCATTCCTTGCAACAATTTCGATTAATTAATTACGCAAGATTATATAGTTGCGGCAGCAATGAATTAATCTTGTACTGGTCATTTTTTTTCCAGCGTAGCCTTATATTAAGTGGGCTTGGTAAGTTATCTCAAAGTACGCGGCATCTCACGTCCGCGTTCATGGACACGGACCTTTCCAAAACTTTTGATTACAAGTATTCTACTAAAAATGTGTTTGTTTGGAGTTGACTATTTGTATCCATGCATTTTTACTGTCCTTATCTTTATTTTACATCATACTACCATACCTACAGCGAATGTTAAACCATGACGATTAAAAAGGTAGGAAACGTGTTATAAATACATAGGTGCTGCGGAAAAGGAAGTCTACATACAGTTATCAGAGCATGCAGGTTGAAAGGCAGCAGAGAAGTACACTGATTTATATCAAGAAAATGAGCGTGGTTCTCAACACTACGAAAAACAGAGCATCAAGAAAGTAAAAAAAAAAAACGCACATGTAGAGAGCAACGTCAAATAAAATAAATTTACGAACTCAATTAGGCAACCTTCATGGACGGTAGTTCGGTTAAATCGACACGGAATTTTAAATATATATTATTTTAGGAATTACATTTCTTTATGTGCGGTGCCCGTAGTTTATGCTGTTTTAGAGCACAATCCGGCATTCAGCCCGGCACTCTCTGCACGTATGCTCATCAGCTTTTTGTACTGGCAATTCAGTGATGTGTGTATATCTACGTCGCGAGAATATTTCACCGGCCTAGCGGTGGGTTGTCGGGGTTTTTGCAGACTTAGGAAAATGGCGCAGTCGCTTTCGAGATGACGCACTTTGGGGCCGGGGCGTGAAAACGTGCGCAGCGTCAAACGCGAGTGCTGATTTTCAAAGCACGCGTACTGGTGTAAGCGTATTTAAAGTGCTGACAGGCTTGCTTCAGCACTTTGGGTACTGGCAGATTTTCTAGCAGACGTAGAAATCTCTAAAATATACGCATATGAGCGAATGATGCGTTCATAACTAGAGGGAAAAAAACGATAACGAAAAAAATTGGCAGCGCACGTGGCTCTGCCTAGGAAAAATAAAGCTAACGAAAGAGGAAGTTGACCTTTCCGTGAGAACATTTGTCAAGCTCATGAAATGGGAAAAACGAGCTTCGCGAGTGCAAGCCAGTAAACTACGAAGACAGAGAGCAAGAAAATCTGGAAAGCCATGCCGGCAACCTTCGGCCGTGGCACGCAGATATTAAATAGCCTCAAATACCCACTTTTGAACATTCGACGTGCGTTAAATCTCCGTGTATACAAGCATGTAGTGCTTGGATTATGTGGCCACTAAATATCCCGGCCAAAATTGCTGTTGTATGCACATCATGTAAGGTTTATGTGCACTGAAAATAGATTAATGTCTCTCAAGCGTCTTTCAAGGTTGAGCATTCTTTGTGGGCCAGTGCGACGTTACATGTAACCGTATCGCCTTTCCGTACCATTTTCTTTTCGGTCGCACCAATGAAAGCATTTGATGGCAGTATTAAAAGACAGCCCAACAAAAGGAAACTAAGCGAACAAAAATGTGCTGCAAAGAGCGAGTTACAGAGTTCATTCTGTGCTGGCGGTAGCTATAGCTTTCGCGGGGGTTCCGACAAGAAAGAATAAAAAAGCAATATACAGTTGAAACTCGTTATAATGAACATGATATAACGAATTATCGGCTATAGCGAATTAAATACAAACTTTTGTTGGTCACGCTTTATTTCAATGACTCTTATTCTTTTATAACAAAACTGAAACCGTTGTAGCCGCGTGCGTTATCGGATATAACGAAAAATATTTGTCCAGGAGTCTGAGAAGCTACTTGAAAAAACCCTGTCACCCGAAATTGCAGAAGAATAAAGGCCCTTTTATTTGTAGACACTGTGAAAATCTTCATCCTGCTCAGTGCTGTGAGTGGCCACCAGACGAAGATCACATTTTTCATAAAAAAAAAAATGAGGACGCAGGTCTGTTTTCTCAAGTGCACTATATGTTCTGTTGTAATTTCACGTGCTCATGCTCCGGTTTATTGAGGTTGAAATGCAACAAAGAGAAAGGCAGAGGTTACCTTGTTTATAGTGGATTCGTAGCCTAAAAACATGCATTTTTGTATCACGTATTTTTCTGCGAGCTAGATTCGCGATTTGTTAAGCCGATTTTTACCTGTGCTGTCACAACGAATATCGGATATAATGAACAAATTTGCTGTCCCGATACTAGAACGTTATGACGAGGTTCGACTGTACCAACAATACAAAACAACAGCGAACTCTTTCCAGCTGCGACCAGTACCTATCATAAGAACGGCTTTGACCTATAGCTGAGCAGCGGAGTTCAGGAGTTCAGGAATGGCAGTGCCTGGCGGTGGGACAGCGGACAAGTTCAAGACCAACGTAAATTTTACAGAGTTCGAATTTTCTGTGACTATAGCTCGCTGTCCGGGACGTTCACCACCACCCACACCTCCCCACGAGTTGAGCGCTGGGTTACGCAACTGCAGGGCTCGAACTCCAGGATTAGGCACAGCCAGCATACATCCCAGCTGATGCTCTTGGCAACCTGCCGATTCAGTACCAACATGCCCCAAGCGCCACCCAGATCGAGCGCCGTTGGCCGTTGTTGCACAGGGGCCCGAGCCTTGGATCAGATTCGATGAATCTGTTGCAGTGTACAAAACGGACGATGCTGCTCTGCTCAGCGATGCAGACCACCTTGCTCAGAAAGTTGTCAGGGATCCCACATGGCCTTAACTGAAATCTTTTGTGCAGGGAAACATGCTTTTTTTTTGCATTATTTCGCAGATAATTTTTTGCACCGACGTCTCATTGGGGACGGGGTTGAAACAGCGGTATTGAGGGAAAGTGGCCTGCTAGTGCAACTCAGACGCAATAGGAAGGTACCTTGGCTGCCCGCTCCCTCCGCAGTGGGTTGTCCAGTGGGTTGTACTGCTGGGTTGTACTGTACTGCCGCGAATCTACAGCATGCCGTGTATTGTTCACTGCGCTCTGGTGTTTAGCGCTTTGATTGGGGCTTGTGGGTTCCCTTTGTGTTGCCACCTTTGTGGATTCGACTTCCGTTGAGCCTACGAGGTATGATAATATTGCGAGGCCTGAGTGCGAGGATAGACTATGTTTCACGCATCCAACTATACGGCAGTTGTACGATTTTTTTGTGGTTCCTCTCATCCTATTATTCATGCATTTCAGCGTATTGCTCTCTGCCCGTCAGCAAGTTTTCGCCCGTGGCCACGTTAGTGGGATTTCATGCACAGAGTGTGCTTGGTTGTGTACCATCAGTTCGTTCTTCCAATCAATCAATCAATCAATCAATCAATCAATCAATCAATCAATCAATCAATCAATCAATCAATCAATCAATCAATCAATCAATCAATCAATCAATCAATCAATCAATCAATCAATCAATCAATCGATCGATCGATCAATCAATCAATCAATCAATCAATCAATCAATCAATTTATTGATTGGTTATGAGGTTTAACGCGCCGACGCTACACAGGCGATGAGGCGCGCCGTAGTCGAGGGCTCCGAATTAATTTTGACCCCCTGGGGTCTAACGTGCGGCGAAATCTCGAACACATGGGCATTTTCGCTTTTCGTCTCCATCAGAACAGAGGCCGCGAATCGAACCCGCGTCAATCAATCAATCAATCAATCAATCGTTCAATCAATCAATCAATCAATAAACAATCGATCGATCAATAAATATACCAATCAATCAATATTTATGTCAGGTGCCCAGGACCATAGGGTCTTAGTGCTGGTAATCCAATGAAACAGCTCGAGGAGACATCTTTCTTTAGTATTTACTTTTATTTCGCCTGCTTTAGGCATCGTTTTTTACTGCGTTAACCAATACAACGCCTTTTTATTTATTAAAAGAAGGCTTTTACTGTTAGTCATGTATACGTATACGTTTTGCCTAAAATATGCCTAATGCTTTCTTTTTCCTCAACAATGACGATATGTATGATACAGGCCACGTTTGGAATGGCTTCGCCTATATAGGTTTTTCAAGACTTCTTTCAACTTACGGCCCGGCAGCTGAATCAAGTGATAGACAGACAGAATGGAGGAAACTTTCCATTACGGTTTTAAACGTTTTTCCTAGAAAACTTTGGTACCTCGCTGGGACTATTTCGCTCTCCAGTCGCTACGATACACATAACAAATCTCAGCTCCTCCGGTTATTCTGGAGAGACAAACGATCTCTGGTACGAACAGCATTGTCGGGTCTACGGAGAAATTTGGGCGGTTGGTATATCCCGGCAATCAGCACTTTTGTTTCAACGTTTGCCTCGAAAAACATGCTTCACGTAATCCGGTTGCCCTAGTCGCGCCCAACTGATGACATATTTTGTGGGAACGGGCAGAACTGTCGTAACGGAACAAGACTGGCGAGGCCGTCGATCTAAAATAACACGAATCCTATAAACGCGACGTCAGTAGAAGGGGCTAGTTGAGCTAGGTCTTGAAAAAAGGTCACCAACAATACAGGAACACAGTGGCCGCTGAAAAAGCGGAAGATCCACAGCAGATTCTGGATTCTTACCTGGAAGGGGAAGAAGCCAGAGACTACATCGTCGGCGAGCCCTAAGCGGCGCTCACCTTCGAAACTTTCGAAGCACACAGCTTCGAAACTTGGTTGCGGCGTATTGCTCCCACGAGACATTATCTAAATGGAAATTCACCAATGGCAACAAATGTAAAAAATGTAAATAAAAAATCAAAGCCAGCTTGCACAACCGTGTGTATATATATATATATATATATATATATATATATATATATATATATATATATATATATATATATATGCATCGCTGCACCATCCTGCACGGTTGTGCAAGCTGGCTTTGATTTTTTACATTTGTTGCCATTCCCAATCAATCAATCAATCAATCAATCAATCAATCAATATTTCTGAGCAGTATTTAGTATGTCTGTGATGCGCGTATTGGCTTTTTACAGTCCTCTGACATTGGTAATTCTTGCGTGCAATTTCGACTGAAACTTGTTTGATGTGCAATTCCCCCTTCCCCTCATTCAATGACCTGCTTGGCCCTTAGGGTATTTCAAATTAATACGATGAAAAACTGCGTCCACTCTGGCTCAGTGTGCGCAGGTCAGTCTCGCCGTGAGCGCCTCTGCCCGGACGGCGAGGTATGGCGGACGGGGATAAGTGTGCCGCGCAGCAAGAGAGGTGTTGGTGTTGCTCAGTCCCGCGCGTCGTTAGCGGATTCCTAGCGCTTCCTACTATGCACGCGTGCGCTGAGCGCACGAACGCTGACTGGCAAACGCGAACAGCAGAGGAACGGCGCCGGAATTCGCATTTCTCTGTACGCCCCTCGTTTCATCCCTTTCCCCCTTCGTACCCATAGTTGCTTTTTTATTATTCTGGAAATCGTCTTTGTACGGGCGGTTCGGAAGTGTCAAGGCGCTCGCGTGCATACAGCGAGCAATAAAAACTAATGGTTGTCCTCGAGGCGAAGGAAACGCAGCGAGGGTATTAGTGCGCTGTTGTACAATTCTGAAAACTATCGCCGCACGGGTGACTCACTGACTTCTGCCGCTGAGTACAAGGTCGCGGATTCGATTCTCAGCTGTGGCAGATGGTTTCTTTATAGAGTCGAAAAACAAAAACGCTCCTGTGCACGGTGTTGTTATAATGAAACTTCAAAAACCCCAGGTTGGTATCGAGGCTTTTTCGTAACCTTCCCTACATTGTACTACATCGTACATCGAGCATGCAAATGTTCAGCCTGTACGCCGTGATACACAAGTGATCTACGGCATCTACCCGGACCCTGCCAACGCTGTTGGCGGCAGAAGCGTACACCAAGCTGGTAACCCTTGCCACGAGGCGTCGACTCGAGGAAAGGCGATATGGCAGGGCACGGAATAAAAACAAACTCCACCCATGCACCCATCCGCGATATCCAAAACCACACTGGGGTATTCTAAAATTATTTAACACCACTCATTACTACAACCTACTTCTCTTTTAACTTCCAGCTTGGTCTTTCTCGTGTTCATTGCTAATCATGTTTCGTCCATAAAGCAGTAACAACTACCTCAGTTTCACCCTTCTCTCTTTTACCATTTGTGAACTTTTTATAGAAAACGCTGCGCTTGTCAAAAAAGTTTTATTGTAATCATCCCGTAATCTTCTTTCTGCCTTAAACGCGTATTACACAAACGCAGATCCTCGAAAAGCTAAAGCCTATCCGTCGCTATGGCTCAGTGGCTAAGGCGTTGTGTTGGTGAGCCCAAGGACGTGGGTTCGATCCTGGCCGCTGCGGCCGTTTTCCTGATGAAGGCGAAAAGAGCGAAAACGCCCGTGTCTAGACTTTGTAGTGAATATTAAAGGTCCGCAGGTTGTCGAAATTAATCCGGGGCCTCCCCTACGGTGTGCCTCACACGGTGCGCCTCATATATATAGCTGCGGCACGTAAACCCGCCAACACTTGAATTGAAAAGGCACAGCTCCTTAGCAGCCATTCTCGCGCTTTCTCTCTATATATGACGCTATCGCAGTAACAAACAAAGCTAGTAAGTTACCGAACCCTTACTAGTGCCAAAAAACATGACGACAGCAGATGAGAAGCAGGACACAATGCGCAACTTTCAGCTAGCTTTATTGCGACGATATCGCACCTAAATATGGCCGTCGGTACAGAAACAAAATAGAAAGCTTCCCTATTCATTGATGGAAGAATGAATATTCAGGGCAGGGCGAAGCCAGTGAACAGGGCGAACTTCCGGTGTGGAACGCCCGGTTGATGTGATGGTATGTTGGGTATGTTGGGTTGATGTAGAAAGTGATGGTATGTTGGGTTGATGTAGAAAGCCGGCGACAAGACTAGCACCAAAAACTGGTGACATGCAAGCGGCATCCAGTAGATGATTTTCTTGTATATGCGTAATTAGCATGAGAAAAAAAAAACACAAAATATTTTTTGCCTTGCTCATACCCAAGTGAGCCCTCTAGGCGTGTTTGCTTTGTTGTTGTTCCTGCTACTACTGCTGTCTATGGATGTAGAAAACGAACCGATTACAAAGCGTTGTTTTCTTAACCGCAACTGTCTTTTAGAACAATGTGGCTCAGCACTGAATATACCCATTTGTCTGGACCCGTGTTATTTCTTATGATATCTGAAATTTACCTTGATGAGTCAACTGGGAAGTCCTCGCCGGCAGCTGTAAGTTTATCTGGAGGGGTGAATTTCCAGTGCTGTGATGGCCACTCAGCAAGCTACAATTTAAGACAGCTTCATATTTGTTTTTCAGCAGTGAAATCGCTAGCTATCAGCGGCTTTATATCATGCCGCATGAAAGAAATGGCATGGCTCAACTGCTACCACGTCCCTTCCAATCCTTTCTTGTCTCTCCACATCTATTTCTGGTATCGAAAGACGCCCGCACCGGTCTCAGCTTCTTTCTGCAATTATCTTGGCGGTACAAAGGGAAACACACCTGCCTTCCGTTGTTTCATATGTGCGCGCGGGTGGAAAACAGGTTCTAGAATGATGTAAATAAGTTCAGCATCGAAGAGTCGCGATCATCGGATCATCGAGACATCGACGTTATGTTTTGTGATGTGCGCGGTCGACTAGAACCGCTTCGAGCCAACGGGGTACGTGTGGTGTCACCGTGTATGAGACCAGGGGGCAAAACAAAATGAAAGCAAACATGGGCATCCAATCAAGAGAAGGTACTCGACTATGTCACCTACACCACCTGCCTCTGGCAACAGTGACAAGCTGAGGACATGCACTCGTTTCCAAGGACGCGTGGTATACGGCAGTCAATGTCGCCTGATCGATTACAGACAAGCTTTGTAGATTCCTATACATGGCCTGTTACGACTGAAATATTTTTTTTTATTCCTGGGGCTATGCGCCAGAAGGCCTAAAAGTGCCTCACTTTCCTTCGTCGCCCCCTCCCAGTGTCGCCGAGGCACGTTTGGAGAAGCCGGCAGGGACAATAAAAAGAGACGATAGAGAGGAGTGGGGATTATGGCGTCAAACGAAGAAAGGATGGGCACGATTCCGGAGACAGGCAGGCGTGTCGACTCCGAGGGCGAGAAGCTAAATATCCCTACTCTCTGTCCTTCCATGGCTCCGGCGTCTTCCGAAGAAATGTGAACACACAACGTATCAGCACATGCCGTGCGTGATCGAACGGTGCACGTGCACAGTGTATACGCACGCCAAGTCTCGTACTTATTGGCAAGATAATATCTTTTTTTCCTGTTTATCCCTTGCTACCCCTTCAACTTATTTGCTTGTTAGCTGCTCACAGCCCCCAGTAACCCATCAGTCCTTGCTATGAATCTCGCATGAACAAATTGAAGGAATTTGCTGGAACGGCAATATCGAGCGAATTCCGAGATGGGCTTCCTTGGAATAAAACCCTCGAGGGTCTAAAGCTAGGTGTAACATCAATAATTGCGGAACTTTACGAAGGCCCTTTTTTTAATGCAAAGCCATTGTTTTTCTATCTTAATACGACAGGTTTCGTTATGGGCGTGTTTAATTTCAGATCGCTTTGGTTTGTCCAGCTATTCAATATTTCCATACAGAATATTTCCATACAATATTTCGCTTTACCTACTAGCTGGCAAGTTAATTTTCCTCTACAAAATATGTTCATGGCATCTTCATAGATAAGGAATCAAGAGGTAGTTCAGATGCTGTGCCCGTCATCCATGTGAACGAAAAGGTCCTAAGATGCTCTCTCGAGGCTTCCCACAAGGTGCCGCATATCAGAGAAGTGATACTTGACATTAACTTTCGTGTACGATGCTCTCAATTATACGTGATAATATTTGCAGCGATTTCTCGATAACTTCAGAGTCCAAGCTTCTTTGTTGGTCAACGGGATTTAAATAATCGAAAGGTTTTAAGAACTTTGTGAACGCACTAAGAACCAGATTTTCTTCTTCAAGCGCTGCTGAAATTTCCTCTTTTCGTGGTAGCCAGCTGCTTGCTAAGCACTTCGAGGAGGTCAAATTGGCGAAAAGTTAAGGTGTTATGTTTTCCCCTGAGATGTAAGGTAACATCTTATAATTCTTTTTATATAATAAAGAGTATAAACATTGGGCGATACTTGGCCATGTTATTTTTTTGCCTTATTTGTGCAGCGCATTTCCGCTGACTGTCTGCATTTTGCAAACAAAAACAACCTAGCTTTAACACAGATTGAAAACTTCGGTATGGCTAATTGCAGCGCAGGCTTGAAAGGAGACGTGCATGATGGGCTTAATTTGGAAGCCGTAAGCATAATTACCAGTACCGATATTTTGTCCACATCGTTTTTATTTAATGTCTTCATAAAACACAGCGGCTATTATTGCAGTCCTGATCATAATTAAATTATTTAACACATAAAGGCTCCTAATAGGGTATTACACAAAGAGGGCAGGGGGGGGCGGTAAACATCATAATTCAAGAAGTGGCGGCACGAAACAAAATTGGAATTCAGTACACCAACAACATTATTAAAAAACAGAAAAAAAAAGCTGGAAGGAAGGCTATGTGGAAATGTACAGCTGTTATTCACGATTAAAGATCAAAATGAGCTAACAATAATTGCTCAAATTAGTCAGGATTGCCCCCATGAACAAGACTTTGGCAGCTTGCTCCCTTCTTTGATGACACACGAAAAGAATGATTTTCTAAACGCGTCAGTACAGACGTTTAATCGGTCGATCCTCACAGACTGAAACTGACCGCGTGAATGTAGGGAGGATATCAGCAGAAAGGAAGTACAGAGGTGATGGAAGTGGTGATACAATGTCTGAAAAAATACATGTTTTATAAATTTCGCGTCTAGAGGCCAGGAAGGGGCATAGAAAGGGGTGCTATTATGTCATTGACGCTATTTCGCCAGCCATTTTTACAAGTGGAAATTAGGCGGGGCGGTTTTGAACTGATTCGGTGTTTTGTTGTTGTTTATTGTTTCGAACTGCAGTAGGAAAGGGAAGGTTATGGATATTATTGGATCCAGCCACGGGGTAAGAACGCAGTGCGGGGGAAGCTTGGGGATTAATAAGGGAAGAGAATAGGACAGGGGGACTAGAGTAGATAGGATACTTGGTTATTTTGTCGGGCCGTCGAATCAACGGTGGCGTCGACTATAGGTATCCTGTTGCCGAGGTTATTGCGCACTGTGCGCGAGTGTGCTATGCTAACCAAGTATTGATCCACTCGGGACTTCCCTGTTCTGAATGATTCATCTCTATTTTACTCACTTTATCAAAAGAGTTAATTTTAGGACCGACTTTGACCTTTCTCACAGACGGTTGAGACGCTTGTCAGAAAATTTAATCATGTCAGAATAATAGTTACGCCTGGCTTTGTTTAATCCTTCTTGCGGCGGCTATGGTAAATCTTGAAGTTTCGCAATACATCTGGGTCTTCCCCTTTCATAAACCTTCTGTACACCTTCTTATCTTCCGGGTTTCTTCTTGTGAGTCTATGGCTAACCGCCAACCCATGGTTTTCGGGGTTTGTTATTTTTACTAATAACTAAATAAACAGAACTATAAATTAATAAGAAAGCCCCGAAACAGGGAGGCAGTTCTGTTGTGGGTATTTTTCGCGTCCGCTACGATGATTACAGCTTGGCGTCTTCCCTTAACTGACCTGTACCACCTTCTCATTAAATGTTTACAGCGTTTCTAGACAACTTTTTATAGACTATTGCACCGACAGGCAAGTCTGAAGTGCTGCTTGAAGAAAATGAATATCGGCAGGGGATCGCTCAGATCACATGTAAATAACACTGCTAAGACTTGCAAATTTCCGGAAAATAAAAAGGAACAGATAAATTGTGGATTAATACTGCACAATTATCCAGTCGGTACACCAATCACATTTACTTCGTAAAATCGTAAACTCTCGATACCACATTCAGTCTAAGTGGCATGGTGTCATATTTGAAGTGGCCAGCACAGGTAAAACTCTGCACATTTCGCGTGGCAAATTCGAACATTGATTCCATTTTATATAGAAAACGTGTTAAAAGCCATTTCTGAGAAGTCCAGAGGCGTGTTAAACTGTTTGGCAGTCTCTGCACAGACCGGTCGTGCCGCGGACGGACACGTCGGTAGAGCGGCGCCAATCATGTTTGCGGGACTGGGACTGTACGACAATCTCCAGAGTGAAATCCCAACTTGGATGACGCTTGGCGTCACTCACGCAAAGCGCGCATTGCACACAAGCCAAAACGACCGCCGGCAGTGCAATTCACTAGAAGTAGACTGGGTTTTACGGAGCTCTATCTTCCCGCGACAACTCCGCCGGCGGCGAGGTCGGCCGGTACACGTCGTCTGCCGGCGCTGCCTCCTGACGGCAAGGCCTGGGAGCGGAGGTGACCGTGAAATTTGATTGCGCGGGGAAAGTACAGGCCCGCGATCCGTCTGCACCAGACGCCCGGGCGGGCGAATGTGTTTACGTCGGCGCGGATTGAGTGGCGAGGCCTTTGAAGGGGAACCACCTCCACGTCGGCTGCTGCCTCAGCTGCGGATCCCCCACCCACCGGGAAACCGAGATGTCTTGCGTGCTTCGTTACAAACTTGCCCTGTGCATGCTTCCTCGCTGACCCGGAGCAGCCGAAAAATCTTTACCATCCCTTCCTAAAAGAGAAGCGCGAAAGCTTCCTCACATCAAAACTGTCAAAAGTGCTTCAAAACTTTCGCTAAAAGGGCGCCCAACCTTCACTGAAAGTGCTTCCAATCAATCATCAAATCGGAAACCCAAATCGCAAACGAAGAACGAACTCGTGCGACCAATTTTCGCGCATTAAGTGAACGCATGTTCGAACGATCTAAATGTATACCGATACGTGGTTTATAAATTACAGGTTGGGCTCCTATAAACTATTGGGCGCCTTCTTCACGATCGATGCGTGTATTCTCTTATCGATAGAAACGTTCCTTTTTCGCGATTTTGAAGTAACCGTTTTGACATACAGGAAGCCTAGTTTCACCACGCCCCTGTATCCATAAATCTTATCAGAGCTTTTCGGTCGACCAGTGTGTCTATGGGAAATGCATTCGTTTTTTGACAGGACGCTATCGGTCCCACTAAGAAAGTTTTCGCTTAAAAAAAAAAAAAGCCACTGCACTTTTGGCCCAGACGGTGGCGTCTACGATGAGCGACGCATAGCCCGCGCATGGTTGGCAGGTGCATCCGCTCGACTGCTTCAAACCGCCAACGCACCAACCTCTAGCTGACATAAAACGAAGCTGGGTAACAAAGTATGAATGATTTGTTGATCTTAGCCAATCCATGTGCCTGGTGGTCGTGGGGACCAATATTTCTGCGCGAACAGCGTTGAGCTTATCTACGGCCGAAAAGACTCGAAAAACTACACAAACATAAACCACGTTTCGTGCCCTTGTCTTGCTCTCAAGTTTGAGGCGTTATTTTAATACTCCCACGGAGAAGGAAAGTTAGGCTATGTTCAGACCACCGACGCAAGAGCCGTATTGTGATCTATGGACGTTAATAAAACGGCGTGTCACGCTGTTCGGTTGGCTGAGACGTGAAATGACGTCATTGTGTAAAGTTATTACCGCAGCCGCGGCAACAGTTTGAACCCGGCCGTACTTGAAAAAAAGAAAAAAGAAAAAAAAATGGCTTTCGCGCTACGTAAACTTCTACCTAGCTGTCACAGCAAACCCATTTTGAGCAAAACAGTTAGTGCAGAATTAGTGTCACCAATGGTACCCACATTCCCACATGAAACTCCAACGATTCACTCTTGTTTTGATCTGGTTGAACAAATTATTTTTCTTTTATTTCTTGATTCAAGTGCAGCTGTTCTTCGCTCAAACGCGGTAACAAAAGCACGAAGTCGGCAGCATGAAGACAGTATTCTGTCACGAGCAACCAACTTGTTTTTTTTTTTTTCGAACTGAGTATTGTTTAGTTCCTTCCAACAGCCATAGAGGCCAACGACTAAGAAATCCACCGATGTACTTGTACTAAGAACGCTTCGCATTGTAAAAATCAGATGTTTTCCATGGATTGCTAAGAGAGACGAAATGTATCGCCTCAGTTGCGTGACACACATTTGTCGTGAGTGATTGTGCATTTGCCTGGCTTCGAATAAAGACAGTTCGTATGGTATGACTAGCCGTGGTCTGTTTTCGACAGCCCGCCGCGCACGAGAGCGGTGAATGCGCATGTCCAGGGAACATAGAGTCCACAACCACTCAACCGTCCACCACACTACGAACGTGGGTTCCACACCGAGAATGAAAACATTTCTAGTAAGCTTTATTGATTCAGTGTACTTTGTGCTTGTAGATTAGTTCTATAAGTGAGTCAGTAGCTTGCAAATCGCGGCATACAAAAGGACCTAATTATATGCACGTCAAGCTATTGTCGCGAAGCGCTCGTTTTGTTTATTCTTTTCTCTTGCTTCGGAGTGCTTCGCCCGCCCCCAAGGCCTTTTTCTTGGAAAAGAGCAACTTCTGTTTCGGAGTGACTAGCCAGGAGGATGAACCTTTGCTGTGCGCGGCGACCACTTGCCGGCAAAGGGACCTACATTGCCCCATTCTCGGGCGTACGTTTCGCGCCTCCGCGGTGTGCAGATGCTGGGCCTCCTGTACTCCTTCACAAGGGGCGTTTCCGTACCTTCTTTATTTTATTTTTTGTCGTTGTACGATCTGCTTTGCGTAAATTCTGCGAATATTCTTCCAATGGAACAAGTGCCTTGGAGTTTGAACTCAATAGCATCCGAAAAGAATTGGTTGGTTTCTTATTGTAGACCACCTCGCCTGTACATATCTAAGAAGCATTTTGCTTTATAATTGAAAAGTTTGGTATGTATGTATTTATTGTACTTAGGAAAAGGAAAAGCCACCAACAGACGTAATTTGTCTCGCCTAGGGGGCGGACACCGGAACGCCTGCTGGTGTAGGGGGGGAGGGGGAGGATAGGGAGAAAAGAATACATAGGAATAGGAGGATAGGGGAGAAGGTTGACATTACAATGCATGTAACTCGCACAAGGGTAAATATAAAACACAAAAGAGAAAAAAAGGAAAAAGGGGAATAAGGGTAAATATAAAACACAGAAGAGAAAAAAAAAGGGTTACACACTGGGAAAATTAACATTACAGAGAAACACTACAGATATAGACAACACATGAATCTACAAAGGACACAGCACACTTGTAAAAGGGGTCACACACGCACACACACAAGTACAGAAGCTGCTTCAGCAGCAGCACTCCTCCACAATCTGGGCAGCTAGGCAGAGTTGTAGTGGAGTGCGCTGTGCAGCCCCGAGGCCCGCAGGTATGTACCCAGGGCCTCGAGCACTTTGTCTCGCTCCCTAGCACTGCCCGGGGGCCAAAGCAGATCCTAGTTTGGTCGCCACATTGCACTTTTTTGGCCCTGTTACAACGAATATGAGCTTTTAACAGCGGAGCTGTTTAAGCTTGAGCTTGTTCAGGTGGCGTTGGCAAAAAAGCAGAAAAAACTCCTCCGGTGCGAGGCACCCAGCCCGGCCTCATAGGCGGTGCCAAGCCTCGCCTAGCTATGACGTCACTGCGCCGACGCGGCGACTTGTTGCGACACAGCGACTCATGACTCCTCGCCGAGCACATCGTTTACACTAGTGCGTCGGCCCAAGAAGTATGTAATTCCCGAGGAAGAAGAAGCGCGGCGTATACGCCGTCGTGTCGCTGTTCGAGAACATATGCGAGACGGCTACGATCCAACCCCGAGTATCGCGCCGAAGCCGCCGCGCCTAAACGGCAGCGAAGAGCGGTAAATCCCGAGTACTGCGCTCGTGAGGTCGAGCCCCAGCTACGCTGTTTCTCCGGCCTTGCACCTGCAGGGCAAGCTGCGCCAATTTTTAAGCGCTAGCGTTATTAGGCCCATTTCTCGGTTTTGCCGTGGATGCAGACGTCCGCTATCAACCGTGCTCATCAAGCGTCCGCGTAAGTGCGCCATCGGTACTGACAGTCAACTACGACTGAGGCAGCCAGATACGAGGGCTCGCTGGAATCGGGAATGCCGAGCAGCGGCAGTTAGCTTGTAGAAAGGCGGACAATGATACTGCGGCCGAGGCAAAAGAAAAGATACGTCCTCTGACCAGGCACCACACCTGCGCATTGAGGCTTGTTCTACACGTCTTGCGTAGACGCATGCTGGGTGGACGCGGTCTCCAGCCGTGCCCGCAATGAGGCCGGCGCCAACATTGTGTCATTTAGCTTAAAAAGAGGGCAAAAGATTTACCCCAGAGTCTCAAAAACCAAGGAAAGCCGACATTGCATTGATTGATTGTGCGGTTCAACGCGCCGACGCTACAAAGGCGATGAGGCACGCCGTAGTGGAGGTCACCGGATTAATTTTGGGCACCTGGGAATCTTTAACGCGTGCCGAGATCTCGAAAAACACACGGGCGTTTTCGCTTTTCGCCTCCATAAAAAGCCTACATTGTAACCAGAAACTAACTAAAATGTGTCCCAATTAATACCGAGTATATGGCGTCTAATTACACGGATTCTAACTTTAACGTAAAAAATTTCGCGCTCGCGTCCCCGCCGCAAGCTCTGCCCGGCAAACGACTAATGGCGACACGCGGCAAATGTAAAAAAACCCCAAAAATCGGCCAGCATGTCAACCCCGAAAAAAGTCACCTAACAATCCTCGGCATGACCTTACAGAGAAGCGGAAGGGCCGACCTCCCGCTCGCCAAAGTACAGGAAACATTTGACTATTTAGCCCACATTTTAAGACGTCTGTACAGGGGAAGTGCAGGAATGACCGAAAACATGGTAAACATTTGCAGGCACTGATGATGAGCCGGATATTGTACAGCCTGCAGTACAGAAACTACTTACCCGCACTGAAAAAGGTCAAATAAACACCATCATCACGGCAGCTTATATAGGGCAGTCCTTAACCTTTATATTTTCACAATCAGCGCAAGGGTCTTCAAATTGTGTCTTAACCTTTGAAGAAATCACTGTCCACTCTCCTAGCACAAAACAAGCCTCTGGGAAAAACAAAATGGGGACTGGTCATCCTATGAAATATAGGCACACCTCCAGAAAAAAAAAAAAAAAAAAAACGGCTGGACGCCATGATGGATGCGTCACCGATCCAGCGACTTCCCTTAAAAGCCCTCCCCCTCCTAAAAAAACATAGATCCAAACCTACGCGTGGACAAGCGACAAGCCAAGTTCGAAAACCATGAAAACAACACTATAAGCCGGTGCCGGGACGTCCGAAAGTACGGAGGCAACAATTGTAGTACTGGGCTACCCTGGAAATCGCTGTAATTGCATTATCTGCATACACACGGTAATTGAATCCCATTTGCAGTCCCCCTAACAGAACTATCGACTATATATGCTTAAACACTATAACACACACTCAATAGGCCATTAGTCTCTTGGCTGCAGGCAGACTACCCAATCCACAATAATAAAAGTTCACAGTGCATTAACACAGGGACACAAGGGTCTGGATGAAAGGCACGCAGCCAACCAAGATACTCTCGCACTCGCATACCGTGCTCCCTGTTAACCACGACTACCACACTCCCCTCCCGGAAAAAATATGGAAAACGTATCCTCACAGTCCTACGCCTAGAAAAAGCATCCTTCCCCGTGCCACACGGAGACCTCATCGCTTAAGTATCGCAAAGTCCGCTCAGGATGCAAACCAAAACATATATCCGCAAATCTATATTGCTGAAGATGTTTGGTGGGAAATGTCTGCCATTACCTTAAAACTGCGCCTAATACGGGCAAACACCCCCTCTCTTCTGCGAAACCTGGTCATAGCCAAGATATGCTCAGGGGTGAACCACTCAAACATTACATCTCCAACATATATCGACACATGACACACTGTCCTGACCATCTTGCCACCTCAAGATAAGCGTAAGCTGATCCTGGGGCCCTGGAGTTCTGGTTCAACCCACGGGGTCTGCTATTTCTTTATCCCCCTTTCAAAAACTTTCAATAAATCTTTCTTAACAAATATATTTCTCTCTGTCTCTCCCACTCTCTTTTTCTTGTAAAATACCCGAACGTTCAGTCAGGTTACCACGACAAATACTTTTAAACTTCGACACTGTTGCTTTCTCTCTGGAACTGAGCAACATCCCGCAGCCTCAACTTTACACACCCATATCTTAAGCCACGCAAGCGTAGATGTCCTCTGAGTTTCCTGTGCCGCGGGGATTAAAAACACTGCGGCTTACCTAGCTCTCGTCACTGAAATTCGGTACTTGAAAAGCACAAATGGTAAATGCAGCAACCCAGTTCCAGAACGCTCCTTCGACGCTGGAGTACCGCTAGCGCGTCACACATCTAAGACCTAAACGTAGATGTCGTCTGCAACTTTTTTTAGACCGGCTCAGGGTGCGGGGGGATTCGCTCGACAGGCGCTTGCCGGCCGCTTCCGTGTGCGTGCCACCTGAAGACCGTTGTTGGTCCGCATTTTCCAATGCCAATGGTCATTTTAACACGAAAGTGTTTTAATCCGGGGTACACCAAGATTTCACTGACGTCATATCTGTCACGGAAATGACGCCAGTACAACGAAGCAGGTGGCGTGTAAAGGGTGCACCCCGGCACACAAGTTCTTCTTGCGGGGAAGCAACCTTTAGTACTAAAGAGTACGTTATACATAGGGTTGTTCGTTTTCGGGTTTTATATTTTAACACGAAAGTATTTTATGCCGGGATACACCAAGATTTCACTGACGTCATATCCGTTACGGAAATGACGCCAGTACACCTTTGGCGAAGCAACCCGCCAGCAGGACGTCGCTCGCCAAACACACCCACAAGACAGCCGCCGATCTGTAAATCATGCTCCGCGGCAGATTTCACTGCACATTTCACTTTCGTGTTTTACCGATTCCTATGACAGAGGAATCAACCACAGTTTCTTTTCTCATTTCTATGTATCAATTGAAACGTTTGAACTGTGAGCACTAAATCTCAGTGACAATCGATAAAAGAACATAGGCCCCGCACTCCACACCACTTCAGTGCCTCATTACTCAAACTCTCACTTACTCAAACATATTCTCACTTCGCTATAGTATACAAAGTGGTGGAGGTGTTGTGTACCAAATTACTTCCCCACAGTGCTGTCTACAATAATTGGTGTTTGTGCATAATAAAGGGCTTTCCAGGGCTCATTTTATTTTCAGTTTATAAGCGGTTGCAAGAAAGTGGTACTGTAAAAATATTATACGGACAGGGTCCCATAATTATAAACTGCACGCGACGGGATTCTCGAAGAATAATTACAAACAATAAATTTAAACAATTAAACAAGTAACGCGTAATAGCGTACACCTTGTTTCAAAAGAAATTATTCGCACACACGAGTGATACATCCGCCAATTACAAAATCCGTAGAGAGGCGTAATAAATGAGCTAAAGGACACAACAGGACAACTAAGTTGTCACTGCAGACGGACATAGTCAATAAGATTACAAGTCTCTAGATTTTAAAATAAAAAATAACAGAAAGTTAATTATTTGTCAGAAAAACGCTACTGAATCTTTGAATTATGGCAATGTAGGTAAAAAGTTTTATTGAAAACGGCAAGGCAAGTCATTACACGAAGAATTGAAATTAAAAGATAGTTGTGACTTCCGTGCTTTAAACGACAAAATAACAATACTGCAAAAAATTTCTTACGAATAGTTACGGACTATCTAACGAAACTTTGTTTGTGGAAGAGCCTTTACGAAATCTATTGTACACTTCTGGAAGTTCGCAAAGCACCGAGTGATTATTTGAAAATGTGCCGCAGGTTTCTTCTGTTGCACTAGAAGATGCCGGATATTCTGATTGATTGATTGTAGGGTTAACGTTCCGATGCAACGCAGGCGATGAGGCGCGCCGTAGTGGAGGGCTCCGGCTTAATTTTGACCACCTGGGTATCTTTAACGTGCGCCAAAATCTCGTACACACGTGTCTTTTGCTTTTCGCCTCCGTCCGGTTTCCGGATATTCTGACAGTAGCATATTTTATCACATGGAGAAAGCGATATCCATACAAGTTAAAGCATTACAGTTCGCTATAGCGACGCTGAAGGCCAAGCCAACAGGATGTCCTATAGTGCAGGCATAACAGCTAACATCTGCTGCTTCATCTATACGACAGCACGGCCTCTGTTTACTGAGTTTTTTCTGACAGAAGTGCATCGGACACTCCTGGATGAAGTGGTATTTTTTCCCAACTCATAACACAAGTTTCTTCCTCATTTTCAGTCTATGGAGGAAGTTGTAACATTCCCTTTGATATCTATTAGCAGCTCACAACGAAAACGTGCTTTTGCTTCATATTAACGCCTATTTAAATGATACTCAGAAAGCAGGTCTAACGAATCATCTAGGATGCACGTCTCGTAGCTTGCCTGATGTCTAGCGAAAGTTTGGCACCCGGGGGCCTAATTTATCGGCTGCGGTATACTTTCGAAGTGCAATATTATTACCCAAAGGCCCACCGACAGCGCGGGCAACACACCATATATCAAGCATGGGTGGACGGTAGCCCACAAGGTCAGCTCTCTTGATCGTAACGATAGCGAGGGGCCAAGCGGAGTGATGAAGACCGCCTTCTTCGTCCCGGAGTTATTTGGCGTAACTTGCCCCGCACGGCTCCGCTAACGATTGCCATTCCGCGAACGACCGCGTCCGTTCCAAAAACGTCCCATCTTATCCTACAGCGCTCGATCGCTCGAGTGACTCCGGAGACGATGCTGTTTTCGACGTTCATTCCGATCATCCCGTGAGTGAAGACGGTATACTCCACCGCCTCCTTCCACTCAAATCAAACAGTATTTCCCCTCTTCTTCCCACCTGGCATCTGCTGGGCGTGCAGCCCCCAGCGGAAGTCCTGGCACTCTTAACGGCGCACGTGTATTGCTGACATACGAAACGATGTTTACTCCTTTGCGAGCAAAATATAAAAGTTCGACAAGAAAGGCCAGAAAAAACAGCTACCATGTGATTGTGAGTCCTTGCCATAATTGCCTCTAGAACGGCAGCAAGCTGGTAACTTTATGCAGTGAATGAAATTTTAGTTTACACAAGGTTTGTAATCCTAAGTCTTGTCCCTTTCAAGATGTCCACTTTAAACGAGCCATGATTGGCCGAAGGCCTAGACGACACGGATGTGAAGCAAAACAAGCAAACACAAGTAACTTTATGACTGTGCACAGAAATACGGAAACCGGGAACGTAACGACTTGAAACGGACGCGAAAAGGACGTTTCTGGAGCAGCCACAACTCGGGATTCCGCCCCTGTATACGCAAAAAAGGGCGAAATTAAGCTGAGTAATACCCGGAATAACGTGAACTGATACGTCACCAGAAGTCCGATTTTCTGCCATCCGACGTAAAACGCTAAGCGGAATAAGCAAACCTGCCCCAAACAAAAAATAAAATAGCTAGACTCCTTAAACAAACTTTGAAAGATGCTAACGGTAAAGAACTCCGAGGACACCTAACCACATCTTATGAATTGTAAATCCGAAAGCATTAATGCCCAACGGAATGCTCTGGTGATGACGTAGCGGCGAATAGATATGGGCAACAAACGCCCCTCCCCCCCTTCCCCCCCCCCCTCTCCTACCCTCTCCCTTTACGTTGCCATCAGTTCGGTTCGGCCTTTAGTAACGATGGCGTAGTTTCTATGGGGCCGCATGGTGCGTCGCAGCCAATGGAGGCCGCGGGGAATACTCACGTTCACACGCAGCAGACAACAACGATGCCATCATTTTCGCTCAATCGCTCAATTAATGTTTCTCCATTAACACACCGGTGTCATCGTTGGACTCTATAGAAATTATAATTTCAGTGCAAAAGCGATAACCCCTTTGCTGCGCCCACTTTGTACGCCACCATCTTTCGTATAGCATTTTGGCGTCACCATAGCATTGCTGCTTCACAGAGCACAACTGCTCTTGGGTAAGTTCGTTGGTGTACTTTCGGGAAGAGGCGAGCGTGGTGTTTGCATAGTCTGCAGCGTGCCTGCAGTCTGACTGCGTTAAAGCTGACGTTTTTAATTTATTAACCTCGGCCACTTGCTGACGTGTTCGCCTACCTTTAGCAGATATCGATGTTACTACATGCCTACAGGAGGTCCCCCTCCAGCCTGGTGCTCTGTGATCTCCTTGCGTATATATAGTTATGTAAATACGTTTTCAGCAAAATAAACTTCTTTTTTCTTCTTCCCTTCTTAAAAAAGACATGCTGCGTCAGTGACCGGTCCTTTGCCGTATGCGCGCCGGGAAGTCGCGAACGCACTCCAGAGAAGCCAGAGGTCGGAGCTACGCAGCTTGTATCCGAACGCACTTCCTGCGAAAGACTATGCTGCCCGGCATGTCCACTTACGGGAAGAAACCCATCGGAGCGGTATTAACTTCCAATCGTAAACGTCCCAAACCACTTAAAAAGTGCCGGATGCGCTGTGAAAAACGCATACTTTTACGTAATGCGTTACATCTATTTAACTCTTTTTTTTTAATAACAAAGTAATAACGCAGTTACGGGCGCTGCTAAATTGCGTATTTTTGTTATTTTCAAAGCGAGCAAAGAGTAACGGTATCTCGTTGCTTTTCGATTGATTTGATTCTAGGGTTTAACGCGCCGACGCAACGCAGGCGATGAGGCGCGCCGTAGTGGAGGACTCCGGATTAATTTTGACCACCTGGGGATCTTTAACGTGCGTCAAAATCTCGTACACACGGGCGTTTTTGCTTTTCGCCTCCATCAGAAAAGCGGCCGCCGCGGCCGGGAATCGAACCCGCGACCTCGTGCTCAGCAGCGCAACGCCTTAGCCACTGAGCCACCGCGGCGGGTCGTTCGTTGCTTTTCGGCAACAACGTGCGCGACATGAGTTACGCAACCCCGTTTCAACCCACACTCGTGCGTGTGGCTACCAGAGAGAGAGAGAGAGAGAGAGAGAGAGAGAGAGAGAGAGAGAGAGAGAGAGAGAGAGAGAGAGAGAGAGAGAGAGAGAGAGAGAGAATAAAGACTTTTATTACGAAAAACAATGGGGAGGAGTGTTCAGTTTCCTCCTTGAGCTCTTCCAGCCTCAACAGCCCTCAACACCAGCAGGCGCTGCTCATTGAAGTCGAAGCTGCCCAGAGCTCCCTCCCAAAGCTCGTAAGAATGCGAGAGATTGCGGAAATGCAGTGGGGCGTGGCAGCGGCATCCTAACACAAGAAAGAGCGCCCCGAGAGCTTAGCAGAATCGGCATTGCGGGGAATATATGAGGAGTTTTTTTTTTTTTTCAAATTAGTAAAATCCACTTAAAAAGAATTTGAGCAAAAGGTGAAAGTTTATTACCGTACCTTCAAAGCTAGTGTATTATATGTTTCACGTGTCAGCTAGGGGGAAGGTAACGGCCAGAAAAAAATAAAAATTATGCGGCGGATTTGACCAATATTATAATGATAACTCTGAATTGCGCCCGTATTGAATAGAAACACTCAATATTAATGCGGTAGTATTATGAAATCTTTATTGAAATTGACCTTCAAGTATGGTGTGATGGAGTTTTCGCGGAAAAGCCTTTAAACAAATGCAAGAGATCATCAAGAACACTAGAAACATACATGGAAAACCGGTGAGTCTTCTTGGCAGCATAAGCAGCTCTCTTCGAATTCTTCCGCAGGATCATTTTCTTGGACACGCCTGAACACAATCACGTAGTAAGCAAGCTGGTCATAGTCTTGCCATGAATTTCCAAAGCGCTTCGCAACAAGGCTGGTGACATCTTCTTTTAACAGCGGAGGTCTTGAAGATATCTAAAACAATTGTGTTGTGTGGGCATTTAGAAATGTGGAACCTTGATAAACAAACTGCACATAGCCGCTTCACTCAGTAGCTATGGCGTTGTGCTGTTGAGCCCAAGAACGCGGGTTCGATTCCCGGCCGTGGAGACCGCTTTTCTGATGGAGGCGAAAAGCAAAAACGCCCGTGTGTACGAGATTTCGGCGCACGTTACAGGTCCCCAGGCGGTCAAAATTAATCCGGAGCCCTCCACTACGGCGCGCCTCATCGCCTGCGTTGCGTCGGCGCATTAAACCCTATAATCAATCAATCAATAAATAAAAAAACCGACGAGGGCATTTGTCACCTTCTATGAATTTCATAGTAGGGACCGATGTCCAACGTGACTATACGCAAATGGCGGTTCATTAAATGGGCTGAGCTCGCTGACAAGCACATTTCTCTCCGGGGTATGCTGGCGCAACGACAAAGCACATGCTCAATTATCCCTTCCACCCAACAGGTGTCACAGCTGACGCTGTTGGTCATCCCGTTGAGGAGATTCCTCATATCGCGAAGCATCAACTCTCCATGTCCCAACGGAGTATGGGTCAACGTTCCCGGGGAGACTTGTAGTGCACACAATCATTTTTAAAGAGGCCATGCAAACGAAACACAGGTTTGGTTCATTCGTAAGATTGCCTCGTTAGAATCATACTGATACCACTTTTAACGTGAACTTCACTCAAATAAGCTATACAAATGGGATAAAGGGAATTGTCATGCGACTCACTAGCTCATTTCCAGCACTAGCACCTACGACGTAATATGTACAGCTGTGTGATTGGCTGATGCCGGCAAAAGCAAACGCAAGTTAGGCAGGGCTTATAAGCTTGCAGAACGAGCTATTTTTGCTTAAATGTAATGCATATTCATTTTATAGCAGTAAGAATGGTGGGATAAATAATAGAAGTTACGAAAGTGTACATAAGCATAGAAGTACCAGTACGTACTGCTGTTGGTACTGCGCGCCCTATGCTTGTAATAGCTGCACAGCAGTCCGGCGCAAAGGCATTCTCTCACACGACGCTGGCAGATTGGCGTAAGCGTCGTACTAAGCGACATCCTCTTATGTGACCCTGTTTGTCGAGCATACCTCATGTTTGACGAAACGATTACTTCCTACCATAACAAAAACAAGCCAGCTGTGCCTGAAGTGGTGCCCCGCCCACATTGGTCTGGATGGCAACGAGCGGGCGGATGAGCTGGCCGCCGGGGCACACGCGCTGCCTCCGTCGGACATGGTGGCTCAGGCGGCAGCGGACGACGCCCGCCTGCTCACCCAGCGACACATCCGGACCAGGCATCCGGACCCGCGGCTGCGTGTTGGAGGGGGCCTGCTGCCTGTGCGAGCCTCACGCCTGCCTCGACGACTGCGCTCGGCCATCCTGCACCTCCGCGTGGGGGACGTGTGGACGGCGGAGAGGAAGCACCGTCTGGGGCGGGCGACCAGCCCTAACGTTGACCAGCCCCGCCTGCACTCACTGCCGAGCGCCCGTGCAGTCCCTGCCGCACGTACTATACGAGTGCCCCAAGTTTGCGGCAGGGCGGGCAGAGCTGCTGGTCGTGCTTCACGGAGTGCGGCCACTTGAGGAGCTGCTTTGGCCCCCGGGCAGTGCTAGGGAGCGAGACAAAGTGCTCGAGGCCCTGGGTACATACCTGCGGGCCTCGGGGCTGCACAGCGCACTCCACTACGACTCTGCCTAGCTGCCCAGATTGTGGTGGAGTGCTGCTGCTGAAGCAGCTTCTGTACTTGTGTGTGCGTGTGTGTGTGTGTGTCCCCTTTTACATGTGTGCTAAACATTGTCCTTTGTAGATTCATGTGTTGTCTATATCTGTAGTGTTTCTCTGTAATGTTAATTTTCTCAATGTGTAACTCTTTTTTTTTCTTATTCCTTTTTTTCTTTTTTTTCTCTCTTTTGTGTTTTATATTTACCCTTGTGAGTGTTAAATACATTGTAATGTCAACATTCTCCCCTATCCTCCTATTCCTATGTATTCTTTTCTCCCTATCCCCCCCCCCTCTACACCAGCAGGCGTTCCTGTGTCCGCCCCCTAGGTGAGACAATTTACGCCTGTTGGTGGATCTTCCTTTTCCTAAGAACTATAAATATATACATACATACATACATGCAGATATCGTCAGAAACAAAGCAAAGGCGGACAGTGGTCCTGCCTAGTATGGTGGCGCCATGTAGGGGGACTGGCAGTAAACGAGGCATTCCGCGCTCCGCTGCAGACTAAACAGCGCCACTAACTTTCGCTTGAAGACCCGTCCTGGTTACGTCATCGCAGACACCACAAAACACGATTTGGCGGGAGAATCAAAACTTTAACTTATATTGATTAATTTCTCAGTGAATAAAAAGCATCGTTTGCTGCCATACAAGCGCTGGGCGCACTAGAAAACATCAAATCTTTCGAATAAAACATACTTGTCTTTTCTCGGCATGGCTCTTTTAAAGACAACAGCCTTTCCTCGACTGCCTCAATGCAAAAATCAATGGCAGACAGGCCTGTCTGTCTGACTGCCGATTCACCTTCGCCCCCCCCCCCCCCAAACAACAACAACAAACAAAAAAAACAGGTGAGATAGGGCGTGCACACGAATATACACAAAGGATCGACTATTCAAAGCTGCTAAAATTGCTGCTATGGCTCATAAATGTCCACATTAATCATCGCAAGAAAGCTCGGACATATTTGAGGCAAATTATAGGTACATAACAGAAAGTACCGGTATTCTTTAAATTAATTATACACGTTGGATTGGTTTTCACGAAAGCAAATGAAACAACACGTTAAAAACTGTGTCGAAAACCGGCGAGTTAAATGCAAACACTAAAACAAAAGATGTCGGCTCGATTTGCTCGAAGCACAACAGAAACGCAAAGCCCCCGCATATGGCGCGCGAGGCGCGCGAACGCTGGAAAATGAATTATATTGAACACAAATCTATGGCATTCATCTTAGGAGGAGCACGAGAGGGGGAATAGCGTAGGGGGAGGGTACGTATCACGTGGCAGGAACAACAGAAGGCTATCGTCCTTCAACGACGTTTGAAGCGAAGCAAACAGACACACGGCCACTTTGTTTTTAGTTTTCCGCGCACAAGTTCCACGGACGCAACGAAAGGACTCACCCGGTTCTTACTTGCATCGCATGGGCACCCGCTGCCCGCTCTAGAAAATCTAAGCCTCTCGTGGCATACCCGAAGTTATTTGAGCTCAAAGCTACCATTCCTTCAAGCGCATCTGTACAGCGGCTGTGCTGTCCAGCGTCAGTTGGGACGCTTTTTCAAGTCGTCGCAGGGATACCACGATCGGCAATTATACGGTGCAGTTACCGTTTAAATGTGCTAATGACGCTCAAGTATAAAACAGTAAAACCTAGAACAACGTTTGTCCATTTTATTGTCGAAGTAACGAGAAAGTAACTCGTTACTTTCGAGTTGTAGTAACGCGTTCCTTTTATCCCTTGGTAACAAGTAGCGTAGCTATTTTGAGAGAGTAGGCAGTTTTAGCATATCATTATGGTGCTTGCGTTACCGTTTACCGTGTTACCGGAAGCTGCTGGCGACGGTGAAGCCTGTGCCAGTAAGTTACCGTTCGCGGTAACTCTCGCGCTGCGCAGTCGACTCCCGCAAACACGGTAAACGGTAACGTAAACACGGTAACAATATGCTAAAACTCTCTAGTAACGGGTAATGGTATTTAATTACTTTTTAAATGTTTAAGCATCCCCTGTGTGGAACCAACGGGGTAATCCATCTGCCTAATTATAACGCTTGATGTGTCGCAGCGTTGCTGCATAGTAAAATGCTATTATTAAAAGGTCATAGAGCCTTCATAGTTCCATATTAGACAATTTATATTGATTCCTAAAATGTCTTTCTAGCAATACATTTGTGTCAAGTAGTGAAGCCATTGCAACCTTAGAAACGCCTCTTTGTATATCGTTTTATACAATATATGGAGTCTTTGGATATGTTTAATAAAGCCTTCATACTTTGATATTAGGCTCTTCATGTTACACGTAAACGTGTCTTTCATCAATGAATGTAAGTGTAGTAGTGAAGCCTACTTTAATAAGGATCGCTGTATTGGAGTTCCCTAGGGAGTATTTTTTTTTTTTTTTTTTGAACGTGAAATTGCCTAGCTCAGAAATTTTTGCTAATGTGACATGGTGACAGCCTATAGTTATGGAACTTTCTAGCTGTACGCCAGATGTAAAAGGGCCCGCGTAGGGTTGCACAATGGCAAGAAGTGCTGCACTGGTACATTTTAGTTGTTATGGCGGGTGAAGCCTCGCTCTGGGATCTGTGCCTCCCCGCTCCGGGTGGAGTTCGTGGTAGAGAGAAAACTTTCTCTACGGTGGTTGACGAAGAGAGAAAGAAAGGCATGGGGAAAAAGGATGCAATTTCGAACACTTATAACCCCGGATGTATGCATGATGACAATTAAGCCATTAGCTGTCCACTACAACGCCCCTTATATCCCATGCGATGCGGCGGGAGATTAAACCACACAAAAAATGTGCCGCATTTCTGAGGCACTCTCTCCAACACATGACGGCATATTGAAAGTTACTGCACACGTGTCAATCTGGCGCCAAAAACAGGAACTGGAGCCCGGAATGCTTCTGGCTGCCCGAAAATGAAACTGGACAGCCCACTTCGGCGAGTTGTATATTGTCCGATGGAAATTCCTCTTTCTCGATCTTTATCCCTTGTGAGCTGCGTAAGTACACTTTTTTTTTACCTGGACAAACCAACCCTTGGTACAAAGGTGCACAACATGTAGCCCACCGGAAGGTTTGCGTGGCCCGCTGACCCTCTCCATAGGGGAAAAAAAGAAAAATGTCTGTTCGAGAAGTAGAGTAGCGTCACAGGGATTGGGCAAAATAAGCTCTTTCTACGAACGATGAACGTAAATCTTTTTTTGGGTGGTAACGAAAATACTGCGACAAGGTCCTGGAAGAAGTAAGTAATGGTCGTACCCCCGATTCTCTTGCTTTGCGGTAAAAATATAATAGTAACAGAACTACCTAACTGCGACATGTTTGTATGATCTATATAATTCTTGTTATGATTTCTTGAGAAATGAAATTGTCTGAAGAGCTCGAAAACCTTTGGTGGGAGAATATAATATACTCAAATAAACACAGCAAATCTGAAGCGCGAAATGCATTCAGCGATATCTCTGACAGATGGCGTTTCCGTTGGCTCGCATAGTTAGCTGAACTCGCAGTTTCATCGCAAGTCAACAAGTGCGTAACGCCCTGCACTATCAAATATAGTGATCCAAGGACATATGACGAATACATGCATTCGGGATAGCCTCTCAAAATAGCTTGAAAAAAGCAGCTGCCAGTTTTATGTGGTATACTTGTGTGGCGAGAGTCCTGGCGTCAAATGTTCAGCTGAGCTGTTTCTCAATGTCTGTGACGTGACCGAGGGCCTCGTGGTAACACAGTACATAGAAAAGCTTTTGTTCGATGTATTAGTAAACCGCGGAGTATTAATTCCATAAGAAGGCATGGGAACAAACCAAAAGCTTGGGCTTATAGAAAAACGAACCAGTGAAAGCGCTGATATATTTCAAACACTGATGGAAACAAAGGCGGATCTTGGCTTCAAGTGCACGCACTGGCCCGCACTAGACTTACAAGCAGTGAAGAGCGCCAGTCGCGGCGGGCCAGCTTTGCATGAACTCCGATTCAAAATCTTGTCGTTTGCAGACGCGCGATTAAAATGGACACTAAGCGTTGGCTTTCCCAAATCTTATCTGTCACGGATTGCGGGCTGACTATTCTTTTTCCGAGGAACGCAGACTCAGGGTAGCCGCATTGTTTTTCTCGCTGTTTCCTCTACAGGTGCACGATGCCCGACAATTTTCTGCTTTCTTGTCCATACGTCTGTTTGCTTCGTGGTAGGCCAAGCAAGGTAACGGAGTTCTCGGTGCAAACATAGACCCCCGCGAAGGTCGCGATCACGACATCGCGCAGAATTTGTCCCACATCACACTCCCAAAGCTTTTAGGGGGATTTCGGCGTGCGTATCCTTGCATCATTTACGCGCCAAGCTGTGACAGGGGACCCACGGCCGCCGTGGAGCAAGAAAATTTGCCCACAAACTTGCCGCACGACTTGCGTTTTTAAAAGCACATCGCGAGATCTGACAAAAACACGTGAAGTGACGCAAATACGAGACTCCTCTTTCCCGTCCCGAAGGCAGTGGAGTAATGCCGAGAGTCGTGCCATCTCGATCCGCCCCATCTCTTAACGCTCTTTTAATGATCGCCCGCGCCAGGGCGCGCATTATTCCCACATAAAGAAGACGATTAAAATACTCGTATCTGCGTCGTTTATACGATGCGCTCGCCATAGGACGCGGTTATTTCGACGCTGTGGCAACATGCGAGCTAGCCCGTCAACAACATTAAACGAGCCTATGAACTCCAATGCCTCGGCGCCATTCTGTTTCATAAATAATGCCATGCGGCTTCCTAGCAATGCAGTTATGCTTTTAAAAGCGTCAGTGTGATGAAAGAGAATGAATAAAGCTTTTAACTGGGGATGATATAAAGCCGTACAGCTTTTTTTGCGTCAGTTTCTCCGGTGGTTGCCAAGCGTTGCCACAAATGACCCGAAGCCGGCACGTGACGTAGCTGTTACGCAGCACAAAACGACGCGATTTGATATTCCTGGGATTATCTGTCAGTGAAGATAGTCTGAAGAATATCCAATCCTTATGACGGGGAAAAAAGGACCACAACAGCGAAGTGGTGTCACTCTGTGGTATACCCTGTGTAATCTCTCTATCTCTCTCTCTCTCTCGTTCGGTTATAGTTCGGGTTCGGGTGAATTCATCTCGTTCCGGTACAGTTACGGTTCGACTAAATCACGTACCGAACCGGTTCCCGAACCGGTTCGAAAGCTCTGAACCAGTTTGCGAACCGGTTCGATGGGTTCAATTATCAGCGAAGAGAAAAAAAATGTTAGCAGCTTAAAACAACCGTAACAACAAAATAAAAACAAAAATTCTAAATATTACTTCTTACTTATAACAGTGGTGCACGTTCAAAGACACCGTCAAACAAATGGGCCATATATTAGGAAAAACAGACGAAGTAGTGACGATCCAGCAGCCACTTTCTCGCCCAGCCTTTATGTCGTCCTGGGGTATTTCCCGACCAGTGGGAGAGGTGTGTCCAGTCAACATTCTTAATTGTGACAAAAAAAAAAAATGTGTGTAGCTCCTTGTGCACAGGGAATAAGATTTCTGAAGTTATTCAGCAGGAAAAACTTTCTCTTTCTCACACACACACACAAAAAAAAACATCCCAGAGCCGGCTTGGGTCACAGACGCGTTCGATGAATCGCGCGAAATTCGAAACGTTTAAATCCGTAAAACTAGTGCAGCTATCGCCACGGATTTTTTTTTTCTGTCAATAATTTTCATACTTTTAAATGAGTTAACATATTTATTTTTGGTTTCCAGAAGGAAGTCTTCCCAAAAAATAATTACAAACAATTGCACATTTACAAAAATTGCTGTAGCGTCGGGTCGTGCTTTTTTTTCTAATCTAAACAGGCTCAAGAGTACAATTTTCCATAGTATTGTCTGTCATCATTTTTTATTCTCCGGGCCTATTTCTTTTGTGAAGCAAAAATGGTTCAATTTGAAAAATGCAGGGCACTGCAGAAAAGTCGGGAATTTTGCTGTAATTTGAAATTCAATATAAAAAAAGGACATCTTGGATTCTTTTCCAACATTCACAAATCAAAACCACGAAATATGTTGCATTATTTTTGTAGTTTTGCACCTACAAAGCACTAACTACGTCATTGTAGCTGTATTGCGGTGACACACTTGAGTTATTTGTTAAAGACTTCTGACGTCAACGTAAGACGAACAATGACTGGTACGAACTTGCCCGTTCTACGCGTTGTGAGAAACTAACGATTATAAGAGGCATTATACACAGTGATGACAAGCTTTTTTAGGTGAAAGGTCGGTCGAAGGTAAAGACTTTTAGAGAAATTCCACCTTTTGATTTTGTTCTTACACGATGGCTGAAGCCAGCGAAAAAGAGCACAAATTGTAGGTGTATGAGCTCAGCGCGGAATAATTAAAGCGAAGCTTTCTACGCCTCACTGATGGCATCCGGCGCATGGCAAAACGCACTACAAGGAAGCCAACTTCACACAAACGCCTCAAAAGAGAAACGCTTCTCGTGGTCGGAATCGAACCTGGGACCCTCACGTTATGAAGCCGACGTCCCTATGATTGTGCCATTCCGACACCGTCGAAAGAGTTTGTATTTTTGACTTTGACTTTGACTCAGGTTGCACGGGAGCAAAAAAAAAAAAAAAAAAGCTTCCCGTGGTCGGAATCAAACCTCCTATACAGCCGCACCGACGGAAAGGCAAAGTCGATGTTTCATATCGCCTGCAGAACGCCGAAAGTTTGTAATTTCTTGTGTGTCGCGCGACTAGCAGCAACATATCATTGGAACATTGGGGAGCGTGGCTCTTTTCATGTCGTGACCACGAATGTGGAAGGGTGTGCATAGTGTTGTAATTAATCTGAAGAGGAAAAGTTCGTGAGAGCTCATGAAGTTGATGGGGCCTGAAAGCCCAAATGACATTGACTTCGCTTTATCAACAACGGGTTTTCGAACCGTTTCTTCGTGAACTGGTAACCGTTATTTATTTTTAAGGCGAAGCTTTATAGTGTCCTCACAGATGCTGTTGTGTGCCAGTGCGCCCTGCAGGGAAGCCAACTATCTCTGACGATGATGAATGATCATTGGTGAAGTGAAAAGAAAAAAAAAAAGAAACGCTTCAGTGGCCGGAATCGAACTTACGTGCCTCGCGTTATGAAGCCGGCGTATATCCGATTGTTTCTTTCATTTTTTTTCTTTACTGCATGGAAAACGGCACTCATTACAGCCTACAAAAGTTATGAGTCATCCAAGAAGATGCACATCACTGCAGCTAAAATGAGCCGTCCGTCAAAACTCCGGCAAGCAGACGCGCGCGTCCAACAGATGCAGCCATTCTGGTGGGTCACTTTGCGCCGCATAAATGCTCCGCACCAACGCAGCTTGCTCCCGAAAAATGGACTTCGTTGGGTGAGCGGGTTCCGCGTGCCTGTCCGTCATGCAGCACTTCCACAATCTATACAATCCCATCACAACAAATATATCATAGGGCACTCAAATAACGTCTCGAAAAGGCAAGAACCGAATTGCATAAGGGGTAATGTCCATGTCCTTTTTAAGAGTTCGTTGCAACACATCTCAGAAAAACACTGCGTCCCCGGTACAAAACAAAACAATGATCAATGGTTTGTTCCTTTCATTTATTTATTACTAATTGCGCCATTTCGACATATTGGAAGCGGTTTGGAAATTTAAGACGACAACCAAAGGATCCGTCACGAGAAGAATGGCGTTGCTCTTCGTGCCGCAGGGCTATTAGCCACAAGACGCTAGACCAAACATCAAATCTCGGTGTTTATCCCCTCAAACCGGCACCTACTGAAAAAAATCCCGGGCCATCTCTACTAATGTGAAACCTAGGGAGGCGCGAAACATGCAGTGTATGTGTATTCTTGGCGCCTTGGCGTTGTTGCCCACAGAGATGAAACCGTAACGTGAAATTTGGGGAGGGGCGAAGCATGCAGTGTATGAGTGTATTCTTGGCGCCTTGGCGTTTTTGCCCACGGAGACGAAACCGTTGGGTGGTAGAGGTATACAGCTTTGCTGTAAAAGTCTCGTGCCTTTGAAGCACGAAGCGATCTAGCGCGAGGCGTTGGAAAGCAAGTGCCCCGGTGTGTTCTTTTAGTGCGCGTTACGTTCTAGCGCGAGGAGGAAAAGAGGCGCAAACCTTTACTACATCGACGATGACATGAGGCGACGACTTAGTTCTAGCGCGAGGCGTAAACGAGTGTCCCGGTATTTTAGTACCGGGACTACATCTACGATGACATAAGACGACGACATGATACGCCGACAGCCCGAGCCCCTAAAATTGCTCACTGAACGCCAAACAGCAAGTACGGATTCGTGCCGTACACCCCAACCCCAAAGGTTAGGCCTACGGAGTGCACACCCGAGAGTAGCTGTGTGTAGGACAAAAGGTCTATGACTATGTCAAATATTTTCTCTCCGGGCGAACTGCGCAACTAAGTTTCGGTGGATTAGAATTTGGCGAGATCAAAATTGGTAGCAGAGGGACGCCGCAGGGGTCTGCTCTCTCTCCCTTTCTCTTTAATGTCGCCATGATTATTCAAGAAAAACTACAACAAGCGATAGACGTGGTAGTGGCAATGTGAGCCCCAAAGGTCTTAGCTGCTTGCCACAAAAAATCCGAATTGCTTTTTTACAGACCAACCAGGAGGGGCTGCAAACATGACCGCGATGTTTCCAATATCCAGCTAGCTCTATGAGGACGGCAGACCTATTCCCCTCGTACAGAGCACCAGAGTCTTTGGTCTTCGCCTACAGGCCAATGGTTGCAACCCAGAGACCATTAAGGCGCTCAAAACGAGTGTACACCAGACAGTCCATCTCCAGAATTGCCAACCGGCATCATGGTATGAAAGAAGGTAACCTCGTCAGATTAGTGCAGGCTTCCGTTCTTAGTCACATAGTCTACGCGACTCCCTTCTTGGCCCTAAAATCCGATGAAAGAAAAAAAATAAATACGATCATTAAGTGAGCCAACAAGCAGGCACTAGGCATACCCGTTACGACACCGAACGAACGCTTTGGAGTGATGGGGCTGCACAATACCATAGACGAGCTTGTAGAAGCCCGAAAATAGCACAGCTAGAAAGACTCTCTAAGAGAACAACAGGTAGACACATCCTACGAGAGCTTCATATCCCCTATGAATCCCAACAAGGAAGAAGGGTGGATATCCTTACCGAGAAGAAGGCACGTATATGCACAACCCCTGTGCCCAGGAATGGCAGAGGAATGAAAGAGCCAAAGCGCTCCAAAAGCGATTCGAACGCTCTGGTGACATGGTCACGTGGACGCGGCCGAGTACCGTGGCCACAACACCATGGCCGTAGCAGTAGTCGATCGGCAGGGCCATTGCATAGCCTCCGCAACGATCGGCACGGACACTCCGGAGGTAGGAGAAAAAGCAGCCATTGCCCTAGCGCTTTCTTCTGCTACAGCAATATTCATAATAAGCAATTCAAAATCTGCGATAATGAACTTCGCAAAGGGAAGATCTCACCCAAGGCCCAAGGAATCCTCAGAGGTTTAAAGGATCAAAACTTATAGGGGTCTGAATTATTAGGGCACCGTTCTTATGTCTAGCTTGTCTAGACATAAGCTTGACATTATGTCTAGCTTGTCTAAACATAAGCTTGACATTATGTCTAGCTTGTCTAGACACGCTTGTCTAGGGTATGAGTTCTTTACAGTGAATGTTTTTTTTTTTGTTTTTCACAATTCTGTTCGACCAAATATCTCCATTTACGCTATTATAACGATTACGGGTGGAACTTCAGCCAAATCTACATTTTTGTGGAAAAGCATGGCGTTACACGGTTCTCCACTCCTCGCTATTTTTTTTTTCCTATTTTTAAGGCTTTCAAAATTCTGTTTGACCAATTATCTCCATTTACGCTATTACAATGACTAGTACATGCGAAACGTCCGCCAAATCTGCATTTTTCTGAAATGCAAGGCGCTACACGGTTCACTACTTTTCACTATTTTGTATTTTCACTATTTTTCGTTTTTGCAAATTCTGTACGACCATTCTCTCGATTTACACTATTGTAACGATTACAGGTGAAACTTTCGCCAAATCTGTATCTTTGTGGAAATGCAGGGCGTTAGTTGCACGGTTCGCAGAGAGCCGAAGCCCGCCTGCTCCACCGAGTAAGAACAGACTCAGCCCGTACAGCAGCTTGGCTACATAAAACCAACATTGTTTCATACCCTTTGTGCCCCTCGTGCAGTGTGACTGGTGACATTGATCACTTCATTATGAACTGCTCCAAAACCAACCCTGAGCGGACGAACTTTTTTCGTGATCTCCAGAAGTTAGGAGTGCCCCATGCTACATCGGAGGACATTATTTTTCCTAGGGACCACTGGATTGTGCGAAGTGAGGTGTCTCATCTCCTACTCGGATTCTTGCAGTTCACAGGACTAAGTGAGGTGTGGTGGCATTGTGTGTCTGTTATTTAAGGACTAAGTGAGGTGTGATGACTTTGAGAGTCTGTTATTGTATTGGGGACGATTAGGCGGAGCAATTGCCGGCAGCTATGCAAGGCAAAGTCCGCCTCATTCAGCAATACTTACTACTACTACTACTATTCGCCACGTTTCTCTATTTTTTTTATATTTTTCCTATTTTTTAGGTATTTTACAATTCTGTTTGACTAGTCATTTCCATTTACGCTATTGTAACGATTACAGGTGGAACATCCGCAAAATCTACATTTATGTTGAAATGTAGGGCGTTGCACGGTTCATAACTTTTCGCTGTGTTTTTTTTTTCTATTTTTCTCATTTTTGTTGCTTTTTCAAAACTCTGTTCGACCGGTGACACCCACTTACGCTATATAACGATTACAGGTGGAACTTCCACTGAATCTGCCTTTTTGTATAAATGCAGGGCGTTACACGGTTCGCCACTTTTCGCTTCTCTTTGTATTTTAGGGGCGAAGCTCCTTAAGTCATGGGTCTGTCCATCCCTTGTGTGTCGTGGTACGTGACCGCCGCATGCTTTCGGAGATGTCGCAAAGTGGGCCGCGTTGCACGCGCAAGAACCGGCTGCAACCGGCAGCGCAAACTCGGCACCGGGAGCGCGAGCTTGTCTGTGTTCGCCAACGGAGGCGCGAGCGCACGTGCACTGCGAGGGGGAGATCACGCAAGAGAGAGAGAGAGAGAAACAACTTTATTTTTTTCCAGAAAGCCAGAAGGGGAAGGAGGGGGATTTCCCTGCCCTTCTTTTCAGTCGTCGGCCAGGAGTCCTTGACCCCTGGCGGCTTCTTCAGCTTCTTGGATCAGTAGTTGCTGTAGTAGTTCTTCGGAGCTGAGCAGCGCCGTCTCCCATTGCTCCTCATTAAAGATGTTTATTCTTTGTGTGTGTTTTTGCTTTTCTCTGCATGCCCATATTATGTGTTTGAGGTCTGCCCTTTGGCCGCATGCTTTGCAAAGGTCGCTGACTTTCCCGGGGTAGTAGTAGCTATACAGAAGTGGGTTAGGGAAAGTTCCTGTCTGTATTTGTCGCCAGGCGATGGCCTGGGATCTATTCAGATTGCCGTGTGCCTCTGGGTACTTTTTCCTGTTGCATCTGTAGTGGTACAAGATTTCTCTATATGTTGTGAGTGGGTCTCTGTCATCCGCTGTTTCATCTGGCAGTGTGTCCGCAGGGGGTTGGGGGGCTCGGTAGACTAGATCTCGAGCAGCCTCATGTGCGACTTCATTGCCAGGCATTCCGGAGTGCGCTGGAGTCCATATTAGTGCGGTTTTGGCTTCAGGGTCTCGTTTTATGTCTTTAATAATACTGTATGCTGTTGTCGAGATGTAGCCTCGTGAGAAGTTTAGGATTGCTGTCTTCGAATCACTAATTATTCTTTTTGCCTTTCCGGTAGCCATGGCGAGGGCTATTGCCGCCTCCTCTCCGATCTGCGGGTATTTGGTCATAACCGTGCAGGCTGTCACAATAGATCCCGCATTGTCCACGACTACACATAGCATAGATTTTCTTTTAGGTCCTTGTTGTAAGGCCGTATCTGTGTATAGGGTACCTTCTAGTTCACCATATTTCTTGTGGAGAGCCTTCGCTCTCTCCTGTCTTCTTTCTTGGTTGTAATTTGGATGCATGTTCCTTGGGATGCTGGTTATGATGAACGTTTCTCTGATTCTTGTGTCCATTTCTTGTTTGGGTCCCTCCTGCTGTGTTCTGGTTCTGATATTTAGTTTGTCTAGGATGTATCTGCCTGTTTTGCTTCTTGAGAGTCTCTCCTGCTGTGCTAGTTGTTGGGCTTCGATTATCTCATCCAGCGTATTGTGTAGTCCAAGGGCCTCCAGCTTCTCATTTGAGGTGCCACGAACGCAGGCAGTCGTTCTCGGAGATCGAACGAGACGCAAGGACCTTTGCTCGTTTCCTCTCGTCTTGTTCGGGCACAAGTTCGCCCTAAATAAAAGTTCTTTCTTTACCGTTGTGTCCCATCCTACGTGACAAATTGTGGTGGAGGTGCGGGGTAGTCCTCGATGGCGCGGGGTCTTTCACCAGGTCTGGGCCTGGGAGCATTGACTCCGAAAATAAAAGTTGATTTGTACAATGTTACGCACACAGTCTTACGTCTTTCTTAATGATGTAATGGGCGAACTTTCACGGGAGAGTTACGGTTACCGATGATCTCCCCCTCTCGAGCTTTGCCCCACTTATCATCATTCATTCCGTGGATATGGCATGATTTTTTTCTTATGTCTTGTTTTTTTTTTTCAAAATTCTGTTCGATCAAGTATTCCCGTGTACGCTATTATAACGATTACAGGTGGAACATCCACCAAATATGCATTTTTGGGGAAATGCAGGGCGTTGCACGGTCCTGGCTGTGGGGGTACTCGGAAAAGAACGCTACGCATTAAAAAAACTGGCGAAAACCCCCAGATGCGAGAAAATGCCGAGCGCCCGGTGGGCGCGTGCCTCGAGGCGACCGCCCAGCGTCCCTGGCTCGCGCAGTGGTGATGTGTCTCAGCACGGAGCAAAGGAAAGATGGAACATGTAAATAAACAATTTCAAACTTCTACAAACACGTGGTGATATGTCCTCGAGTGCTCACGCAGAAAGGAATCCTGCAGCTTCGCTGCGGTTCAAGCCTTGCGCGACTTAGTGCAAGCTTCCCTAGTTATTTTTAATCAGCATTCATTAAACGCCTTTGTATTCTTCCTTTCGATGCGGTTTGTTGTGCAAGAAATTTAATTTTGTTTGTGCATATGAGTAACTTTCTATTTGCACATCTGAAGCGCAGTATACTGACTGCGCATTTGAAGACCGAAGTGGAAAATGCCGTATGTGTTGCACTTGTAATAGACGAACGCCAAAATGGGAGTTCGACAGGTCTGGAGTATGTCCGGTGCTCCCTGAAAAAATTCATCTAGGAGCATTTCTTTGGATTCCTTTTATCTCCACATAATCTGCTGCCGGCGGTGTTCATATTTGTATAATATATGTTGTTCGATGTCGGTGAGTGCGGCGAAATAAAGTGAGGGAAGGGTTCACTTTATTTCGGCACACGATTATCCGACACTATACTTTAATTCAAAAATCAAATGTAACGTTAAAGTAACGACACGTTCCAATTGTAAAGGTGTAACTGGAACGCGTTACTTTCGCAATAAAGGAACTTGTAACGCGGATCCGTTTCAGAATTAGTAACGAACGAGAAGCGAGCTTTCGTCCCTGCCTTAGAGGAACGTGTACAACACTGCCGCATACACCCAAAGTACTGCCACTGGCAGTAACTTTTGCGTTATCCGACTGCTGCAACGTGGCAGAGCGCCTGCACCGGCACGGGCGCAGGGACTCCCCTACATGTGCGGACAGTGCTCGCAACCAGAGACGCTGCTGGAACACCTAACTCTGCTTCTGCTCCCTCCACGCGGCGCCGAAAGCAGAGCTCCACCGATCGCTCCAGCTTCTAGGCCTTCCCTGCGCCGGCATGGAGGACTTTCTGTACCCCAAGGGGCCTGCGGCCACCCAACGGGAAGTCTTCGCCCAGCTGCCCCACTACCTGGAGACGACCAGCCTCACGCAGCGGCTGTAGCCCGGACTGCCGTGCTAATGACTGATGTGCCCGGTCTGACTCAGCCCTATCATTTTATTCTTTCTTTTCTCTTTCTCTATCTGCTTAACACTCTGCTCTATCTCTTCACTCCCCCTCTACTTCCCTTCCACGGCACTGAGTTGTGTGCAAGTGAGCTCCCTGCCGAGCTCAATAGTATCCCCAGCGCACTTCCTTTCCTTTTGTTTTCCCTCAAACCACAGACATCGAGTAAATGGAGCTTTCAATAGCTCCCCGGCACCACCTTAGTAGGAATTTGATCGTACACGTAAAGACGGACATCACATATAAATGCATGGAAACTACAGACGTGTCATGAGCCTGGTCGTGTACAGAACGCTGTGGTTTGGCATCGACACTCTGGCTGGCCGAGAACTTTGAACGGCGGTATCTTGAAACTCGTCCTGTAAAAGTTCTCCCTATTTATGTGCAGTGAGCACGCAGTCCAGTAGTGACTCGGCAAAAAAGCTTAAAGCGTCACACTTACTGTGTGCGTGTAGAATACACACATGCTAATGTTCTTCTCATGGCAGCTTTAAAACGCAATTGAAACTGATTTATTAGTTGTAATTGACTGATTGAAGTTATTTGAATAAACGTTTTAGAGGTCGGTGCATCACCCATCTGTCTGTCTGTCTGTCTGTCTGTCTGTCTGTCCTGTCTGTCTCTCGGCGTGCGTGCGTGCGTGCGTGCGTACACAAAAGGCTGAGCGAAATAACCAAGTAAATATACTTTTACTTATTCGTTGGGCACACAAGGCACAAAGTTGTATTATTCCACCTCAGGGAAGTTTGCCAGCGCACCAAAACGGCCTGAGTTTATGTAGAAAAGAAATCCTTTTGGCCCTGCGCACAACAACTTGTACATCGGGCACTCGTTTGTTCAAAAGGAAATAACTAACGCTTAGTACACACGCATTAGGATGAAGTAAATTACCTCAAAAGGATGTGGACAAGTGTTATTTTCAAGTGTGCATGCTCCCAAACCCCAATTATGTTATTCAAGCAAGCATTTTGCATGATCCCGCTTTTAATATCCCCGAAATGGCACTGTGTGTCCCTTAGTACTAAGAAATCAAACTTTGCGCATCTATAGTACTCATTCTCACTGCAAATCTAAATTGGCTGCGTTTGCTTGAACGGATATATCCGTATACATTATATGCTTTTTGCGCGTGTGCAATAGAGGCGTAGACGTGAGCGGCCGCGGAATATTAGCCGCCATGCATGCAGAAGCACGGGTCTGAGCTGTTGGCACTTCTCCACTGCATACAAAGGTCAAGGTAAGTTTGCTCTCGGCGTATAATGTTGTTGCTCAAGGATTCGACAACTGTAGAGGTAGTGTAACTTTTGGTTCTGTTAATTCTCGTGGGTATGTACGTGTCGAAGTGCTCTGGGACTGTTGACACAGCATGCCTTCATTCTCTCCCTGGCGGGAGTGATTTGGTACCGTAGTGTTCTTTCTTCCGTTGAGGGATCATGAGAAATTGTAACAATATTCTTTAATAACAGCTGCAAAGAACAGCTGCCCTTTGTGTAAATAACTATTCCCAAGCAGATATAATACTGCTTGATTTATCGAAAGCGTTCGATCGTGTCTCTCATTACAAACTAATTTCATAATTGGAAAACATAATTGTGGGTGGAGAGATTACGAATTTGGTGAAAGACGTCGTCAGCGACCGCCAAAAGTTTTTAGATTTTGAAGGCGCATTAACGGGGACAGCTTCTGTTAATTCAGGTGTGCCCCAGGGCTCCGTCCTTGGGCCATTATTATTTCTTATCTATAATCAATGACATTACGGCCAACATGGACTGCAAAATTAAGCTTTTCGTGGACGACTGCATTATTTACAGTGAAATTAGAGACAGCGATGACCACAAGGCACTAGATATTTTATTGGAAAAGATGGCTCACTGGTGTGCAGAATGGCAAATGTCGACAAACTTAACACAAACAGTCTGCAAGACAGTGACCAGAAAAAAAAGGTACCCTCAGAGTTTACTTACACAATAAATAACACACCTTTACAAAAAGTTCGTACAAGGAGTTCGTAAAGAGTTCGTAAATATTTGTAAAAGGTATTTACTCTGCATCCTTGTTTCAACGGATAGATATAAAGAAGCACGCATTTTCGTTCGGGTAATTGTTTCTCAACGAAAAAAGGGAGGACACCTAAGTATAGTAGTGCCACTTTTTTTCACGGCACCTAAGCACTCCTTATGATGTAGTGACTACCAAAGGATTAGCGTCGGATTGCCGAACATGTCCTCTCACTATTACGCATTATTGGCTGATTGCCGAATGTCCCCTCTAATTATTACCATCATCTTTTTCCCTTTGCGCCTTTTTATTCTTCACTGCGTTACTATGACACGGCACAAGCCCGCGTTCGCATCACCATGCGAAGAGGACATTTGGCGAGAACGTACTTTGCTGCTCGCGTAATTGCTGCTTATATTTTTGATTGATTTGGGGGTTTAACGCGCCGACGCTACACAGGCGATGAGGCGCGCCGTGGAGGGCTCCGAATTAATTGTGACCACCTGGAGACCTTTAATATGCGCCGAAATCTCGAACACACGGGCTTTTTCGCTTTTCACCTTCATCAGAGAAGCGGCCGCCTTGGCCGGGACTGTTTATATTTTAGCACGCTCAAATTATATGGGTATCCGTACATGTATGAAATTAATTTCTATGTAGAAACAGCACATCGAAAAGCAGCAGTATGCGAAAAATTATGAGTGCCCACGCTTGTTGAAGGCGGATGACCAGCGAAGCTTTTAGCGCACGACGTATGCGTGTCAGAATTTAGGTGATAGGTGAGAGCAAATTTTGTTTCTTTCGAGAGTTGATGGCAGTTGTCTTTAAGAAAGGCACCTACACACACGCACACACTTTTATTTTGACTTTATTGATCTTGACAATGGTGCCTGCTGATAACTAATCAATATGCATATCTATTAATCTATTCAAATGCACACAGTCTTTACACAAGCCTTCGAAGTGGGTGTCCTACACCCTACGTTCTACGTTGATCACACTGTGACACCCAAAACGTATCACGAAAACCGAGTGAAAACTGTGGGAGAATACCACCGACTAATCTCCGTGAAATGTTAATTACAAAATTGTATGCAAATTTTGCCACATCGGCCGCAGCTTATCATTACTTATACTCCGATGGGCCCGTCGGGGCTTTCTCCGCTCTCATTGTGAGTATTGTGTCCCTTCCCCGCCGTTGGCAGGAGCGAAGGGAATGGTCACCGACGGTGCCAGTGTTTTGTTCCCTGAGCAAAGTAAGGGGGCGGTGGTCAAGGCCCGAAATAGTTGACGCACTGCTTCTGAGTGAAGGTCGGTCGGAGGAGACAGCCCAGCTACCGAATGCGCTAACTTCAACGAGTTTGTTTGAAGCTGCGGCCGAAAGAGGTAGCATCAAGACTTGCTGCCGTGGCGGTTTCTGGCCGCCAGAACCCCACGCATTTCTCGCCAGCCGTGCGGCGGTCGAGCACCTTTTCGGTCTCCGGGACCCTATCAAGGATCGTGCGGCGATACGCTCCTCGTCCGCTGCGGCGCATTTTAATTTTATCCCCAGTTAGTCTTTTGTCTTGTTCGTGCTTCATCGCCTGCTGTAAATACTTGTACATACTTGTGAATCGACTTTCTTTCCTCATCTACCTCCTTGTGTCTTCGTCATTTACCTCACGCCCCTCCAAGACGACACCAACCTACCTCGACATCGAACCTAACCATTACTGGGGACATCAGGTAAATTTCACTGTTACCTATAGGACTTTCACCATCTGCGGTGGCTCAGTGGCTATCGCGTTGAGCTGCTGAGCGCAAAGACGTAAGTGCGATTCCAAGCCACGGAGGCCGCTCTTCAGGGGGCGGCGAAAAACAAAAACGCCCGTCTGTCGAGCTTTCGGCGCACTTTGACGATCCGCTTGGGGTCACTATTAATCTGGAGCCCTCCACTACGACGCGCCTCAAATCGTAGGTGTAGCTATGGCACGTTAAAAACCCCCCAATTCCAACAAAAAATGAAAACAATTACAACTTGCAGACTCGTTTGGTAGGTTTCGACATGATTTTTTGTTCTCGGTGCTCAAGCATGCACAAATTTCGGCGTGGTTTACTCGAAAGAATTATGTTGTGTTATAACAACTGTACTACAAAACTAATCGTTAATAGGAAGCTTTTTGCCCCAGTTAATATGAAATATTTCGTTCGGCAAGTGAGCGCAGTATCTCCGTCACTGTTTGGCTTGTACCTCGAACCACTTTGTCTCAGCATCATTGGGAATAAAAAATGTAAATGGTTCCTCACTCGCGAGATCAGTCTGGGATCAACGTATTGGATTACGCGGACGATATTGCCTGGCTTTTTAAGGACAAAAAATGTCCCGGATGCGCTTTGTTTGACAAGAAAATTTTGAAAAGGGCCCTGCGCTGCCCTAAATCTTCAAAAATGCTGAAAAAATTTAGCCTTTATCCAGGTTTTTTGGAGGGGTTACGTATGATTGTGAAGAGCTTCAGCATCTTGGAGTTCCGCTTCACCTAATACAAAACAGTGGGCATCACTTGGGGTCAGCGCGCTTTCAGGAATAAGACGCAGTAATGAATAGGAACGAAGTTATCTGCCTTTCCCCACCTGTTGCGGTAACTAAGTGGCTGATACCCTAGTTACACGGTGGAAGTAACCGCAGTTACGTTTAACCGTGGTTACGAAACTTTAACCGCGGTTATCGCAAACTGCGGTTTCGGCTGTTACACGGTAAATTTCAAGTGTGGCGACAGCAGTCACGTGATTGTGAGCGTAACAAATTTAAATTAACAAATGCAATCCATAGCACAGTTTCTCACCACACAACCATTCACTTTCTCGCATGTAACACTTTTCCGCGATCAGATTGATTTCGAAGAGCCGCGACAAGTTGTTGCTGCCGTGGTCTGGGACGGTTCGAGCTGCTTCCAGTGCCGTGCGAGCAGGCGCACCGGCGTGTTTGCAGGCACGGTCGACGTGCGCGCGGATCGTTTCCGAGTGGTGAAAACGCTTCGGCATTGCCTGCTTTATCCATTATTTTGGCGAACGACGCGCGGAAATCACAAATTCAGCACAGCTATTGTCGTAGTTGATCGGTTGGATCGGGAAACTAGCCGCTGCTTTCGCTTCAGTCGTGGTCATGGGCAGTTGCGCTGACTGCGAGAGCGACGCAAGAAACGCAAGCTCCTCTTGGGGACAGCATTAATACGCCCGCTATTTCGGCTCTATGATAACCGTACTATCTCCTTAAGGTCTCCTCCGCACGCCAGGTGATCCTTTTTTTCGCCTCCGCCGATGCTCCGCCACTTGCATCCGAACTGACTTGTGTGATTTTGAACACTGCGGCTGCGGCGACTGCGATTAGCGTGATCGAACTGAGGCGGCCAAGTTCGGTTTACGTTAACCATGGTTAGCGGGATTACCGCAGTTTCGCCTGTCGTGTAATGCAGCAAACTGCGGTTTGTCTAACCGCGGTTTGCTTACCCAGGGTTAAGTGTGCCCGTGTAACTAGGGTATAAGGCTTTGTGCTGTTAAACCGGAGGACTCTGTTTTCATCCTGGCCGCGGGACAAGTTCTAGGACAAGTACCAGTATAGCGATTTTGAAACGGATGTGCTGAGCAGGAGTTCTCTCATACCTTTATTTCACATTTACACGTATTTGCCTCAGTGTTTATTTTAGAAACAAAAAACACTTAGGCAAGCCACACCCATCCCGCACTTCAGCATTCGCGGTTTGTGACGTCACAAAATGTAGTGCAGGGAAGTGTATGGAGTGCCGATACCTGTTTTGACGCTTTTGGCGTTCTCTGCGTTAATGAGCTTCTGTTGCTGCTGCAAGTGATATATCTGTATTCACGACACTCTAATCTACCGGTGTAGGCCGACTTGCTTTCACGCTTTACTATGACTTAAAGGAGCCGTGAAGACAAAATACAAGTTTGTGTTATTCGAAAGATTTCGTGTTTTATAGTGCCCCCAGCGCTTGTCCGAATGCAAACGATGCTTTATTCACTGAGAAATTATTTATTTAAGTTAAGATTTTGATTTTCCCGCTAAATCGTGCGTTTTCGTGGTCTGCAATGACATCACAGGAACCGACCGCTCTGCAACCTAGATGGCGCTACCGTACCGTGGCAAGCCGTTTTCTGCCTTTGGTTTATTTTTGACCGTATTTAAACCTGGCTTGTTTTTGTTCAGGGAGAAAATAATCGTTTGGTGAAACATAGCGCTCGCTCTACAAATATGGTCACGTAAGATACCGTTGCTTGCGTCAATCGGCCAGTGTCGTCTGAGACAACACCAAAGCCCCGCATCCTGTGCAGCTAAACCAAGCATTTTGCGCGCAGTACCAACAGCAGTACGCATCGGTACTTCTATGTTTACGTGTGCTTTCGTAACTTCCACTGTTTTTCCCACCATTCTTACGGCTTTAAAAAGAATGTGCCCTAAATTCAAGCGCAAAGAGCTCGTTCAGCCAGCTTATATAAGCTCTGCCTAATTTACGTTTGCTTTTGCCGGCCTCCACCAATCGCAGAGCTGGCTGGTATAGAATCATAGGTTCTGCTGCGGGAAATGAGTGAGTGGGTCGCATGGCCATTCCCTTTTTTCCTAATTATGTAGCTTATTTGAGCGAAGTTTACGTTAAAAGTGGTGTCAGTATGATTCTAACGCGGCAATGTTTTGAATAAACCAAACTTGTGTTTTGCCTTCATGGCCCCTTTAAGGCTTCACGGGAAACCAACCCTTTTTTCGCCGGCGCCTCCGCAGGCCACAGACGACTTCATGCAATCGTAAGCAGGCGGCGTTGTTGGCATCTTTCAATCTGCATGCAGTTAAAGTGGCTGTCCCAAACACCTTTCCCTCACAGCTTGGCATTGAGCAGACTACTTATTAGGAGGCAGCCCTGTGTGCACTACGAAACGGAAGCGTGTTGCTGGCTTAGCAAATGTGAAAAATCAGAATACAGGGACCAATCACCAATGTAGCACAGCGACATGGCTTGGAGGGACATTATTCCCTAAGCTGGGCAAGTCGATTGTGTTTCTTCGCCTCTCTCTTGAAATGTTTGACCAGCTTCCTATTCTTTACAGATTTTGCAGACCATTTTGTCTGTAGGCGGCATTTCGTCATTCCTTTGTTACGTCTCAACTGCTTTTCAGCTTCACTGAGCGCAACAAACTGTTTATCGCTCCACTAGTTTTTTTGCCATTGATAGAGCGTGTTAAAACAGGGGATAGTTTGCCTGTATTCTTAACCAAGAAATAAGAACTTATCTTTTTCTTCCCGAAGCGGCCACCATAGTGACTATACACTCAAAACAGACCAAAACACTGCAGCTATTTTAAAGCAGCCAAACAGCAACCGGAATTCCTAACTAATATTCAATTCGAAAATAAAAAAAAAACTTACATTCTATGCACACCAATGCTTATTTATTCATTTACTTATTCACAGTATACTGCGGTCACGAAGGACCATGCAGGTCGGATACACAGTACATATAGCAATACATATAATACATTTCAATTACATAAAATTCAGGAAGATGTAGAAGTGAAACAGAAAAGAACTCTACCCGCAAAATGTCCCGGGTTCACAAATCAATGGTTACTAATTTGAAAAATTACAAAAAAATGACAATGCAAACAATAAAAAAATGCGACAAGAGCTGTTAGTGCATTCCCAAATCAGTGAGTAGGGCATTTTCAAAAGCGCTGGCAGATTTCGATGAAACAATATTTTCAGACAGTGAATTCCAATCAGTAATGGTTCGCGGAAAAAAATTAGTTCTTGAAAAGATTAGTGCGCGTTTTGTAGGGAAGCAGATTACATGCATACCGATTTCTCAATGTGCGTGACAAAAATGGTTGTATATATACGCGCGCATTCACATTTAGTTTGTCAGGATACAGCAGAAATAAAAATTCGAGGCAGGCTATTTTCCTGCGCTGCTCTAGTGTTGGAATCTGTTTTTACCAGCATTACGGATGACGGCGAATCTTTTCTGTTATATTTGTTAAATATGAAACGAACAGCCAGCCTCTGTACCATCTCGAGCCTATGCTTATCTTTTTGATAGTACGGATCCCAAACTACGCTTGCATATTCAATTTTAGGCAGAACAAAAGTTTGATAAACAAGAAACTGCATCGGATGGCGCGTTTTTTTTTTTTAATTTGTGTCTAATTAAGCCGAGTTTCCTGGTTGCTGCTGTACAAATCTTTTCTATGTGCGAGGACCACGTAAGTTTGTTCGTGATTGTCAATCCCAAATACTTGTATTCTGTGGCTTCTGTTACGCTGTCGTTAATAATTTTATACGTAAATAAGAATGGTTGTCTTTTATTGGTTATGCGAAGCAGCACAGTTTTCTCTGAATTCACGGACGTCGACCATGTTGTGCACCATTCGTGAAGTTTTGCTAGACTACTGTTTTAAAAAATTTGTTCATTCTGGAGTGTCATTTTTTTGAAAATCAAACAATCGTCACCAAACAACCTTATCTGAACATCAGGACACACAGCAGTGGTGATATCATTCACATACATGAGAAAAAGAATGGGTACAAGACGCACCCCTGAGGCACGCCAAACGTAACAGGCAAACGCTTAGACGGGTACCCATCGAAATCCACAAACTGAGTGCGGTAGAACAAGTGCTGTTTTATTCAAGTAATAATAAAAAAAATTCCCCGCATTTCCCCGAGGGGGAGAATGTGAAAGTGCGAATGCACGAGTTGAATTTGCGCGGTTCAGTAATGTTCGCGAAAGAGAGATCACACACACACACACAACTACAAAGAAAGAAAGATGCATGCATTTATTCACAGGCACCTATTTGTGTTGTCGTTGTACTTGATTGCTAGAGCGGATCTCAGCTTTGAAATTTCGTGTCAGTACTCCTTTAAGCGGGTGCATTAGCCCTTCTCACGCCCGATTCTTGGCCAATCCCCCACGTGGGTATGTGCCATGTCAGCGGCCCGGCAGCGCGCGCCCATCTCCCCCCGTTGCCAAGGAAGACGAGGAGATTCCTGGCCAATCCCCCACGTGGGTATGTGCCATGTCAGCGGCCAGGCAGCGCGCGCCCATCTCCCCCCGTTGCCAAGGAAGACGAGGAGCGCGCGCACCCGCAGCTGTTGCTATGCGGACGGCGGCGGACGCTTCAGGCTCGCTTAAGAAGTGCATTCGCACTTAAAAGTCGGAAGGCTAAATCTGAGAAGTTTGTTTAGAAGTTTACTATGGGATGCACGATCAAAGGCTTTGCTGAAATCCAACAAAACTAAATCAATCTGTCCGGCTGAATCAAAAGGGTTGAAGCGATCTCATGAATAGTAGTTGTAAGCTGTGTGGTTGTTGAAAGATTTTTGCGAAATCCGTGTTGGTGATTTGATAGTAATTTATTACGTTCCAGGGATAATTCGGCTATGAAGTGTACGAGGATGTGTTCAAGTAGTTTGCAGCAGTATGAAGTCAAGGAAATCGGGTGGTAGTTTTCTTTTTGTAAGCGGACTCTTTTTCTTTTGTGAACTGCAACTACCCTGGTGACCCGCCAATCATCTGGGATGATAGCCAGTTTTAAACAGGAACGCAAAATTTCACGGGCTCGGCATATACCGGCGCCGAACATAAGCATTTGGAATGTTATCCGGTCCGCCTGAAGATCTTTCTTTAAGGTTCAATAACCGAGAAAATATACCTTCAAGGGATATCAAGTTATCGTCAAATATGGAAGGTCCAAATGACTGGAAATCCCGTTCAGCCGGAGAAAATACGGAATGGAAGTATTCATTTAACACATCAGCTATGCACACCAATGTTTCCGTTATAAGCCCATCCGCGTTCTTTATTTTGTCTATTTGCTTAGATTTCGATCTGAGAAATCGCCAGAACTTTTGAGGATTTGTTTTAATAAAACTAGGCAAAGTAACCTCGAAATATTTACTTTTCGAACATGACAACACCCTGTGTAATTCTTCTCGGAGTGGACGCAGGGATTCGTTATTGTCAACTTTATTCCTTTTTGCACGTTTAATCCTGCCCTTCAAATGTATAATGTTCCTATCAACCCAGGGGTTCTGGCGATTTGACTTAATATGCCTCGTAGGAACAAAATTGTCAATGCATTTTGTTAACAGTACCTTTAAACTTATTCCACAAGTCAATAGCATCATGGTTTTGCTAGTTATCTACTAACGCCCACAGCTCACCGAGAATCGCGTTATCATTAGCCTGATTAAAGTTTTTGACAGTTTTGTGCTTGGGCCAAGTCTTCACGCAGTTTTTTATGGTGGAGGAAAAGATAGCTAATTTACGGTCAGATATACCATCTTCTACACGAACGTCACAATCAGTGATACTTCTGCTGACAAATACAAGATCCAATATTGCGCCCCCTTCTTCAGATTCACGGGTAGTTTCACGAACGACTTGAACTACATCCCCTGTCAGCATTATATCTTGCAATGTATTGTCCAACAGGTAAGATGTGGCACTGCAAGCCCAATTAATTGACGGAAGTTTAAAATCTCCAGCCATTATTATTGACCCATTAACGTATGCCGACATGTAATCTGATAAGGCCAGCAAGAATTTACGGGGCGAAGAAGGAGGCCTGTAGACAGCACACAATGGTAGTGAATGACCCCAGCAGTTTTTTTTTTTTTTAGACTTCAATGGTTTTCTATCTGGGGTAGTAATGTAGCTGCAATAGAGTTTCTTTTTTTTTTAAGATAACTGCAATGCCACCTCCCAGCGACATACGATCACCACAGAAAATATGGTGCTCCCCGAAAAATATCATATTTTATTATGCCTGAGGACGTATATAGAAGGCCTTTCTACACAATTTACACAATTCACTCAGGAGACTAAAATAACACTGTAAATGGCGCATGCGCAGAAAATCGTTACACATTTCACAGGTTCCCGAAATTTACAATTTTGAAAGCCAGACTCGGTGTTGACCGTAACGTGTCAGCAAATGATCGAAAGTGCCACTTCCCTGCGGGAACTTGTATATATTCTAAACCAAATAATGCAGAGTTGTGCGTGCAGTGAGTGGTCGCGAAGCCCCGGCTGTAGCGTAACGTGCAGTACCCCCGAGCCAGCACATTATCGCACCCCGTGCTGCGTGCATAACCTCTTGGCGCTCCTCGTCTCGAGCTGCCAGGAAGGACACCGCGAACACAGCGGGGGCGAGTGACTTGACGCAACGCGGCGTATAATGGACCTCGCTTTCACGCGCATTTCCTGCTTGCGGCGGTAGGCAGCGAAGGTCCCCGCCGCCTTTTTGGCAACCGAGCCGACGCGCGATACTCGGCTTCCGCTCAGCTACGAGACTACAGCGGCGACAACTAATCTCCATACTGCGCAGCAGTCGCTTTCGGGACCAGTGTACAGTGCGCGCAGTCTGGCCTCCGGCCCGTAAAATACATTACGGTCGTCAGCTGCGCGGAGCAGGACGGTGCGATGCCAAGAATCACGCGGCATGCGCGTACGCGTGTTCATGCACGGCGAATGTACCGGTGGAGGGATGCGTCGTGTGAAGCTTTGGCTGGCAACGGCTGTTGCAAACTTCTTTGGCTTGACCTATGGGCCGCTGATAAGCTGTGCCTTACGCGATTCTTTGGTCCTGGTGTTTGACTTTGCTTTCCTGTGCAAGAAGAACCATTCTTTCTCTATAGAAGAACCACGAGATAATCGGAGGGATTGATTGAGTGTAGGGTTTGACGCGCCGACGGTACACAGGCGATGAGGCGCGACGTAGTTGAGGGCTCCGGATTTATTTTGACCACCTGGGATCCTTAACGTACGCCGAAATCTCGGACATACAAGCGTTTTTGCTTCTCGCCTCCATCAGAAAAATCGGAGTGTAGGCTCAGCCATGGTTGTTTGATCTCCCCCTTGTGGTAAGAGACTGACTGGGTGGAAAAAGGGCGAGATGGAGTGGCCGCGGCTCAGCCATACTTCCTTTACACAACTTCCACCCCAAATGTTGCACGACATATAGTATAGGGTAAGGAAGAACAGGTACGACCTGCTTGAGTATAAGCAAATTATATTCAGCAAGAAAATTCTTGACGACCACCCCAAGGTGATATGACCTGCAGCCATGGCTACTGGCGTACGTCTATGCGAGTAGAAGGATTTTTAGAACACTTCATTCGGTACATCCTCAAGTTGTACTTTTAAAACGGGAAAAACAATCCGTGACAAATTGCATGGTAACTGGGCTGCGCACGTGACACGTTTCTACTTTGTAGCACTTCACCTAATTCTACCAATACTAATAGTCGGCTGAAGGCACGGAAGTTATCATATTCAACTCTGTTCTCAACTTTGTTCTCAAGAACTAAAAATTTGCCGTGTGTAGACGTCATCGGTCTTTACCCGTCTCTCCCTCTCGGCTATAGTTGTCGACCATCGCGCCGTTCTTCCTCGGCTAGCTGAGCAGGTTGAATGCGACCTTCACCCAACCAGTACTATAACAACGTGACGCCCCGATAGACGTCATCTCCCACCACCTGTCAGTGACGTCAGAGCCCACCACCTGTTCTGCAAGCTAGGCCATCCGCGTAGGAAGTATCAGGGACGCCGGCGGCTATTGCCGCGGCGTGGCACTCTCTTGTGCTAGCCAAGACGTGCTAGCCAACCACATCTGGGATCTAGATTGGGTTTCTTGAAACGCACTGTGTTGAGTTCGGAGACCAGGCGAGCCCGTGCTCGCGTGGAATGTTAGCAATCCAACATTGAAGTGCGGTTTTGGGGATTCGCCGGCGTCATCGTGAACTGCGGGATGAGTAGCCCAAGAGCTCAAGAACACTAAACTTCTGATAAGTTTCCAACCCAAAAGCATTAATGTCCCATTGAGCGCGCCGCTGAGTGCTCCTTCCAGTTTTGCGCTGCCAGTCATTGTAACTGCTGCGTTGCTTTGCCAGGTCAGCGGGAACGTGCTTGATATGCCGCTGAACCACGTCGCAAAACGTGGTTCGGTAACAGACAAGTGGCCGTCTACAGCTCACAGCCACAACTGCAACTCTCAGCTTTACACGTGGCTCTGCGCATGACAGACGCGTCCTTACTTATTATTCATTCGAACGAAGCTAGGACTACGAACGCCTCGCAGTCGTGTGTCTGCCGTTTCTCGGCTTCGGATGCGAACACCGAAGCCGGCTTTTCGCTGATTGGCAGGGCAGGGCGAAGTGCCGCGCCCCTACACCCCATGACCCACGACCACTGCCAGGAGGACTTCCCAGGGAGGCCCAAGTTCTGGTACACAAGATAAGAGCCGGGGCTGCTCTTACGGAGGACGTGCTCGCTAAGTGGCGGGAATACGTCATCCGACGCTCAAGACGCTTGAGAGAACCCCCCGAGAACTCCAGTGAGACGACCATCGTTAACTGTTCCTCGTGTCACGCGCCAACTAGGCCCACACAGCAGCACATGCCATGGGAGTGCTCGGGGCTCGCGGCTGAGAAAAGAGCCTATCTTCTGCAGAACATCAAGACTCTCCAGGAGTGAGCATCGCCTCGTATGGCCCGGTCAGAGACTGTCATGTCCCTTTGGACTTTCGCAATTACCATGGGGATACACAAGACGATGTAGACGCCCTCACCTCCTTTACCGCCTTCCCCATGGCCTTGAGTTCCACCTTCTGAATAAAGAATTATAATAATAATTCCTTTCGCACCAAAATCCTTAGAGCCAGAATACGCTGTTTGGGCATAGAAGGGTTATTGGCCTGGGGCAAATGACGCTCCAAATCAATGACTGTCGAGACCCTGACGCCGACTCGAACCTGATTCCTAGCAGGTTAGAGACCTGGTAGGAATCAGGAAAAATGAGGGTCTTACTTCCAGCAAGTGCCTTTTTTCTACCACTCGCTTTCACGCAGGGGACAGATCAAGCCAGTGACCCCTTTTGTTTCGAAAGTGTCGAAGAACTAGGCCATGAAAGCAGTATTTCGGTATTTCGCGCTCTTCGTGACTAGGAAATAATTTTAAACTAAACTTTTATGCATTTCCACAAGTATTTTTTAGGCACGCAAAGCAATTGCAGCCTGTTTTGTGCCTCGTAGGTGCTAAGGAATACACAAAAACACTCTTTCTTTTATTTTGCAACCTTATTTGTGAAATATCACGGACTCCAGCTCTACCTAACGGCCGAACACACTTCCAAATTTCAAGTCGATAACCAGCGGAATGAGCTTTCCCTCTTCATTCCTGCCAAATTTAGGTTTTGATTGATTGATTTTTAGTGGATTCCCCTCTGTAGCTGGGTGCTGGCGTATGTATATATGTATGTTTGTATTTATTGTACAATAGAAAGAAAGGGAGGTCCATCAACAGGCGTAAATTTTCTCACCTAGGGGCGGACACCGGAACGCCTATTGGTGTAGGGGAGGTGGGATAGGGAGGAAAGAGTACTACTATTCCTATTCCTATGGCATAGGAATAGGGGGATAGGGTAGAGGGCTTACATCAATCATATATAACACATGGGCAAGATTAAGAAGGGACATATGTACAACGTACAGGTGAAGAGAAAAACGAAACACTAGACATATAAACATGAAGGTACAGGACACAAAGGTGCAGCAAAAAGGACACCCGCACACATACACACGCACACACACACACATACACACACAGGAAAGCTACACCAGCAGCAGCACTCCACTGCAACCTGGACAGTTACGTGATGTTGTAGCATAGTGCGCTGTGGAGCCCCGAGGCACCCAGGTATGCTCCCAAGGCCTCGAGCACTTTGTCCCGCTCCCTGGCACTGCCTGGGGGCCAAAGCAGTACCTCGAGCGGCCGCACTCCTCGCAGCACGGACAGAAGCTCCGCCCGCCCTGCCGAAAACTTGGGGCACCCGTACAGTACATGCGGCAGGAACTGCACGGGCGCTCGGCAGTGAGTGCAGGCGGGGCTGGCATATATTAAACCAAAGTTCATCTGCACGAGTGAGAAAGCCGAAAACGGAGCTCCTTTCAGCATAAGTACTCGCGTGACGTAGGGAAAGCTTGCCAGTCGAACCCTTGTTGTCGGGTTTCGCGCACGACTCGGTATGTCGTGAGCGGCGCGCCAGTTAGGGTTGGGCTGCGTGGGCAGGGCCTGACTACTTGCGCCAATAAGAACGGGAGCACCTATGGCGGCGGTTTCACAGCGCACAGAACAGGCAGGTACCCCCACCAAGAAAGGTTTAGCCATACTATATGGCGGACATTTGACGACCGCTTTCACTAACGGTACAGATGAGGCTTCGGAGCACAATTTTACCTAAATAATCGTTTATTTTACTGCATGTGTAACTTTGCTGTGGCCCACGCAGATGATCTTGGTTGACCGAGCGGACAGAACCAGGATTGCCCATGGATTTCCGGACTAGGAAGCGACCCCACAATTTATTTTTTCTCAGCTAAGTTTCTTCCTCCTCCTCCTCCCACACGCAAACATAGAACATAGAAATACCCATCATGAAACTGCGCACAGTTAGCTATTTAACCGAGAAAAAAAAACACATACATATGCTGATCGCGAATCAATCACACACACACACACGCACACGCACACGCACACGCACACACACATACACACACACACTAGACATTCTCGTCTGTTAAATGGTGCACTACCACCCCGATGAGACAAGTGTGGACACCGAACAGCTTTGGGTCTTGCGTAGTTTTCTTGAATGTTCTGCTTGAGACAACGCTAGAAGGCGTCATTTCCATGAACTTTTCCGGGACAAATAAAAATTACATCCTTCACTTTTGTTAGCTGACGAACCCATAAATGTAAGTCGGGGCCTTTTTACTTATTTTAGAGACTTGATTTTTATAACTTATGTCTTGCCGCATTACCATGAGAACGCCACAGAAATGGCACTGTGTTCGCGCCGGGCCTTCAACTGTCTTTGCGGAGGCAGCGGGCGTGCCTTGAGGTCCCGGGTGTTTTTCAAGCTCTTACTTTTATCTTTGTCATGTGCAGTTACGACCATCTTTCACATCCTACGCTAAGGCCCTATGCACCCATATAATACTCTTGACGAATTCATAGCGCAAAAAGAACGAGGACAGAGAGAGAACACACAACACAGTGCTATCTTCCAACTTGCCCAAGAATCCGTACTAGTAAACCATATAATACTCATTTTTTTTTAAATTTAGGGTGTCTCAGTCCTTTTTAAGATGTAGTGATTGAGAAAGCATTAGTGTTCAATTGTTGAATGTGCCCTTCCATTATCGTCATCACCATTTTCCCTTTGAGTCTCTTTTTCTTTCTGTTACATTACTCACCACATACGCGCGCCCTCATCTCTAAGTAAAGACAACATTCAGCGCGAACGTACTTTGTCACTCGCCCAATTGCTACTTCTGTAATGATCAGGCTCAAACTACCCATGTCGGCTTTTGTACATGTGCAACACGTTTCTAAATCGAAGGCTACAACACATTCATTATGTCCACCCTTCGTCGGCGAGAGCAGTAGATATCTACCATGAGCGTGCGGGGACCCCTTCTGGACTTACCAAAAAGATGGGGGACCTTACGATAATGCATGTTGATAAGTGCCATATAGTCGAACAATTTACTCCTGCAGCAGAAGCCGCCCATGCGTCGATTTCTATTTCCGCCGTTCAAAGCGTGCCTGGCTTTCTCGCATGGCTGAAAGGCTGCAGAAGAAGCCGACTTTAAAGCACCTGTTATGCAGAGAAGTCAATGCGTACATGTCATGCGACAAAGCCGCCTTCCCTTTTTTTTTTTTTTAAATGCATAGCATTTTAGTAACTCACAATGTCACGCGGCGTTGGCGTGCGCTGTCGTAGTCCGCATGTTTTCGACAAGGTTTGGAAAAAGGAGGGAAGTGTCGTGGAGGGACCACGAACCCCGTAAAGTGCTCTCACTGGCCCCTTGACGTCCGCGAACACGCATTTCAGTACTGCTAAGCTAGAGTCGTTGACCTGGGTGGTGTTTTTTTATTATACTACTAATACCAACAAGAGAGCAAGCTATAGCAGCATAACAAACGCAATCAACAACAAAGCATGCGTAGTCAAAACCGCAGCTATAACAAAAGCCAAAACGTCGCATGATAAGTCAGGCATTTTCAGGTACCATTCGAAACACCGGGTCTAGGTTACTTGAGTGGTAATATACAGCGGTTTTACTACTTCTACTACTACAGTACACACTTGGATATTAACTTCTTAAAACAGGGATCTCGTTGAGCGCGCTGACTCAGCATGTAAATGTATAGGTCTATTAGCATCTCTCTCCAGAGACTATGCAGGCCAATCAGAATGGTGTCATAGGAAACCCTACTGTCACCAGTTTCCGCCAGAAATCGGATGGCAGAAGGGTCGGGGTAAATTTTTTTGTTTTTCGGTGTACGCTGCAACTCGCTTAAAAAACACCGAATTCCAGCGATCGAGAGAGCGCTGTCGGCTCAAGCGTACTGCATAGCCCACATTCGGTGCACAAGAAGCCCGTTTCCTTTTGCCGTGCTTTCGCTAGTAGTGCTGAAGTACGAAGTTTAGAGAAAATTGTTTTTGCGGCTGGGTACAGATATTGCCGCGAACCATACATTGGGTTTGTTTATTTGTGTTTTGCTTTTACCGCCCGGCTGCGCCGGTCTGCGTTATCTCTGCGCCAAGGGAAGCGCGTGTTCCATTCTTTCTTTCGGTGCCGCATGTGTTATCTGTTGTGATAGGGAGACCATTCCGATCTAACGTGAACAGCCCAGAATAATCTTCTTGGATCTACTATGTTCTCGATGCGAATCGACGTTTCGAGAACCACGCGTGCCGAAAGATAAAAAGCCTGCAGTGCGGACGCCGGGGCATTCGATTCTGCGACGCTCGCTGACGCAAGTCACTTAGTTGACCGCTGCTTCGCCGCCTCTGTATTCTTTTGAGTTGTTAGGGGAGCACAAGTTCGCTCCAATAAACTTGTTTCTCCTGCAAGACAACTGCGTCGTCCTTGGCTTCGTGACATCTGGTGGAGGTGCGGGGTACTCACCCTTCATGCCCACTACAACCTCGGGAAGCAGCCAAGCCAGTCCAACAAGAGCCAGCCCCCGCCTGCAAGATTTACCACCCGAGTTCGGTTTGATGCCAGAAGGACCCAAGAGAAGGAACGCTGCAACCAACACCATGGTACAAGAAACAACGTCGCCAATCATGCTGCAGCAGCCCCGGGAACCGCCATCGTTCCGGGGAGCCCCCGCTGAAGACCCAGAGGAATGGTTGGAGAAGCTGGAGCGCGTGCGGATCTTCAACAGGTGGGACGATGAAGAAACCTTCCGGCATGTTTTCTTTTACTTGGAGGATGCAGCTCGAACTTGGTTTGAAAACCACGAGAGCGCCTTGACCGACTGGACGCAATTCAAAAGCGAGTTCCTTAAGACCTTCACGACCGTGGTGAGAAAAGAACGAGCTGCGATTTTACTGGAAACTCGAACGCAACACCCGAACGAAGGAGTCGTAATCTTCGTCGAGGAAATGAAGCGACTTTTTCGCCGTGCGGACCCAGGAATGACGGAGGAAAAGAAACTACGGTTTCTGATGCGAGGTGTGAAGCAAGAGCTCTTCGCGTGCCTTGTTCGCAACCCCCCCAAGACCGTGTCCGAATTCGCGTCTGAGGCCGCCGCGATGGAGAAGACGCTCGAAATCCGAACGAGGCAATACGACCGCCCAATCAATGCGCTGGTTTCGGAGACGATTGGTGCCAGCGCTATTAACTCCGACTCACTACGCGACACTATCCGCGCAGTGGTAAGGGAGGAGCTGCGGAAACTTTTCCCGATGACGACACCAGAACCTCAAGTCACTTCACTTACCGACGTGATCCGGGAAGAAGTACAGCAGGCTTTGGGAACTTCTGTGCCGTCCGAAGCACCCCGCGAGCCCGAGGCTATGACCTACTCTGCGGCTGTTCGTCGACCCCGCCCTGCCCCAACACGCCGTCAAGAGGCCCCGCCGTACCGCCGCCCACTGTCACCCGCCCGACCCCCGGTAGCCCGAAACCAGACGCCGAGGAAGACGGACGTATGGCGAACTCCCGATAATCGTCCTCTGTGCTACCACTGCGGAGAGGCCGACCACATCTACCGTCGCTGCCCATACAAGAGACTCGGACTGCGTGGTTTCTCCGTCGACGCACCTCGCCCTCTCCCTGGCCAACGACCACGTGAGATCGACGAGTATCTATCTGAAACCAGCCGTGGCCCATCCCGTTTCAACCGCTCGCCATCGCCCTACCCGTACCAATCGCCGAACCGCCGTAGCAATGCTGACTTCTCACGTGGAAGGTCCCCCAGCCCACGCGGGGGAAACTAAAAGCAGCAACTTCGGGAGGTAAAGTTGCACAACGGCGGAAAAATGAAAACCCTTCAACGACGCAGCGACTCGCTGAAGACCATCATTCACGACATGCCCTCATCCCGACGACCCGACCCAGCCCTAACGAGACTCCTGAACACGACGACAGCTACACGGCGCGACGCGTACCCGACCTGACCGAGACGTCCGTTGAGAAGACGACGACAACGACGATGCACACTGCCCGACCGTCAACACGTACAAGCAGAGATACGACGCCCCGACGAACCCGAAACTCGAGGAAGACTGCTTCTGACGTCAAGGTGTCCATCGACGGCTTTGACGTAGTCGCCCTCGTAGACACGGGAGCTGACTATTCGGTAATGAGCGGACCATTTGCGTCTAAACTGAAGAAAGTTATGACCAGATGGGACGGTCCGCACATACGCACAGCAGGAGGCCACCTCGTGACGCCAAGCGGAACGTGCACATCGCGCGTCACCATAGACGGCACAACGTACCCTGCGGCGTTCGTCATTCTGCCTAACTGCTCCCGCGACGTAATTCTTGGGATGGACTTTTTGATGGACAACGGTGCAATAATCGATCTGCAGACCAAGTCAATAACTTTTTCCCCCAATCACTCCATGACGCCGGAACCGAACCCCGAACGACGTGCTGCTGTAAGGATTGCCGATGATCATGTCACCCTGCCACCCCGCGCAAGCTTGATGGTCGCAGTCTACTGTGAAGATGCTGCTCCTGACGTCGACGCTATCGTAGACACTGATCAAAGGGTGCTTCTCGACCGTGGTGTGTCGGTCGCAAGAGGCATTGCGCGCTTCAAGGAACACCAATCCCACATTCTGGTTACTAATTTCACCGAGGAGTACCAGCATTTAAACAAGGGCGCGGCAATTGCATTCCTCGAAGAAGCGCAAGAAGCAAGTGACGTGATCGCGGTCGCCGACTTTGAACGCACACCCGTAGAAACCTTCAAGCTCCCGCAGCCCTTGGACGTGAATCCGGCGCTACCGCAAGAACAACGGAACAAATTATTGGCTTTGCTGCGTCGCTATAGCGAATGTTTTTCGTCGAGCGCAAAACTACGTCAGACCCCTCTAGCGAAGCACCGAATAATAACCGAAGATGGAGCCCGACCTACCCGACAGTCACCGTACCGCGTCTCTTCACACGAACGGGAAGCCATCCGGACTCAAGTCGACGACATGCTCAGCGACGACATTATACAGCCATCTAAAAGCCCCTGGGCTGCGCCCGTCGTACTCGTAAAGAAAAAAGACGGCACATTAAGGTTTTGTGTTGACTACCGGCGACTGAACAAAATCACGAAAAAGGACGTGTACCCCCTCCCCCGAATCGACGACGCCCTGGACCACCTCTGCCACGCGAAGTACTTCTCATCGATGGACCTGAAGACCGGCTACTGGCAAATTGAAGTGGACGAGAGAGACCGAGAGAAGACTGCATTTATAACCCCAGACGGCCTATACGAGTTCAAGGTGATGCCGTTTGGGCTGTGCACAGCACCAGCGACGTTTCAAAGAGTCATGGACACTGTGCTAGCTGGCCTTAAGTGGCACACCTGCCTCGTATACCTCGACGACGTAGTGGTATTCGCCCGGACTTTCGACGAACACCTTGCAAGGTTGGAGTCTGTACTCGAGGCAATTCGTACGTCGGGGTTGACGCTGAAGCCTGAAAAGTGCCGTTTCGCATACGAGGAACTCAAGTTCTTGGGCCACGTCGTCAACGCCGCGGGAGTCCTACCTGACCCGGCAAAAACTTCAGCTATCGCGAACTTCCCTAGGCCGAAAGACAAGAAGGGCGTGCGAAGATTTCTCGGGCTGTGCGCATACTACCGGCGCTTCGTCGCAAACTTCGCACGCATTGCAGAGCCACTCACGCGCTTGACGAAAGACAGCACCCCTTTCAGCTGGGAAAACGACCAAGAAAAAGCATTCTGCGAGCTGCAAAAACACCTGCAAAGCCCGCCCGTGCTCGCTCATTTCGACGAAAATGCCGAAACGGAAATGCACACGGACGCCAGTGATATAGGCTTGGGTGCCGTCCTTGTCCAAAAGCAAAGCGGCTGCGAAAGGGTAATCGCCTATGCCAGCCGTGGTCTGTCGAAGGAGGAGAAAAACTATTCTGCCTCTGAGAAAGAGTGCCTGGCTATTATATGGGCGATTTCGAAATTTCGCCCATACGTGTATGGAAGGCCATTCAAGGTTGTAACAGACCACCATGCGCTGTGTTGGCTCGCCAATTTGAAGGACCCCTCTGGCCGTCTTGGGCGGTGGAGCTTGCGCCTGCAGGAGTTCGACGTTACAGTCGTTTATAAATCCGGCAGGAAACACTCCGACGCCGACTGCCTGTCCCGCGCCCCCGTCGACCCACCACCACAAGACTCTGATGAAGACAGCGCTTTCTTCGGGATCGTGACGGAGAGCGACCTAGCCGCCCAGCTGCGTGCCGACCCCGACTTAGGCGTCATAATCGAGTACCTCGAGGGATGCAACGTTGCCGTTCCTAGGACCTTCAAACGCAGCTTACCAGCATTCAGCCTGAGAAACTCCGTCCTCGTGAAGAAGAATTTCAGCCCCGGAACAAGAGCGAATTACCTTCTCGTCATCCCCGCGGACCTTCGTGACGAAATTTTGGAAGCGTGCCACGACGACCCGTCTTCCGGACATCTCGGCACAGCCCGCACTATTGGAAAAATCAAGGCTAGGTACTACTGGCCCGGCCTTACCTCTGACGTCACCCACTACGTCCGGAGCTGCCGTGACTGCCAGCGACGAAAAACGCCGCCGACAAGACCCGCCGGACTTCTACAACCGATCGCCGTCCCATCGAGACCATTTCAACAGATTGGAATGGACCTTTTAGGCCCATTCCCTACGTCACGATCACAGAACAGGTGGATTGTCGTAGCGACAGACTACATGACGCGCTACGCCGAGACCGCCGCTCTTCCGAGGGGGACTGCACAAGAAGTGGCAAAGTTCTTTATAAGCCAAGTGGTGCTGCGACATGGAGCCCCGGAAGTCCTAATCACAGACCGCGGAACGGCATTTACTGCGGAGCTGATGCAAGGAGTATTACGCTACAGCAACACGGATCACCGAAGAACGACGGCGTACCACCCCCAAACGAACGGACTAACAGAACGTCTGAACAAGACAATCGCAGATATGCTGTCAATGTACGTTGACGTTGAACACAAGACTTGGGACGAAGTGCTCCCGTATGTCACGTTTGCGTACAACACGGCTATCCAGGAGACGACGCAGCTGACGCCGTTCGAGCTTGTCTACGGTAGAAGGCCGACTACGATGCTCGACGCCATGCTTCCGCACGTAGAAGACGACGACCTCAACGCCGACGTCCACGGATATCTTCAACGTGCGGAAGAGGCCCGCCAGCTCGCTCGAGTTCGTATAACGGACCAGCAGCTGTTGGATGCGGGCCGCTACAACCTCCGACGCCGAGACGCCGAGTACCAACCAGGGGATCGTGTGTGGGTTTGGACTCCCATCCGACGACGCGGACTTAGTGAGAAGCTCCTGCGACGCTATTTCGGACCCTACCAGATTCTACGACGTGTTGGCCAACTTACCTACGAAGTGATCCCTGATGGTGACTCCGGCACATCACGACAACGCAGGCGGCCTGAAGTCGTCCACGTGGTTCGCCTAAAACCTTTCTACGGACGATGACGAACTTTTATTTTCATTTGTTCGGACTGTCGCTTATGTTAGCATCGGGTCGATGCACTCTTAGAGGGGGGGTAATGCCGCGAACCATACATTGGGTTTGTTTATTTGTGTTTTGCTTTTACCGCCCGGCTGCGCCGGTCTGCGTTATCTCTGCGCCAAGGGAAGCGCGTGTTCCATTCTTTCTTTCGGTGCCGCATGTGTTATCTGTTGTGATAGGGAGACCATCCCGATCTAACGTGAACAGCCCAGAATAATCTTCTTGGATCTACTATGTTCTCGATGCGAATCGACGTTTCGAGAACCACGCGTGCCGAAAGATAAAAAGCCTGCAGTGCGGACGCCGGGGCATTCGATTCTGCGACGCTCGCTGACGCAAGTCACTTAGTTGACCGCTGCTTCGCCGCCTCTGTATTCTTTTGAGTTGTTAGGGGAGCACAAGTTCGCTCCAATAAACTTGTTTCTCCTGCAAGACAACTGCGTCGTCCTTGGCTTCGTGACAATATAGCGTTTGACAGGCCTAAAAAAAATCACGCCATATCCACGGAATGAATGATGATAAGTGGGGCGAAGCTCGAGAGGGGGAGATCATCGGTAACCGTAACTCTCCCGTGAAAGTTCGCCCATTACATCATTAAGAAATACGTAAGACTGTGTGCGTACATTGTACAAATCAACTTTTATTTTCGGAGTCAATGCTCCCAGGCCCAGACCTGGTGAAAGACCCCGCGCCATCGAGGACTACCCCGCACCTACACCACAATTTGTCACGTAGGATGGGACACAGCGGTAAAGTTATTTAGGGCGAACTTGTGCCCGAACAAGACGAGAGGAAACGAGCAAAGGTCCTTGCGTCTCGTTCGATCTCCGAGAACGACTGCCTGCGTTCGTGGCGTGATCTCTTGCGTGATCTCCCCCTCGCAGTGCACGTGCGCTCGCGCCTCCGTTGGCGAACACAGACAAGCTCGCGCTCCCGGTGCCGAGTTTGCGATGCCGGTTGCAGCCGGTTCTTGCGCGTGCAACGCGGCCCACTTTGCGACATCTCCGAAAGCATGCGGCGGTCACGTACCACGACACACAAGGGATGGACAGACCCATGACTTAAGAAGCTTCGCCCCTAAAACACCAGAAGGCTCTCCTGCAGGCCGAACATAAGAATAAACGGGGGGGATTCAGGGGAAAAAACAAGCTGTGGTAGTGTTGGGAGTGCATGCTCGTATTGCATTACGGTAGCCCAGGGGTTCGATACCTCGACCAAAATTTACCCCATTTTTTTTTTCAGTGTAAAACTTTAATTTGCTTATAAAATGTTCCAAGGAAATTCACCGTCACTCCGAGCACCTTTTCAGTTTTTTTTTCTTTTTTTATTCTTTGAGGCGCCCGCCATTGCGTGTGCCACCTCTGGGACACGACGCCTGATTTTCGACATACCGAGTTACCTAATGCGTTCGTGTTATTAAACACTTCACCTTGGCGTCATTGGCATTTCAGATACAAAAAAATCATACACTTACCATTCATTGTTGATTTGGCACGCTGGCCCTTATTTCCTCTTTGTCATGAAACTACTTCTATAAAATACATATAATTTCAGATTACTTATTCCATTTTTTTACGAACCAAATTACGATTTGTTCTTACGCTGTGGTGCTGTGGCCAGTCATGGCGAACTGGGATGAGCGTCATTGTGGGCACTTCTTTCTTGCGCTCGGCGGGGTCATTTTTTGTTCGATGTGAGCAACGGTTAAAGGGACCATAAAGACAAAATATAAACATGGTTTATTGCAAAGACTTTGTCCCGATAACAATGATACCACTTTTATCGCAAACTTCAAGCAAATAATCTGCATAATAAAGAAAACAGTAGAAGCAGTGGCAACTCCCCAGCCACCTTCCGGCAATTTTTCTATGATGTCACGGAATCTTGTTTGAGCTATTGGTGGACGCCGACCTAATCCACAGAAAGAAACATGAGAGTAGTGGTTCGATCGTGTCACGTGATTGCTAACGCGCAGTTAACACGCTGATAAAAACGTTTTTAGTGCTGGCCCATGTCATGTCATACTACATCCCTGTGGCGCGAAATTTGAAAACTTTTCGATGTTTCTAAGTTTAAAAAATGCATTTAGTGTCTGGAAGGGAGCTGCGTGAGATACCAAAGGCTAGTATAAAATGAAATTTTGGCAAGAACCGCCCTGGTGTTTTGAGAGCTAGGAGGGCTCACTAGCCATCCCTGGTATTGGCTTCAAGAGATTTACCCCCGTAGCAGGGGCGAGGTCGCTAGTACTGCGGCACTTGTACCGGATGTATGGAGACATTATTCTTGTACGGCTCTGTTGCCGAAAAACTAAAAACCAGTGCAGTGGGGTTCGTGATCCCCACTATGAATGTTTCTCGACCATATAACGTCATCCACAACGGCGGAATGGGTTGCAATTGAGGCGGCCTTACCAAAAGATTAAGTCACTCTGAGTGCGGCATTACTAAGGGACTCCAAGCCAGCCCTGCAACTTTTACATCATGGAGTTCCCACAGACAGAACATGCCAGCGCTCCGTACGTCTCATCCGACAGCTCAAGAAAAGCGGCCTTAGTGTTTCCTTTCAGTGGCTCCCTTCGCGTGCAGGGGCAGCGAAGCCACTGACCAGTTGACCCGAGAGGCCTTTCATATTCTCGCTTCTTGAAAGTGGGACCAGAGGAGCGGCACATTTTAAAGCACACTATCATAGAAAATTTTAGGTCCCTTTGCCGCCCACTTTTCCAGCCAGCGTTACCAAAAAAGGAGTTAAACGGGCAGAGGCGTCGTTGCTGTACTGTATCCGGGCGAAATCACCACGTACTCCTGCGTGGTGTTGGGACTGACTATCCCAGGGAGGTCGCCAAGCTTGCGACTCGCCTTCAACTCGTCACCGATGTTGGGAATCAGCCATCCCGACGCTGTCACCGCTGTTGGGACTGGGCCCTCTCACCGCAGCCTCCACTGTTTCGACTGGCCATCCGAGCGCAGTCACCGGTGAAGCGACGTTGCCTTGCCCCGTCCGCTATCGACGCGGCGCAGAGCAGAGCGAAGAAGTTCTCGAGCCGACGAAAACTTGAAGTAACATTTATATACAGTATTTACAGGGTAAGCAAACGTTACATGACTCGCACAAAGGCGACAGCACCCTTTCACTCGGTGCTTCCGAAGAGACTGGTGCCGGAGAGAAGCCGCCGAGGAATGCCGACGATGAGAGCCTCCGGGCTTCTTTTATACCCCGGGAAGTTCGTTGTGGCCCCAAGAAGTTCGAAAAGCTCCAATCAGGGCTCTCGCTGCCTGAAGTTTGAATTCCGACGAATGGTAGCGAAGCGGTGAGTCAGCTGCGCCGCCAATGGGGAAAGGGAGGGTGATGCCCCCGCCGTCTCCGTGACCTTGCCTCCGGGCGTAGCGACATGCCCTTGTTTGGTCGTTCACAGATGCGGGATTCGGCCGCGCCGCAGCGTTCTGAGATGCGGGATTCGGCCGCGCCGCAGCGACGAAAGGGAGAGGCGTGACTCAGCCTCGCTGTCGGCGCGTCGCCTTGTGCAACGCATTTGGGCCAGGCGCTCTGGCACAACAGTGGCTACGTACAATCCATGAGTCTAACGTGTGGCGTACCGGGTGACATCAGACATCTATTCGTGGACAGCCCGGAACATGCAGTGGAGCGATCAGCCTTGTTTAAATAACTTTGAAAGAGAGCCGCCCCGCATGCCTCTTTGGAAGGACTTCTTTTCCCAAACGGATACTGAATCACTAGGCGGGACACCTTCCGCCTGGTCCTCCAGTTCTTGAAGGACACAAACTTATGGGACTTGTGATGATTGGGCTCAGATACTTTTGTGCTGCTAGGGCGGAATATTTGCGGCCCTTTCTGGGAGGCTAGGTCGACCCGTTCACTAACAATTCACGCGCTCACTCACCCTTTAAAGGGGCCCTGAAAGGCATTTTGAGCACACTAAATGAAGTAGCGCAATCGTTAGATTGGGTCGTCAAGGTCATCTGGGCCAAGTATTACTCTTTTACGCGCAGCGGAAAGCTCACACTTTTGTTGCAAAGTTTCTCGCTTTTTTTTCACCCTTTCCTCCGTGTTTTTGGACGCCGCCATCTTCACATGTCTACATCATCGATTCCCAGATGTTCGTCATGAGCTAGACATCCTGCTATTGGGCGGCTTTTTCACGCACTTCCGGCAAAGAGATGAGTCGTCTGCTCAGCGTCGACTCGCCGGCTGATCTTCCAGGGGAGTGTCGGAGTGCTTGAACATTTTACGACAAACGAAACAAGTGTAAACAAAGGCTTAACCGTTCGTATTGAATGCAACACGGCCATAACACAACATGGATATTCTCTTACCGGAGTACGTTAAATAAAGAAAGCGTTGAAGCCCCGTGGTAATTCTCTCGTGCAATCGCAGAGAACGCCCTGAGCCGAATGCCCGGGTTTGACGGATACATTTTTTTCCACTTCAAAACAATCCAGAGATGCGTTTAGAACGAACACAACGTGATAACATGCGTTGCAAGTCCGAACCGCGATTGACAGACGATGGGTTGCCTCCTCCTGCCCGTCGTAAATTCGGCACTCACCTCGCGCGCGGTTTGCGGGGACGAACAGCAAGTCACTTAACTCTGGCGCGCAAGCCGAGATGGCTTTTAGCCACGCACACTGCACATACCCCATGCGAGGTTGAGTCGTACGTCGCTCGAGAAAGATAATCCAGACCATGGGAAGCACTATCCACCCGCAGAAGCACAACGTCGCATTTCATCGCGAAACAAAGGCGTCCACAACACACACACCATCGCCTCCTGTAATGCCAAACGCATCTCACACTTCCTAATGAGAGTGAGTGGTACGCCTGCAGTGCCCACATGTCGCGAGGTGGGGCCCCGAGCTGAACCGGGATCACGCAACCGTAACTGACTTCTGGGGCGGTTTGTGCCTTGTTGCCAAGGCAACGGATGTTTGAGATCGTCAAAGAAAGGCGCTCGCTCCAGCGCTAGAAAGCTCAGAGCCGCGCCGGAGCATGTTTTGCCAACGTTGCCGCTCTCCACCACGCGTCGCCACAAGCTTAACTGGTCACATGTTTGAAGCGTTTTGTGCACGGGTTCTGTATCGGTTTAAAATGTCTTTTTCGCATGGCGCCGGCAGGAATTACCACCACCGCAAAATAAGACCCGGCACCAGCGGGGCCACATCTGATACGGCGCTTTTTGGATAAACAGTGCGCTGTGCATGAAAGGGACCGAGCGCAAGATCCTCCCCAGCGGCTGCGAGTTCGCCGCCGATTAAAAGTCACGTGCTGCACTGCAGCAACGCACACCGCGAAAGGGCAAGGCCAGGCCACCGCACACATGCGGCCAGATTTTTCGTTCGCTTATCCATCCTTGAGCGGAGTGCGGAATTCATGGTGTCAACAAAACTTGCCCGTAGCAGACGGCAGTCGGAGGAGCGTAATGCGGAAGTACGTCACCGCTGACTAGCACAGCATCATGGGAGGGAGTGCTCGCGCGCCGTCAACAGTTGAAAAGAGGAGGAAACGCGGCGCGACGATAATGCGCGGTTTTTGATTTACGATTTATCAGCTAATACTCATCGCTTTAACAAAATTCTTGCGGGAGGAGATTGCTAATACATTGTCTTATTTGGTTACATGTACATCCATGCATCGGCGGAAGGTATTTCAGGACCCCTTTTAAAACACCATTTTTAATAAATAGCTGGCTGGATATGAACGCCAACACTCTTAATAAAAAACGTAAAAAAGTGGTAACGGCCGTAATTACCAACCCCTTACAAACCTTACTACCCCGCGGTTTTGTACGTAGACTCTGCCATGTACTAACAACTGCAAGGTTAGGAAACTAACTGAGTGTAGGAAGTAGTATGCACAAGATTAAGGTCGTGCTTGTGACTAGGTTATGCATGCCCACTTAGTAAACGCACGTAGCTCAGAAGAGTGTCAGAAGCTAGGTCTTTACTAGAGGAGGTAGTGGTACTTACTGCCTGCATCAATAAGTAACCCTGACAAGTAATAAATTTACTACTTCCAGTTACTAAGTACCTAGTGTATACTGGGACAAGCAACTTGTTAGTTTTCCATTAGTGAATGCTCCGACCTTTTTTTTTTTTTAAGAGTGAACAGTTGTACATGTTCTGACACGCCTTCGCAAATAGTTTGTTTGGAGTACATTTGCGAGTGAAACATCTGTAGCGCTGAGTTTCATCTTACTGCAATTGTTGACACAAGAAAGTGCAAAGCGGAAATGTGGAGGCACAAATAATTGTTTAGGAAACGCTGCCGTACTTTAATCACTAACAGTTGTCATAAATGCCTTAAAGGAGCCATGAAGAGAAAACACAAGTTTGGTTAATTCAAAAGATTGCCTCTTTAGAAAAATACTGACACCACTTTTAACGTAAACTTCGCTCAAAAAAGCTACATAATTAGGAAAAAAGGGAATGGCCATGCGACCCACTCGCTCATTTCCCGCAACAGAACATATGATCTCATACCAGCCAGCTCTGCGATTGGCGGAGGGCGGCAAAAGCAAACGCAAATTAGGCAGAGCTTATAAGCTGGCTGAACGAGATATTTGCGCTTAAATTTAGGGCACATCCTTTTTAAAGCCGTAAGAATGGTGGGAAAAACAGTAGAAGTTACGAAAGCACACGTAAACATAGAAGTACCGATGCGTACTGCTGTTGGTACTGCGCGCACGGTGCTTGGTTTAGCTGCACAGGACTGCGGGGCTTTGGTGTTGTCTCAGACGACACTGGCCGATTGACGCAAGCAACGGTGTCTTACGTGACCATATTTGTAGAGCGAGCGCTATGTTTCACGTAACGATTATTTTCCCCCTGAACAAAAACAAGCCAGGTGTAAATACGGCCAAAAAAAAAACCAAAGGCAGAAAACGGCTTGCCGCGGTACGGTAGCGCCGTCTAGGTTCACTAACGGCAAACAAGGCTTCCCAACCGGCTGCAGAGCGGTCGGTTCCCGTGATGTCATCGGAGACCACGAAAACGCACGATTTAGCGGGAAAATCAAAATTTTAACTTCAATTAATTAATTACTCAGTGAATAAAGTATCGTTTGCATTCGGACAAGCGCTGGGGGCACTATAAACACGAAATCTTTCGAATAACACAAACTTGTATTTTGTCTTCATGGCTCCTTTAAGCCTTGATTCTCGATAAGCGAAGTCGTTGGAAGTTTATAAAAAATGAAAAAATAGAGCCTAATTTTCCCCTCCTGTATTTTGGAATCCGTTACATTTGCTGACATAGCGCTCGGGACAACTACACTAGTTGTTAGCTGTGAAATCGTCGCAAGAGCTGCCTTATGCGGTATTCCGTTAAGTAAAGGTGGTGCCAATAACGCACTCTACTTTTACGGAACGCAGGGGCCGTGAGACTGTCGGTAGAAAATCCATTCATACACGGCATTCATTTCGTATTCATATTTATTTCATTTTTCTTCACCAGTACCCTCCTCATTTTCACATTTGCTCCGATACTACTACTACTACTTCTACTTGATATTATTTCATTTTTATTGATTTCATTTTATTCATATGCGTAATATTGTCACATAGGCAAGGACGATGCAGGTTTCTTCGAGGAACAAAAGCCTATTGGAGCGGACTACTCCTCCCCTAAGAACTCAAAGAATACACAAGCGGCGACGGAGCAATCAACCACGCGAGATGCACAAACAAGCCTCGCAGAATCGAAAGCCGCGGCATTTGACCTGTATATATTTATGTATGTATGTATGTATGTATGTATGTATGTATGTATGTATGTATGTATGTATGTATGTATGTATGTATGTACGTATGTATGTATGTATGTATGTATGTATGTATGTATGTATGTATGTATGTATGTATGTATGTATTTAGCGAATCAGAATAAGAAATGAGGGGCTCGTTGAAATAAGACAGAAATAAAGGTTGGCACTCAAGAAAACCTCGGAAAGCAAAGAGGAGAATTTGGTAGGTCATTGAAATAGATAAGGAATTTGGAAAGCCAGAAAGAAAGTGGAGAAGAAATGCCCGCCGGGTGGGATCCGAACCCACGACCTCCAGAATACGCGACTGGTGCGATGACCACTACGCTACCAGCGGGGCTATCTTCCCCTCCACTTCCTGGGTATTTATGTTAAGGCATTTTTCTTTCCTGCGCTTCGGGGTGGTAGCCAGCACCACTCGGACTACTCGGGGTGAAGGGAACCTTCTTTTTAACCCTCGGGCCGTGACTCGCGTGTCTACGACATGTCGAGAGCGGTCGACCAGCGTAGAACCCTCTTAGGCTCCCTATGGCACCAAGACTGTCAGAACAGAGGCTCTCGCTATGCATGTAGCGAATCAAAATAGCAAAAGAGGGGCTCGCTGAAATAAGACAGAAATAAGGGTTGGCAGGCAAGAAAACCTCGGAAAGCAAAGGGGAGAATTTGGTAGGTCATTGAAACATAAGGAATTTGGAAAGACAGAAAGGAAGTGGAGAAAAAATGTATGTATGTTCTGTTGTTTTTGTGCTTTTGTGCTTGTATGTAGTATGTAGGTATGTGCATGTATGTATGTATGTATGTATGTATGTATGTGTGTATGTATGTATGTATGTATGTATGTATGTATGTATGTATGTATGTATTTATGTATGTATGTATGTATGTATGTGTGTATGTATGCATGCATGCATGCATGCATGCATGCATGTATGTATGTATGTATGTATGTATGTATGTATGTATGTATGTATGTATGTATGTATGTATGTATGTTTGTATGTATGTATGTATGTATGTATGTATGTATGTATGTATGTATGTATGTACGCACCTATGAAACTGCGTCAGCGGGAGTTCTGTTCTTTTTGTGCTTGCTTTTGCTCCCGCACGTGCCGGCATTGCACTGCCAGTTTTTTTCGCTTACTATCGTGAAAATCAACCCAACGAGCGTTCCTAACTAAATGAATGCGGGCGATTCCGGTTAATTACATATATTTTGCCACAAATGTACCTTTTTCTTTGAGCTAAACAACGGGGAGATGTATGATAAGCGCCAGCTGTTCATAAGTTTAGAACGCTTATGACTGTATAAACCGCTTGGCTTTCAAAGCCTCGGGGTTACGCCGCGACGACAGCCGCTACGACGGAACACTGTGTGCCTCTAGTTGGGTCCAGCGAGCGAGCTATGACGACAAGGCGAGCTCCTAAAGTGTTCTGCACTTAAAAAAAAAAAAACTTCTGAGGGCCTCCATAACTTCACATAAGATGATTATTTTGCCCCTGAAAAGATGTCTTCCACCAATGCCTTTGTCTTTAAATATGAAGCCGAATTTAGCACAGCGCACTCCACTACAACTCTGCCTAGCTGCCCAGATTGTGGTGGAGTGCTGCTGCTGAAGCAGCTTCTGTACTTGTGTGTGTACGTGTGTGACCCCTTTTACATGTGTGCTTTGTCCTTTGTAGATTCATGTGTTGTCTATATCTGTAGTGTTTCTCTGTAATGTTAATTTTCTCAATGTGCAACTCCTTTTTTTCCTCTTATTCCCCTTTTCCTTTTTTCTCTTTTGCGTTTTATATTTACCCTTATTCCCCTTTTTCCCTTTTTTTCTCTTTTGTGTTTTATATTTACCCTTGTGCGTGTTACATGCATTGTAATGTCAACCTTCTCCACTATCCTCCTATTCCTATGTATTCTTTTCTCCCTATCCTCCCCCTCCCCCCCTACACCAGCAGGCGTTCCGGTGTCCGCCCCCTAGGCGAGACAATTTACGCCTGTTGGTGGATTTTCCTTTTCCTAAGAACGATAAATACATACATTTAGGATCGGTGAAAGGTTGATCCTTGTAAGCTGGCTTTCCTAGCTTTCCTATGTTGCGCCGTGAAGCATGGCCTACGCAGGAACTATGGTTACAGCCCCACTTTATAGTCCTCTTCGTTGCCACCGCCTCCTTCCGAAGTCGTGTAACTGCTCGCCACGCGCACATAGTTTATCTCCCCGCCCCCCTTCCATTTTTATGCGTGCTTCCGAGGCAGGGGGGAGGGAGTGCATGCGCATGCAGGTTTCATTCGCTCACCGCTGGCGTACCCGTTCTGCTGGGAAACACAGCCCCATGCTTTTCCCTTTGAGTAAAACTTTATTCTTTCCAAGTTTCACACAGTTAACTAGGTAGGGAGTATTCTTAACCGCAATGTTCAAGCAAACGTTCAAGCAAACTTTATTCTTTCCAAGTTTCATACAGTTAACTAGGTAGGGAGTATTCTTAACCGCAATGTTCAAGCAAACGTGTTTTGTTTCCTGCACCCCTTGCGCTGCGCCCAACTTCCCCTGTCACCCTCCTTCAGAAAGCGAAGCACTGTTTTTTGTTTTTTTTTTGTTATGAAATGACGACAATTCTACGTGAGATTCACACTCTGGATGCGCTTCTTCAGACATATGTTGTTTTCGCTTTACAGTACATTCTATCGTAAAATTACGCGGCAAGATATCGAATAGGCAGCCAGCACTATGCCACCCGTGAACACTTTAAGCCACGTTTCCGTACGCGCGTAGTTTGCTCGAACCCAACAGCGGCGGATTCGGTCGCAACTGATGGCTGAGAACGATAATGTACGCTCTCACGCCCAGTCTGACACGCCAGCAGAGCGACGATTAAACATATCAGACGCGGTGCCGGGCAGGGGCGTAGCCAGGGGTGTTTCGGTGTCATAACACCCCCGAAAATTTCTGAATGCTGCCTTCCCTCCCTACTTTCACGGTTTTTTTGAAATCCCACGTTGTGTGTACACCGCCTGGATAAATTACGATGTAAAAATGAGAAATAGAAGAGCGTTGGCTTCTTGACATGGTTCTTCAGAACTCTGTGCACGCTGGTATTTTTAGTGAACAAAAGAACTAGACTTGTCACTTAAATAAAGTAGAAGAATTTCTAAGATAATGTTTGGGTGCAGGCTGTCTTTCTTTTTATTTTTTTACCTGTGGCGTACAACAGCGCCCGAAAACTTTCTGGCTACGCCACTGGTGGCGGTGGTAGCGGAGTGTTACATTCGGAAAGGCGTCTCCGAACCGGGCTCCGTCGCCTCCTTCATGCGTGGTAGCGCGGTGAAGAGCGGCCAGCAAGAGTTGCTGCCTTTGTGATGACGACAAGAAGCCGAAGGCAAACAACTTGTTTACTGCAAGGTGAAAGATGAGCCGAATCAATACAGGAACAATACCCTTACGGGCGACCTTACAGCTATGCCCGAACAGAGCGACAGCATGGATTCGCTGCTGCAGAACGAAATCGAACTATCCACCGAGAATGTGGGGTTTTATACGCAAAATCTGTAACGGCTGTGCGGCTTTCCCAGTGCTTCTGTGCACACGGCCTTAAAATAGTACAGACACACACAACGCTCTTTCCGAGTTCGTGAGGCCGGCAGTAGCGGCGCTCGCTGTGTATGAGAAATGGGGTAGAGGAGATCTCGGCTGTGGCGCCCGCCCCGCCGGGACATGTCTCTACGTGAACATCCGTTGGATTCGTGTTTTGTAGCTGCAACGACTTGAGTCACCGCCAACGGGCCCCGCGCGGCAGGCTGATGATGATGATGATGATGATGATTTGATGATTTCTATTGGTTTCCCCTTTGTATCGGGGTGATGACATGTCATCTTACCAAAAAGGACTAATATACATATGTTTTACACTTTTGGTTTAATACTAGCGCTGCTTAGGGCAGGCACAAAAAGCTTATTAGGCACAAAATACTTTTTTTTCCTGTTACCGGTGGTAACTGTCCTAGGCAATATTCCCCTCTCTGCTTTTCGCAGAGAGGGAAGGCGCACATGAGAAGTGTAGGCTCTGCCACATAGCACGGGAGTACTGCGTGAAGCTTGCAGTACGCGCGAACAGAGTAGCGGCGCGCGGAATCGTAACAGCTTTGTTGAATAAAATGATTGCGCTAAAAAGGGACACGGACGGAGTGAGGACAGACACACACGGCGCAGACAGACACTCACTCTGTCCGTGTCCCTTTTTAGCGCAATCATTTTATTCAACAATGGAGTACCAACGTGCCCAGGACGCTACACTTAAGTAACAGCTTCTCCGCCGGGAGTCCAAGATCCCTATGGATAAGGGTCTTCAACCATTGTCTGGAGGGATGCTCTCGAAGGGAAATGCTGTGCCGACGCTCGACTAAAGGCCTGGGAAGAACGACACTTTGCTCGCGCTTCACCGGGCCGCTCACGGGACGAATAGTGGCTCCCCGAGAACGTCTCTGGCTTGGTCAGGCAAGCAACAAAACAAAACAAAACACAAAACAAAAAAAACATGACCGCATCGCCATCAAGTGCGAAGACAAATTTACACTGAAGCTCATCCAGGCTCTTAGTTGCGACAAAAATACGCGATTAACTAACTACACTAGTTATATTTTAGCCCAGCAGTACTTTAGCCAAGCGCACGAATCTGAAAGGGTGACATTCCGCGTCAATGGAAATGTCTCACACGGAAAATAAATGTATTCGCAAATGGTTTACTGCATGGAGAAGGGACATGTCTCTACATGAAGATCCGTTCGATTTGTGTTTTGTAGCTGCAACGACTTAAGTCACCGCCAACGGGCTTCGCGCAACAGGCGCACATGAGGAGTGTAGGCTCTGCCACATAGCACAGGAGCACTCCACGTAGCTTGCAGTACTCGTGAACGGAGTAGCGGCGCGCTGAATCGCAACAGCTTCTCCGCCGGGGGTCCGAGATCCCGATGGATAAGGGTCTTCAACCGTTGTCTGGAGGGATGATCTCGAAGGGAAATGCTCTGAGACGCTCGACTCCAGGCCTGGGCCGAACGAAAAAGAAATGTAATCGCGAAGGGCGAAACCTGCTTCAGGAAAAACAAAGCAATCGAGAAAGTCCGGCGTTTACAGGCCACTTCTCACGCTGAGAGCTGCGACTTGAGCTCTCAGCAATGCCCTGAGCTTTCCCCTTTTTGAATCGCACTTTACTGAATCGCTCGTTTTATGAAGGCTGCAGCGACATGTTGAGAAGATGTCGGTCATTCTCCGAGACGCACCTCGAGCTCCCGGAGAAAACAGCCCTAATTTCCGCCGCTCGAGCAACGCGCGCTTTCGTGCTCCTCGGAGGCCCCAAGTTCCGCGGAGGCACGGCGCAATGCGAGCGTACAGCGCCCTGTCGTGCACCGCCTTGTCCCTTACACCTTCGGTAAGCAAACACCGAAGGGTGTTATCGTTCTCTTTTTCGGCTTTCGAGGCTACACTAGATCCGTGTTGTCCGGTCTCGGAAGACTGTACAGCCTCACACGACACGGAAATATTTACGAGCTCCGCTGGCCGTTGCTCGACATCGAGTACCTGATCTGGAGGTAGGGCGCAATCGACTCGGTCAGTCGCGACATCGTCATTACTCCCAGCTACACCACGAAAACCGCTTGGGTTCTCGACTGCCACAACGTCGCTCGAGTCTGAACTCGTCTCCCAAGAAACACCTTCTCTTTCAGCGGACTCGTGCTGCCTCCTTTCGCTAGCCTCACCGTTTACGCTTTCCTGCGAAATGTCGCTATTTCGCGAACTGCGCACGTTCGGGTCGGTAGCCGTTTCCAAATCCTCCCGTGAATCTGAGCAGCCCGAACCCGACCACATTTCCGCTCGGCTCCTTACTCTCAGTTAGAGTTCCTGTATATCGCGTAGCGCAAGAGTTGCACGTCTGATTGCCACATGCCGCGGGTTCCAGTTCTACAGAAAGCCCGCTTTCTGTGCTGCGCACAGTCATTTCTACTCAACTGGACATGGGTGGTTGTGGAAGCGGCGGCAGCGGCGGCCGCTCATCCGATAAGCGGTCCAATATCGTGCGCCAGTTTTAAGTGCGATGCACTTTATAAGCGACCCTGAATCCGCCGTCCGCATTGCTCCTCCTCCTCTCCCCTAGCAACGGCGCGAGGAGCGGAGAGGAGCGTCTGTAGCAACGGCGCAGCGACGTCACACCCCACGTGACCCGCGCGCGCTCCGCCTCCCGCGCCGTGGCTGCGCGCGCCCGCGCCGGCTCCCGCACCGCTCCTCGCGCCGTGACGTCACACTCCCACGTGACCGCGCGCTGGCGCCTTTGCGTCTGCTCCCCCTCTCCTCGCGCCGTGACGTCACATGCTCTGCAGCTGGCGCGCCTCTCCCCCCGTTAGGTTTGCACTCACCCTCGGCGCGCGCCTCTCCCCTCGCCTGACAGCTCCCCCTCGCCGGTACTGCGCCTCTCAAGGCGATGGCAGAATTACTACGCCGTGTACTCTCGGCGCAAGAAATGCATTCGCACTTCCTCACGATTCCCTTCGGGGAGGTGGGGGAAATTTTTTGCCCGTCCGCTCCTCGCCACTCCTCCTCGCCGCTGCCACTGGCGCGGCGGCTACCCGAGAAGGGTGGCGGCTTTCCCGCACGACCTGGAACTCAAGATGGCGGATGGACGCGCAACTCTGCTCCCCTAGGGGAGCTGTATATACAGGAACTCTACTCTCAGTGGACTTACGCTGCCCTCTGTTGTGAGCCCCCGTTAATGCGCCATCTTCGCTATCTCTCTCAATCACCCGTTCCTCTCACAGGTGGCGACACTAGACTTAATACCACGTTTCGCAGCGGGCACAGTGGATTGCTTCCTCGGTAGCGTTTCGAAAATGCAACCGTTCTTGCGCAACAGCTGATCGACCCGTTCGAGAATAGGTATATGTATTCAGTAAGAAGTTGTGGGGATACCACCGCCTGGGCGGCCTGGGTGACCAGTTCACCAAACGGACCTCCGACGCAGACTCTAGCACTCGGCCGGCGCACGTTCCGCGCAGCTGCAATCTGTTTCACCCAAACACTGTGTCCCGTCAGCTGATCCGGTTCAACGTACGATGAGTGGCTCATGTCTACCGTCACCGCGCAGTAGCGAAGAACACGGCACGGTTTACCATTGACTACGAGCTCACGTACGTAGGGCTCCAGAAACTGCCTGACGTCCTCACTCTGGTTTACTACGTCAAATACGAGCTTGCCTTTCTTGCAACTCGCAGAGAAATGTCCCGTATTACCACAGTTGTAACACGTAAACTGTTTTCGCGCTTCAAAAGCATTCTTTCGGCGCTGCTCATGAGCGTCTGCGCACTTCTCATTTTCCGAGCCAATTTCTCTATCCGAGTCCACGACCTTGTTAGCTCCACCGTTTTCCTGGTGAGCTCTGTCTTTTGGCCCTGACTTGTCAGGCCTAGGCCTGAACTTTTTTTGGCCATCTTTCGGCTCATGCGCACCTCGACGTGCGGCGAACTCGTCCGCGAGCTGAGCTGCCCGATCCACAGTATTTACCCCAGACTGGTCCTGTATCCAGTGCCTCATTTTTTCCGGTAGTCAGCGGTAAAACTGTTCTAGACCGAAGCACTCAACCATCTTCCATCTTGTCGTGCTCTCCGAAGGCCTTTGCCTCTTTGAGCAACTCTTCCATGTTAGCCTCAGCTTATAGGTGAACTACGAGTACGACTCACCCTTAGCTCTCTCTCTCTCGGCTTCACAGAATTTTTTGGCGAAACGCATCTGCAGGCAGCTTGTACTTAATTACGCAGGAGGCTCGACTTGACTTTCTTGTAGCTCTCCTGCCTCCTCTTTTGGCAAGCGGGCCATCTTGTCGGATGCCTCAACCAACACTGAGCGTAAGCAGCTTTTGCGGCCATGTGTCTCGGCTAAACTGGGCATTTTCGCACGTACGCTCGAAATTGACCAAAAAATACCGATGTGTTCTCCTAGCCTGTAGGGTCACATTAAGTCACTCATTCGTAATGTAGGCCTCTCAGTCGCCGCAGACTGCACGCTGCTGTCACTCTCACGTCCAGTTCATGACAACTCCAGTTCGAGCTTTTTTAGCTCCATTTTTTCTCGCTCTAGTTGCAGCTCGTGCTGTCGCTTTTTTCCCTCATCCTCGACTAGAAGTGTCTTTCGCTGGCGCTCAGCCTATACAGCCTGACGTGTTGTGGTCTCCCATTCATTGATAAGCTCAATGCACTCAGCTAGCTCATCATCGTCAGCCCCAACAGCGAATATAGACTGTACCAGCTCTGGCTTTCTCTTTTGCAAGCTCCAACAACTGCGGTTTTTTCAACGCTTTCAGATTTACGGCCCGCCAAAGTACTACTTTCCCACTGTACTAAAATATTTTTGCGCGAATAACCCACGTGACAAAACACACGCCTTACCAGCTATCCTCAGAAGCCTAGTAAAACTCGGTGAAGAAAGGTCGCGCACTCACCATTGACCGCAGTGAATTCTGCGAAGTCCGAAGCCGCCTTGACGTCCGTGTTGTTGGATCTCTCACCGGTGGCACCAGTTGTTACATTCTGGAAGGCGTCCCCGAACCGGGCTCTGTCGTCCCCGTCATGCGTGGTAGCGTGGTGAAGAGCAGCCAGCAAAAGATGCTGCCCTGGTGATGACGACAAGAAGCTGAAGGCAAACTTAACTGTTTTACTGCATGGTGAAAGATTATCCGAAGCAATACAAGAGCAATTCCGAGTATCTGTATTTCAGTATTAAAATAAATTTGAAAAATGTATTTGTATCTCAGTAGTAAAATGTTTTACGGTGTATCGAATATATCGGGATACTCTGGCACGCATGAGTATCGCGTTACAAAAGGACGTAGAATGGAGCTAGTTGGGGATGTTTCATATTGAAATACGCTACGTATACTAAGACAAATGGGATGCTAACAGGTCTTCTTGTGCCTCGTCCCAGTACTGTTAGCGTCCCATTTGTCTTTTTATACGTAGCGCAATTCAATATGAAATATCGCGTTACATTTATTTTTGGGGCACAGAAGACGTCCGCTTTTTTTTTTTTGGTTGGAGCCATACCACCTGCTTTCCTGTGCCCTCTCTCAGTTTTACCAGAGTCCTTCAGTGCTTTGAAGGACTCTGGTTTTACATCTCCTGGCTTCCTTCTGTGAATTGTAGTGTAAGGTTTAAATGCCGGATCCGGCGCCGATGAAGCAGCTGGGTAAATAATTGCCACCGCAATGCGCATGTGTTTGTTCTGGCTGTTCTTGGTTCGGTCAGTCACAGAAAGGAAAGCGAGGGACTCGTCCCACCGAAGCGCCAATGGGGCGCATGTCGGCAGGGCAAAGCGCGGTGGCGACCAGTAGCTTGGCGCGCAACTCTTAATGCGTGTTGCACATGCGCCCACTCGCTACATTGAGCCACTTCGTTGAACGGGAGCGGCGAGTGAGTACAAACAGTTTTGTCCCCACTCATTTTGTGTCACTTTGTGCGGCGTTTCGGGCGGTAGCGTGATTCGATTTTGTGTATTTATTGATGTTGAAATACACAGCGCTTCATAAAAATCTATTTTATAACATGAGCTCACCGAAATAAAAAAGACGTATTTCAGTATCTGTACCTGTATCTTTTATCTGTATTCCGGAATACTTTTTTTTTCTGTGCCTGCAAAATTATCTCTGAAATATCCCGTTACGTCAAACTTAAATGCATCTTAGTATCTGTATTTTAGGCGCCCAACGCATATATCGCGATATTTGTATTCCAAAATACTTTTTGGAGTATCTCTGCCCAGTCCTGTGACGAACACGCCTTGGAAGCTGGTACAGTTGTAACTGTCCGCGGCAAGTAGATGTAGAAGAGTTTCAGCGGGATGGCGGCGAGGCAGACGAAGGGCCAAGTACGTGTCGTTTATGCTTAGTGGTGTCGCGGCTAGAACGCGTGGAAACGGATAACTGGGCATTAGCTAAGTAGGTTGCACAACTTGAGGCAGCGCTAGTAACGAACTCGACGGACGCAGGGCCGTCGGGGGAAAGTTAGAAGCAGCTGAGAGGAAGCTAGAAAGGATCGTCATTTCGCCAAAAATGACGAACACTTCGGCCCATGCGGCGGAGCGGAGACATGCACCGAGGTGGCACACACGGCGGAAGGTAGGAAAGGCAACAGCTACTCCCACGTGCTGCATGATAGGCCAGCAAAACCAGTCGACAAGCAGTACAACAGTAAAGAGCAGCACGTGGCAGATAGCTTGGTAATCCTTGCGGGAGATTCGAAAGAAGAGCTGCGCTGCCGTATAGTAACAACGGCAGAGTGGGATAAGCGTGTGAAGGTCGTGTGTTTCCCCGGTCAGACGATGCAGACAGACTGATGGCAAAAGTGAAGGGTCAGCGGGCCTTGTCCAGTAAAACTAGAAACATTGTGGTGATTGCCGCGGGGCTTAACGATGTTCTAGAGGGAGAGGAGGGAAAACTTGGCCAGGAGATAGCGAAGAGGGCAAATGTGCAAATGTGCAAATGCAAATAGGGGCAAATGAGCAAATGTGCTCCTTGCAGTCTGCACCGTGCCTGAGGTGACAAGGCAGGGCGCGCAGATCGAACGGGCAGTACTCGCTGCTCACAGCGAGATTGAGAGGCGCGGCAGGGAACTTGGGCTTGAAGTAATAGACGTGAACAGGGTAGCGGGCAGCATTGGACATAGGCAAGCTTTTCAGTGGGGCGGGATTCACTTCAGCCCCAGGCTAGGAAAAAACGTGAGGTGGCGCTTAGGTGGGAGAGCGGTAGCTTTTTTAGGGGGCCCCGCGAAGCTAAGGAAGGCACACTAGACGACAAATGAGAAGCGAGGGAAGTATGCACACTCAACGCTTGGAGGCAACCACGCCTAGAGCTAATCGAAGAACCTATAGAGACATAGCTGGGAACGTAGACAAAGGTGATTTAAATGGAAAAAATAAAGCGAACAATTTTTGAGAGACAAAACTAAACCCCGTAAGTGGAAAGTGAAAGAAAAAAGAAATGCAATAAATATTTAGTCAGCTACATAAATATGCATGGGAGGCAGAAAGCCTGATAAGTGGGTAGAAATTCAAAACCAACTTGAACGCGAAGAAATAAACGTGTACGCCTTAGCCTAGAATTACCTCCGAGACCTAGAAGCTCCATCAGTCATCGACAATTATGTCTGGGAAGGATGCAACAGGACTGTAGGAATGAAAAGAAAGGTAGGCGTTGGCATACTCATTAAACAAGGGACCGACTGGCAGAGAGTGCACGAAACATGTAAAGAGCATCTATGGGCTAAAAGCATGATAGCGAGGAAAATACATGGTTAGGAGTTGTGTATCTGTGGACCAGAAGCGGAGATAGGGAGGAAAATGAGGAAATGGTAAAGTGTTTGAGAATAAATATAAACGAGTCCAAAGATCTGGGTGAAATAATTTTGGTTGGAGGTATGAATGCCCACATAAAATATTTGGATGGATACACCGATCCCAATGGTTCTCTAGTGGTAGATCTATGTCCGGAAAACCGGCTTGTAATAGAAAACACAGAAAACAACTGTGACAGACAAATAACGTGGGAAAGCGGTAACAGACAGTCCATGGACTACAGTATAGCCTCCGATACAGTATACGAAAGGTTGCGGGAAATGAGGGTAGATGAAAACGGAACAGACAGCTTAGGAAACGACCACAAGCGGCTTACCTTGCACTTGGGAGGCGCAACCAGGACAAATTTAGAAAACGGTACAACCGGAGGAACTAATTTGAACAATGAACAGTCAAAGATAATCGCCGATATGATGGAAGACGAAATCAGTAAGTACCCAGACAAAAATTGGTATTACGACGAAATGATATGATGGATGAAGTCAAGCAACGAAACCGATGGAAAGGGAAGAAAAAGTCGAAAAGCTGGTGGAATAAGGAAATAAGAGAGGCTATTGACTAGTGGAAAAAGGCGTCGAGAGAACATAGAGAGGCAAAAAGAACTGGTATGGAACCGGAGGTAATGAAGAAAAAAATGGGATAGCTACCAAGCACGGTGTAGACACCGTGCTACCGGGGGAAATATTCCTACAACATGCTACCGGGGGGAAAACTAGAAGTGCAGAAAATTGTGCAAGCAAAATAACGCAAAAAACCGAAAAATAGATGACAGAAATAAGGAACAAGGCCAAAAGCGCGTCTAAGAAGCTCTCGAACCATGTAAAATCACTAAGCTTAAAATACGATATCCGTCAAAAATTCTTGATTGATGAGGAGGGGAAACATTTCGATGGAGAGCAGGCGTTGACGAATATTCATCGAGTGATTAGTGAGAAGTTTAAGGAAAGGAAGCCTGCACCGATAACATCAGCGCCACAGAAGACTGCGGAAAGGGAAATAAATTTGGAGCAACCTAGTTTGGAAAAAAGTTGCAGGTTACATCTGCGTTTAGGTCTTAATATGTATGACGCCATAGCTTTTCTTTGACGTGGAGGGGCCGTTTTGGATTTGAGTTCGTGCATTTACTCATTCTTCTTTTCAAGAACTGCAGTTCAGCGACGAGACCTAGAGTAGCAGCAAAGATTTTCAAATCAGTGCGGTACAGGGAAGGCAGAGGCCATTTACGCTTTTGTGGCTTAATATTTGGGCGTGAAAGGTGCCGTTAGCTGACGCTGATCTTGAGGCGACAAGCTGGCCAGGACAGCCTTGTATGTGTCGATGTTAGTGCAATATACAATGTTTGAGTTGTTCACCTCTGAGCATGTCCTTCAATATGAGCAGGTTGCGTAAAGAGTGCGTGTTTCCCTTTAATGTCGAAGGTTTTCCATTCAACATATTCGGCCATGTAGACTTGTGAATATATGTGTTGGTTTGTATCCTGCGCAAAGTTGGCGATTCTTAGGCTTTGAGATCCCCGTGTGGCACGGGGAAAGGTGATGATCCTAGGCGCAGGATTAGGAGATGTTCTCAATATTTTACGGGGAGGGAAAGGGTGGCAGTGGTTGTCAGGAGGGAGCACGGTATGCGAGTTTGAGTGGATCTTCATGGGCTGCGTCGTTCTCTTGAAGACCCTTTTGTCCAGGAGTTGTTGTGATGTGAACTTTGGGTTTTTAAGACTCCTCGTCAAGCGTTTAGGTACTATGCCTGCAGCCAAGAGACTAATGACATTTTGAGCGTGTGTAACGATGTTTAAGCATCTATTTAATTGTTCCACCAGGCGGATCTCCTAGAGGATTTCCGCTTTTCCGTTCCTGTGTGTAGGAGGGTAATGAAGTCACAGCGATTGCCGCGGTTGTCCACTACGACAATTGCTGCCGTCGTCCTCTCGCACGTCCCGGTGTCGGCGTAGACTGTGTTTTCATATTCATGCAGATTTCCTCGACGAAATTTAATCCTAGCTCTTTGCGTATTTTTGGGTGTATGTTTTTTTTTATATAATATGGGGTCTTTTCTGTAGAGCCGCTGGATAGGTGACATATTCATCATGGCGTCCAGACGTTTTCTATCTGGAGGGGCGGCATATATTCCATTGTAAGGCCGGTCCCAATTTTTTTTCCAGTGGCTCCTTTTGTGCTAGGAGAGTTGCCTCTATGATATATTTGAAGTTCTTAAAAGATACAATGTAGAACCTGTGCGGGAATCATGAAGATTGAGAGGTAGGACTGTCCTATATGCTGTTGCGATAACGGGTCTTATTTGGCTGTCTTCAGTGCGCGTGTCTGGTATGGCAGGCTTACCGATATCCGTGTCATGATCTGTGCCTACATAAGTTTTGTCGTTTCCTCTTTTATTACTGCTCTTCCCTTGTATCGGCGTTTTGCAATGTGGGCGAAATTTTCAAATATTCCCTGCATTTTGTCAATTGTTCCATCGGCTCGGCTCTGCCGCTTCTCTGTAGATCGATGTCGAGGATTCTTACTTGACTTTTTTTCTGTGATCACATACTGACCTATTAGGTTTTTTTTTAATTGGCCACAGGATGTCATTCATTGTTTGCCGCACAGAGCTTGCGGCAGTGACAGGGGCGCGAAAAATTAAAAAAATAATTAAATTTTTTTTTGTAATTAGAAGCCGTACACTCGGTTTTATTTTTGCTGGGACACATTTTATTTTGTTCCTGGTGGTAGCGTAGGTATGCCTTGTGGGGATAGTGACTTTCACGCGAACCCCTTTCTGGCTAGCTTCCCATCGCGGCCGGCGTGCACAACGCGCCTCGCTCACGCGACGGGAACCATACGGGAGGCGCCAGCAACCGGACGGTTTGTTGTCGCCCAGGTGGAAGCGTTGAACCTTTTCCCCTCTGCCTTACCCGAGAACCAGTTCTTCCTCGATACTAGCGCCACCAAAAGGCGAGGTCTGGTGGGTTGTCGGAAGACGTGAGGACGGTCTCTTGTCTTGGGGATCCGGTAGCGCGCGGACGTTTCGGCGTGCTGGTCCTGACCTGGGGAACGCGCCACAAAGGACGCGTCCGGACGAGCTGGGAGAAGGCACCCGCACTCGCACGCGCGACGCCCTGCTGCTCCGGTATGCCATCGGTGAGTCGAACCATCTCGATCTCTAGCGTTCTTTAATGCCTCGCTGCCAGTGTTACCGTTATGGCCTACGATTAGTCTGTATGCAGTGTATTTTATTTGCACATTGCAATAAATGCTGCCATTGGTGTTTTGCCCTTGTTGCCCCTGCCTTTGTCTGTCTCCGCAAACAACGGACCCGTCCGCAGCCGGCGCTCGCAAGGCTTGTTTGTTGGGCGCGGATGGCTGCGGGGTGGGAAATCACTAGTGTGTGAAAAGTAGAACCCCACAGCCTGGAATTTTGAGAACCTGGCATTCATCTTTTGCACCCTTTTATGTGAAGGTGACGCAATGTTGGCTATCGCCTCAATAAGTGTCGTTTGGAAAGGAAATTTTCTGGTGGCGTAAGTTGCGAGCACGGCTGGCGACCGTATTTGCCTAGCATGCGACTACCTATGGCACGTAGAGCGAACTTCACCGCGCAGGCGTGACTGCTTAAATCGCTTATATTTTAGGTGCGGAGCACCTTAGGACCGCAACAATGTCCGTCCGCGTCCATACGCATAGCATTTACAATCGCAAAAATTCACACAGGCACCGGCAGGGTTCTAGACTGCGTCTGGTACAGGGAGTACAGGGAGATATGGGCTGGGCGTAGTTTGAAGTTCGAGAAACACAGAGTAAAATATGTTTTGAGACGAGGTTGAGACAAATGGATCAGCGCAGGTAGACAGATAACGCTTTGAGATACCTATACAGGAAAAGCGTAGACACGGAGCGGCTAAGGAAGACTATTTATTAGAAGGCTACGATGAAATACGGAAAGAAAAGTGGAGAATCGAACTTCGAAGACAGCCAAGGTAACCAAAAAAGAAGAAAGGCAGATAGAAACGGATAAATGGAGAGAAAAAAATGGAAACTAAAACGTCGTTAGGGGTGTACAGGGCAGATAAATTGGACATCAGAAAGGAAAATTTTGTGTCAATTCCCAGGGCAGCGCTTTCCTTTTTGAGGCTAGAGCAGGTTGCTTGCGAACTAAGAGCTTTGTGGGGAAGTATTCACAAAATGATGGGGTATGCGTGGTCTCCGGAAAAGAAACAGAAACTATGCGGCACATAGTATTGGAACGCGAGTGTATCCATCCAAATCTACATGAGGGAAATATTCGGCGTCCAGAAGCCCTAGGATCTGAGGGTAGCACAGAGGGAGTTAATTTCAGGGCTGTCAAGGCGACAAAACGAAGATTAGAATGCTAATGGACGAAAAGTAGAAAGGGGCAATATTGCCTAGGACTGCTACCACCTGTAACAGAAAAAAAAAAAATTTTGTGCCTGCCATAAGAGCAGCGCTAGTATAAAACATAGATATCTTAGTTTTCAAGACGAAAGTGTTTTATTCCCGGATACACAAACATTTGAATGACGTCATATCTGTCACGGAAGTGACGCCACTACAACGAAGCAAGCGGCCTGTAAAGAGCGCACCTGTGCACACAGGGTCTTCTTGCGGGGAAGCAACCTTTAGAACCAAAGATTACGTTATACCAGAGTCCTTAAAAGCTTTGACGGAAATGACGCCAGTACACATTTGCTCAAGCGACCAGGACGTCGCTCGCCAAGCACACCCACAAAACAGCCACCGACCCCGCAAATTATGCTCAGCTGCAGATTTCGCTGCACATTTCACTTTCGTGTTTTACCGATTCCTATGACAGAGGAATCAACCACAATTTTATTGATAAGATGACGCGTTGTTACCCCGTTACAAAGAGGATAGCACTAGCAATCATCATCATCATCGGGACAGACTAGGCCTGCGCGCTGCGTGGACGAAGGTAGGCTTTCACGGAATCCGGCAGCATCGGCAGGTTGTTTTCCAGTTTCAGTCGATGTGACTCCTTTGGTCATATTGTGCGGGGACACTCGCCGGAAAGGTCCAAGATTGGCAGCGTACCCGGGATGTCACTCCGGCTACCGAGGTACGAGCGAAAAGGTCTCGTTTTGTTCCCCAAGTGACGCAGATAAGCGCAAGCAGTGGAAACGTGCGATACCGCTACAGGAAGCCTACGCATGTTCGTCCTTGAAAAACATTTTGACGCCAAAGACAGGGACATGTTGCTAGTGCAGAACAGGCTGTTTTCGGAGCACCAAAAAAAAAAAAAAACACGACCGCGAAGGGGGCTGCACTGACCGAAACCCCGATGATGCTGATTGATGATAATTGCTATTGGTTTCCCCTTTGTAGCGGGGTGATGATATGTCATCTTACCAAAAAGGACTAATATGCCTATGTTTTATACTCTTGGTTTAAAGGAGCCATGAAGAGAAAACAAAAGTTTGTTTTATTCGAAAGATTAGGTGTTTCATAGTACCCCAAGCGCTTTCCCGGAAGCAAATGATGCTTTATTCACTGAGAAATAAGGCAATTTAAGCCAAAATTTTAAATCTCCCGCTAAAATTGCACATTTCGTCACGTGAACAATGGCGTCATACGAGCCGGTCCATGAAACAGATACTTAGTATGTCGACTCCATATAGCACCCACACGCGGGATCGACCGAGACGGCGGCCATTTTAAAAATACTAGTAAAACCTAGTGCACCCGCAGCACTAGTCATGGAATCGCCTGATCCGGAGAACAAAACTCTCGCCGAGGAGCTCGGGCTTGCATTCAACAACCTCACACCACTTGAACGCTCAATGCGTCTAAGTGCACGAGCGGCAAGAGTTGTGGGATACGCGGTGGACGGGAAAGCGACCATTCCGCGATAGCCACAACAGACGAACGCCCAGCCGTCGGCACCGCTGCCTCGTCAGCCCTGTCGCGACGAACGAATACAGACTGGTACGTATGTGCCGTATTTTCAATTTCAGTAGCAGTATCGCTTATGCCAGTTGGCCGGTGTCGTGTATGGAAAGCCGTTCGCTCGAGCTCTCTGCTCCGACCGAAAGATTCGAGCGTCAATGCGCGGTGTGTACGGCAATTTTTTTCCCCAAGGTCAGAGCGCTTTGACGAAGTCGGCGACGAGCGCCAGCATGTCCGGGTCCCTGCCGTAATCACTGCCTCGGAAATGAAGCGAGCACACTCGTACTTCCTTTAGCTCTCTTTCTTCTCCGTTTGCAAAGTTCACAAAACGTAGCCACTTGCTTCGCCGAGGTTCGTCGTTGGGCAGCACATGAAAGGAGATCTCACCGGCGGGGATGTCGCACTCCCTCGACAATTTGCCCCTACTACATGGGCATTTCAAAACACAGCAACGAAATTTCATTGTAAAGTACTCGAACAAACTGAAGTTCTCAGTGGTTGTAAACTGTAAACGAGCTCGTAACGACAGCATCAAGCCAACACGACCTCCATACCGAAACCTGTGCGACGAGTGGCACTATCTCGTTGCTGCTCTGTGTTCCTTACTCCCCTTGTTTCTATTTTTACCTTTGCTGGTTGGCGATATGACGGCCAACCTCCTGTGAAGGGATTACGATACCAAGCAAGGTCGCGGCTGTGCGTGCTGGGACGGTTCGTTGGCCCCGAAGAGCCTTGAACCTGAAAATTCGTCTGCGCGACGGTGGCGACGGCGAGATGTCGAGTTCGGCTGGCGGTAGTTTCGTACGCATTGGCATACACGCTTGCGTGTTCGTTCAGAACTTCAACCGTTTACTCCACCGTTCTTTGTCATAAAAAGAATGTGCAGTATGTTTCACGGGCATTTAGCTCGCTATGCAAACTGTAAGCCCTGCCTAACATGCGTTTGCTTTTGCCGGCCTCCGCCAATCGCAGAGCATTCTCGAGTGACATCATAGGTTCTGTTGCGGAAAATGAGCTGGTGGGTCCCATGGTCATTTCCTTTTTTCCTAATTATGTAGCTTATTTGAGCGAAGTTTGCGTTACAAGTGGTGTCGTTATGGTTCTAACGAGGCAATGTTTCGAATGAACCAAACTTGTGTTTTCTCTTCATGGCTCCTTTAATACTAGCGCTGCTTAGGGCAGGCACGAAAAGCTTATTAGGCACAAAATACTTTTTTTTCTGTTACAGGTGGTAACTGTCCTATGCAATATTCCCCTCTCTGCTTTTCGTCCACCAGCATGCTAATCTTCTTTTCGTCGCCTCGACAGCCTTGAAGTTAACTTCCTCTGTGCTACGTTTAAATCCTAGAGTTTCTGGAAGCCGAATATTTCCCTCATGTTGATTTGGATGGATACCCTCACATTCTAACACTATGTGCCCCATAGTTTCTGTTTCTTTTCCGCAAACCACGCATACCCCATGATTTTGTGAATACTTCCCCACAAAACTCTTAGTTCGCAGGCAACCTGCTCTAGCCTCAAAACGCAAAGCACTACCCTGAGAATTACCGTGGAAATTTTCCTTTCTGATGTTCATCTTCTCAGCCCTGTACATCTCTAACGACGTTTTAGCTTCCATTTTTCCTCTCCATTTGTTCGTTTCAGTCTGCCTTGCCTTTTGTTGGGTTACCTTGGCTGTTAAGGATTCTCCACTGTTCTTTCCGTATTTCATTGTTAGCCTTCCAGTCTTCCTTAACCACCGCGTGTCCACGCTTTTCAAGTATAGGTACCTAAAAACCTTAGCTGCCCACCTTCGTTGATCCATTGCTCTCAACCTCATCTCAAAACATATTTTCTCTGTGCTTCTCGAACTTAAAACGACGCCCAGCCGATATCCCCCTGTACCGCTTCGTTAGTTGTTTTTCCAAGCGCGCCTGAGGCCAAACTGCCTAACGTTCTCTGGTTCCCTTCAAGGCCTGACAGAACGTCTGATTTTAGGCAGAGTACAGCATTCGCACATGGGAGACCCAGAACCATTACTCCTTTCCACATTCCTCTCACTACTTCATATTTGTTATACCCCCACAGAGCTCTATGCTTCATTATAGCTGCGTTTCGCTTTCCTTTAACCTTAAGTTGCTCCTCGTGAGTACTTAAGTAGTTATCCCCTTCGTTTATCCACACTCCTAAATATTTATATTCCTTCACTCTAGGTAATTCGCCTTGCTGGATAGACACTACGTCGGTGGTAGCGTCATTGAAAACCATTATTCCCTATTTTTCTGCGGTAAAATTTAACCGGAGGTCGGTGGCTTCCTGGCCGCTCCGTTGCATATCGGTCTGGTTGTCAGCTAAAAGAACAATGTCGTCTGCGTATAAGAATCCCGGGATACGCTGTTGTACCACTTCGCCTTGCAATATATGAGTTAGGCTGAACCCTACTTGACTTTCATCCAGTTTCTTTTCTAACCCTGCCATGTAAAGCATGGACAGTATTGTGCTCAAAAGTGCATCCCTGTTTCAGTCCTCGATGGATGTTGACCTGCTGGGTGCATTTCTGTCCTTCCCATGTAAGGTGCGCTCTATTGTCTTTATAGATCGCTATAATGAACTGTATTAACTCGTCATATATTCCCTGGAGTTTCAGCATTCTACACAGCAGTTCTCTGTTTACGTTGTCATATGCCCCTTTAATGTCCAAGAACGTAATCCATAGTGGTCTATTCTGCGCTTTCGCAATTTCAATGCCCTGCGTTATCACGAACAAATTATTATCCAATCGCCTGTCTTGTCTAAATCCATTCTGCAGTTCCCCAAGTATTTCATTTTCTTCCATCCATGCTTGAATTTCTGATTTTATCGCCTTCATTACGAATCTATACACCACTGACGTTACTGTGAGTGGTCTGTATGAATCAATACTGGCTTTGTTACCCCCGCCTTTATATATTAAATTCATCCTACTTTCTAACCAGTCCTCTGGTATTTGTTTGGTTTGTATCAGCTTATCTATTGCCCTCATAAACGATTCGTTACTTTTAGGTCCAAGCAGTTTTATCAGTTGCATTGGTATTCCGTCCGGGCCCACTTCTGTATGGGGGCAAACCTTTCGATCTGCTTTTTTCCAATCAAAACTGCTCCAACTTATTTCCCTTTCCGCAGTCTTCTGTGGGGCTGATGTTATCGTGCAGGCTTCCCTACCCCTATTGCCCTAAACTTCTCACTAATCACTCGATGAATATGCGCCAACGCGTGCTCTCCTCCTAACTGTTTCTCCTCATCATCAATCAAGAATTTTTTATGGATATCCTTTTTTGAGCTTAGTAATTTTACATGGTTCCAAAACTTCTTAGATGCGCTTGTTTTCCTTCTTCCGTATTTCTGCCATCCATTGTTCGCTTTTGTGCTTGATCTTTACTTGCACCCTTTTCTGCTAGTTTTTTTCCCCGGTAGATATCCCATTTTTCCTTCACTACCTCCGGTTCCATACCAGTTCTTTTTGCTTCTCTACGTTCTCTCGACGCGTTTCTTCGTTGGCCAATAGCCTCTTTTTTTTCCTTATTCCACCAGCTTCTCGGATTTCTCTTCCCTTTCCATCGGTTTTGTTGCTTTGCTTCATTCATCTTACCCTTTATGAACGCAATCATTTCGTCGTAATCCCAATTTTTGTCTGGGTATTTATTGATTTCATCTTCCATTCTATCAGCGATGATCTTTAACTGCTTATTGTTCAAATTAGTTCCTCCGATTGTACCTATTTCTAAATTTGTCCGGGTTGTGCCTCCAAAGTGCAAGGTAAGCCACTTGTGGTCGCTTCCTAAGCTGTCTGTTCCATTTTCATCTATCCTCATTTCCCGCAGCCTTCCGTATACTGTCTCGGATGCAAAACTATAGTCTATGCTGGACTGTCTGTTACCGCTTTCCCACGTTATTTGTCCGTCACACTTGCTTTCCGCCTTTACAAGCCGGTTTTCCTGACATAGATCTATCACTAGAGAACCGTTGTGGTCTGTGCATCCATCAAAACCTTCTATATGGGCATTCATATCCACAACTATGATTATTTCGCCCGAATCTCTGAACTTGTTTATATCTCTCCCCAAACAGTTCACCATTTCCTCATTTTTCTCCCTAGCACTACTTCCGGTCCACAGATACACCACTCCTAACCATGTATTTTTCCCCTTTATGGTGCCTCTAACCCATAGATGCTCTTTACAGCTTTCATGCACTCTCTGCCAGTCGGTCCCTTGTTTAATGAGCATGCCAACACCTCCCCCTCTCTTCATTCTTGTGGTCCTGTTGCAACCTTCCCAGACATAGTTGTCTTTGACAGGTGGGGCTTCTAGGTCTCGGAGGTGAGTCTCGGCTAAAGCGTACACGTTTATTTCTTCCCGTTCAAGTTGCTTTTGGATTTATACCCACTCATCAGGCTTTCTGCCTTCCCGCATATTTATGTAGCTGATTTTGTAGCATTTGTTTTTCGCTTTCCGCTTACGGGGTCTTGACTTTCACAAAATTGTTCGCTCTATTGTTTCCAGCTAAATCGCTTCTGTGAACGTTCTCAGTTACGTCTGTAGGTTCTCCGTTTAGTTCTAGGCCTTGCTGCCTCCCAGCGTTGAGTGTGCATTTTTCCCTCGCTTCCCTTTGTCTCCTAGTTTGTCTTCCTTAGCTGCGCGGGGTCCCCTAAAGAAGCTACCGCCCTCCCACCTGAGAGCCATTCCACCTTGTTTCCTAGCCTGGGGCTGAAGTGCATCCCGTCCCACTGCTTGCCTATGTCCAATGCTGCCCACTACCCTGTTCACGTCTATCACTTCAAGCCCGAGTTCCCTGCCGCGGCTCACGACCTCGCTGTTAGCAGCGAGTACTGCCCGTTCGCAGGCGCGTAGCCAGGACTTTTTTCGTAGGAGAGGGAGGGGGGGGTAAGGTTGTTCTCAAGCCCTCCCCCCCTCCCGCCCCAATCTAAAAAAAATCACGCCATATCCACGGAATGCATGATGATAAGTGGGGCGAAGCTCGAGAGGGGGAGATCATCGGTAACCGTAACTCTCCCGTGAAAGTTCGCCCATTACATCATTAAGAAAGACGTAAGACTGTGTGCGTAGATTGTACAAATCAACTTTTATTTTCGGAGTCAATGCTCCCAGGCCCAGACCTGGTGAAAGACCCCGCGCCATCGAGGACTACCCCGCACCTCCACCACAATTTGTCACGTAGGATGGGACACAACGGTAAAGAAAGAACTTTTATTTAGGGCGAACTTGTGCCCGAACAAGACGAGAGGAAACGAGCAAAGGTCCTTGCGTCTCGTTCGATCTCCGAGAACGACTGCCTGCGTTCGTGGCGTGATCTCTTGCGTGATCTCCCCCTCGCAGTGCACGTGCGCTCGCGCCTCCGTTGGCGAACACAGACAAGCTCGCGCTCCCGGTGCCGAGTTTGCGCTGCCGGTTGCAGCCTGTTCTTGCGCGTGCAACGCGGCCCACTTTGCGACATCTCCGAAAGCATGCGGCGGTCACGTACCACGAGACACAAGGGATGGACAGACCCATGGCTTTAGGAGCTTCGCCCCTAAAAAACGCGGTAGCTTACATGTTTGGTTCATTAAAAAGTCTGCATTGTCCTGACAACAATGATACCAGTTTCTTCAAAGGAATAATCGACATATTAAATAAAACATATAAAGCCGTAGCGAATACCCTCCCACTTTCCGGCGATTTCTGTATGACATCACAGGATCTTGTTCGTACGTTTGGCGCCCAACGACCTAAGCCACCGCCAAGGAACATATTTGCGTGGTTGTGGAGGGGCATCCACTGATCCTATCATTTGAATTCGAACGCGCAGTTATAACACACTCATAACTAGTTTTTAGGGTTGGACTATATACATCAGTACTGCCCATATTACGTCACTGCAGCGCTAAATATGAATTATTGAAATTTGTTGCATTGCTTCGGTTGAACAACGCCTGTGACTGGAAGGGATCCTGATTTTCCAAAGGCTAGTTCTATGATATTGAACAAGGTTGTATTTTGTCTTCATATGACCTCTTTAGGGTCTCTCTCATGATATTGGTGTTGATTATGGTGTTATTTGTGCCAGGTGAAATTGTAAACTGGGTGATAATCCGCAGACCGAGTGGTGTAAATCTGTGCCCGTGATACGGCACGTATTCTGCACGCACGGGTACCTTGTGCAGGCATTGCAGTAGATAGCCATAGTTTCATACGATTACTTGCTTTATTTCAACGTGTAGAGTATGATGAGTATGAGATCCGCAATAAAATGACGTAGGCCGTAAGAATAAGTTTTTGTTAAGTTGTTCTAGTTCAAAATGCAGAAGAAAATTTTTCGCATATACACATTCTACGCTGGTACAGCAGCTTTCAGTGTAAGGCCAATGAAGCTCATTCTGTGCAAGTGATGTGTAGCGCAGGTCTTCTCTTAAAAAAACGACAGGCTTTGAATTATGCCTACAAGAAGCGTTATATCATAAGAGAAAATTTCAGCAAATAGTAACCCTATATAAACACACAGACATCCCGCACACGAACACCGCTGTTAACAGCGAAAATTACACGAACATGGCAGGGTTAGCCCTCACGCAAAGCGGAATAATTTAGCCATCGGTATTTCTTAAACCATGCCAGTTAAAATATCTGCTTATGTTTTTGGTCTCAACGCAGTCCATCTTATAGCTTCTATCAGGACTCCGGGCGTGCATGAGAAGCTGGTGCTTTGTAACCTATACTCGGTGACAACTTAAGAACGTCACCGGAAGTTGCCGCTGTGCCTTATCACCGTAGCCGGATGTATCTCATCGCGGCGCAAGTAGGGCGTTACTGGGAATATTTTGAACATTTGCGTGAGCCGTTCCCGTGATTTTTTGGACTTAATATGCTTATAAACGACTCCAGTGACGACAAACAAACTGCGTGAGACAAGGCAGACGATATCACGCATTCATAGAAAACCCCTTTCAAAACGCGCGCACACTGACGTCACGGGTCCGGCGCTTTGGCGGAGTGATACACTACATGAGGTGGTGCCGTTCTTGAGTTGTAACCGAGTATAGTGAATCTGACTGACATTTCGGCACGGCCCAAATGTCGAGTCTGCTGTAATGAGCTCCCTCATGGTGTTTTGAAATAGTCGCATGATTATCTGTCAAGTATTGAATGCTTCCTGCATAAATGTCTGTCTGAAGGCGTGCACTATCCAGTAACTTTTCTGGGGCGGCTACCCCCTTTAGGTGCAGGTACCACTCCTGGATAAGGTAGGGTAAGTCACTGCAAAGTTCACCATTCAACGCTGTATCCAGCTTCAAATTCAGCAAGAAAAAATAATGACGCAAAGACGGCGGTGTCAGGCCATACTATGTGGTTAAGCATGTTGTGTGCAAGTTGAGCAAAATATTGCTGTGTTTGGAATTTCGTCGTGACATCTGAGGAAGGAGTTATAATGAGGTCCTACCATTTTAATTTCAAACTTTAATAAAAGGAAATACTTTTTAGCTGACTCGTGCGCTGCCAATGTTCAGCCGAGTACACACGACGGGTTTTAAAGCTAAGCGATAAAACAGCCTTTGCAGTGTATGAGCACGGGAGGCTCTGTAATGTATAGGGCGTACAGGAATTTTGTACTTTTCGTTAGAGACGCGGGAAATGTAAATTATATTGGGAAGCTCCTTGGGTCCACCAAAGAATGGAGCATTGGGCAGTTGTACAGAGCCAGCATGACCTTCGGGCGTGGTGCGATAATCGAAACAAGTCAGCATTTTGTTTGCCGGAGTCCACCAAGAAAACATGCGTAATGGCACGGCCTCGCATACATAAACGCTACAGACTACCGTGTTTCAACATGAAACGGACAGTAATGGCACAGTTATAGTATTGCCTTGGTTGACAGCGACCGTGATGTTCCCCTTTCAGGCTACAACATGATAGATTTGCTAAGAATTGCGAGGTTTTTTGCAGTGAAAATACCTCGGTCATACTGGTTATTAAGCAATGCTGACGATTGCTCAAAATTACCTTCATGCGACAATTTAGAATGTATACATAACACTGGCGGATCCAGGCAGAATCACACTAGCGCGCACCCGTATGGGGGGGGGGGGGGGGGGGGGGTATGGGGGGCCGGGAGATGTGCTGGTGCTCTTAGTCGGTCCTGTGGTATGTAGCCTGTTTGTTTAATTACGAAATTCTGTTGTCATGTCATACCGATTGAGCATTGAAAGAACGATACGTCTGCGCACACAAAACTTCAAAAAAGGCCAGGGAGCGCTACAGGAAAATTCTACCGGAACGGCAGGTTCGTTTCTGCGCCGCGATTACGAATGTCCTTCACTTGCGCACGCTGCATGATGATTTTAAAGTTGGGTGTAGCAATAGATGCACACGCTGGTATGAAACGCAGTAGCAAAAGTCTCGAGACAGCGGCTACTTTTCTTGTCGACAGAGGCGACAAGAAAGGCGACGGGAACGACATCGGAAACTACAGACAGGTGTCAATACTTCCTGTATTTTAAAAAGGTCCAGAAAAGGTGATGTGATAGAGAATGTCTCACTTCTGTGATAAGCTGGAATTGCTAACAGATGCTCAATTCGGTTTCAGGAAGCACGGCTCAACAGAGCTTGCACTGTTAGAGCAAAAAAAGTTTATTTTGAATGCTTTTCAAGAAAGGAAGTTGGCTGTTGGGATATACGTGGATTTTACTAAAGCTTTAGACTATTTGGATCCCTCACTGTTACTAAAAAAAAGTTAGAATACTACGGCTTCCACCTTCCGGCGTTCCCGGGAACGCCTGCAATGCTTTTAAAATCTTATTTGAGCAGCCGAATGCATTTTGTTCAGATAACTGAGTAGGCATCCGCCATAAAATCTATCTTATCGCGTGTGCCACAAGGCAGCATATTGGGTCCATTTCTATTTAATATATTCGTGAGCGATATCTCACACAGATAACCAAGTGAAATTTGTCATTTCTGTGGATGACACCCCTTTGTTATTTCCCCTTCATCAGCAAATGAATTAGTATTCAAAGCAAATGAAATCCTTTTCGAACTAGGAAAATGAGCAGATTTTAAGGGACTGAAAATAAATACCAATAAAACTAAAGCTATTGTGTTTCGCAGCAAGAATACGGAACTGAACCGCGTTATGAATTTTGAGCTGTGTGGCGCTAGCATAGAAATAGTACGATCATTTAATAATTAAAATACTACGTGTAATTTTTTCAGACTATGAAATGGAACGAGCAGGTAGAATATGTCGCGTCGAAGTAATCTCGCATTACTGGCCTTACCCTTGTTAACAGACAGATTCTTCCTAGTGCAGTGAAGCTTCTTATTTATAACTCCTTGTTTGCTTCGCACCTAAATTACTGCTGCTTAATCTGGGATTACAAAGGCGCTAAAAATGTACACAAATTACACCTTGCAGAAAAAAATATTAAGAAACGTAGAAAACGTCTCGTATGATTATCTTTCGCCCTTGTTATTTCGAAAATACGGTGTAATGCCCATTTATAATAATGTCGCGAACCATGTATGGGTTTGTTTATTTATTGTTTGTTTTTATTGCCGGGTCACGCCCGGCTGTGTTATCTGCGTTCCAAACGAAGCGCGTCTTACATTCTTTACTTTTATGCCGCACGGGCTATCACATTCAGATAAGCATACTGTTTCGCCCTAACGTCACTAGCCCAGAATAATCTTCTGTGATCTACAATGTTCTCAATGTGAATCGACGGTTCCAGAAAGACTTGCGTCGAAAGATAAAAGCCTGCAGAGCAGACGCCGCGGGATTCCATTCGACGACACTCGCCTGTGCAAGTCACTTTGTTGACCGCTGCTTCGCCGCCTCTCTATTCTTTTGAGTTGTTAGGGGAGCACAAGTTCGCTCCAATAAACTTATTTCTCCTTCAAGACAACTACGTCGTCCTTGGCTTCGTGACATCTCGTGGAGGTGCGGGGTACTAAGCCTTTATGCTCTCTACGACATCTGGAAACCGCCAAGCCAGTCCAACCAGAGAAAGCCGCCGACTGCAAGGATTGCTACACGAGTTCGGTCTTCTGCCAGAAGGGCCCAAGAGAAGGAACGCTGCATCCAACATCATGGTGCAAGAAACAACGTCGCCAATCGTCCTGCAGCAGCCCCGAGAACCGCCATCGTTCCGGGGAGCCCACGCTGAAGACCCCGAAGAATGGTTGGAGAACCTGGAGCGCGTCCACATCTTGAACAGGTGGGACAACGAAGAAACTTTCCGGCATGTCTTCTTTTACTTAGAAGATGCTGCTCGAACTTGGTTCGAGAACCATGAGAGCTCTTTGACCGAGTGGACTCAATTCAAAAGGGAGTTCCTTAAGACCTTCACTACCGTGGTGAGAAAAGAGAGAGCTGCGCTTTTGCTTGAAATTCGAACGCAGCACCCCCAACGAAGGGGTCGTTATCTTCGTTGAGGAGATGAAGCGACTTTTTCGCCGTGCGGACCCCGAAATGGCCGAAGAAAAGAAGCTCGGGTTTCTAATGCGAGGAGTGAAGCAAGAGGTTTTTGCTTGTCTAGTCCGTAACCCGCCGAAGACGGTGGCGGAATTCGCGTCTGAGGCGGCCGCGATGGAGAAGACGCTAGACATTCGAACGAGGCAGTACGACCGCCCTGTCATCGCACTGTTCTCGGAGACCATCGATGCCACAACTGTAAGCTCGGATACATTGCGCGAGACCATCCGAGCAGTGTTCAAGGAGGAGCTTCACAAGCTTTTTCCAACGACGCCGCAACCTCAAGTGGCTTCCCTGACTGACGTCATCCGAAAAGAGGTTCAACAGGCACTGGGGACTTCTACGCCTTCAGAAGCACCCTGTCAGCCCCAAACGATGACGTATACTCCGCAGTTCTTCGTCAACCCCGCCCTGCTCCGACCCGTCGTCAAGAGGCGGAGCCATACCGCCGTCCAATGCCGCCCTCCCGATGCCCTGTAGACCAATACCAGACGCCAAGGAAGACCGACGTGTGGCGGACGCCCGATAATCGCCCACTGTGCTACCACTGCGGAGAGGCCGACCATATCTACCGTCGCTGTCCCTACAAGAGACTCGGTTTTCGAGGGTTCTCCGTCGACGCCCTACGCCCCCGATACGGCCAGCGCCCTGCTGAGATCAAAGAATACCTCTCCAACACCAACCGAGGACCAGCCCGCTTCAACCGTTCACCATCGCCCTACCCGTATCAGTCACCGAACCGCCGCAGCACTGCTGAATTCTCACGTGGAAGGTCCCCCAGCCCACGCGGGGGAAACTAAAAGCAGCAACTTCGGGAGGTAAAGTTGCACAACGGCGAAAAAATGAAAACCCTCCAACGACGCAGCGACTCGCTGAAGACCATTATTCACGACATGCCCCGACCCCGGAGACCCAATCTAACCCTGACGTGACTCCCGAACACGACGACAGCAATACGGCGCGACGTGTACCCGACATGACCGAACCTGCCGATGAGAATACAACGAAGACCACGACGCACAGTGCCCGACCGTCAACACGCAGAAGCCGAGATACGACGCCACGACGCACCCGGAACTCGAAGAAGGCAGCGTCCGACGTTCAGCTGTCCATCGACGCCTTTGAAGTAGTCGCCCTCATAGACACAGGAGCCGACTACTCAGTCATGAGCGGACCTTTTGCGTCTAAGCTGAAGAAAGTTATGACCAGATGGGACGGTCCGCACATTCGCACAGCAGGAGGCCACCTCGTGACGCCAAGTGGAACGTGCACATCGCGCGTCACCATAGACGGCACAACGTATACCCTGCGGCGTTCGTCATTTTGCCTAACTGCTCCCGCGACTCTACAGACCAAGTCCATAACTTTTTCCTCCGACCACTCCATGACGCCGGAACCGAACCCCGAACACCGTGCTGCTTTAAGGATCGCCGATGATCATGTCACACTGCCACCCCGCGCAAGCTTGATGATCACAGTGTACTGTGAAGATGCTGCTTCTGACATCGACGCTATCGTAGAGAGTGATCGAAGGTTGCTTCTCGACGGCGGTGTCTCCGTTGCAAGGAGAATCGCGCGCTTTACGCAACGCCAATCCCAAGTTTTGGTCACTAACTTCAGCGAGGAATACCAGCATTTAAACAGGGGCGCTGCAATTGCGTTCCTCGAAGAAACGCAAGAAGCAAGTGACGTGATCGCGGTTGCCCACTTTGAACGCGCACCCGAAGAGACCTTCAAGCTTCCGAATCCCTTCGACGTGAATCCGGCGTTACCGCAAGAGGAACGGAAGAAATTGTTGGATTTGCTGCATCGCTACAAAGAGTGTTTTTCGTCGAACTCAAAACTACGTCAGCCACCTCTGGCGAAGCACCGAATAATAACCGAAGATGGAGCCCGACCTACCCGACAGCCACCGTACCGCGTCTCCTCACACGAGCGGGAAGCCATTCGGAATCAAGTTGACGACATGCTCAGCGACGACATTATACAACCATCGAAAAGCCCCTGGGCCGCGCCGGTACTAGTGAAGAAAAAAGACGGCACATTAAGGTTTTTCGTTGACTACCGGCGACTGAACAAAATCACCGAAAAGGACGTGTACCCACTCCCCCAAATCGACGACGCCCTCGACCACCTCTGCCACGCGAAGTACTTCTCATCGATGGATCTGAAGACCGGCTACTGGCAAATTGAAGTGGGCGAGAGAGACCGAGAGAAGACTGCATTTATAACCCCGGACGGCCCATACGAGTTCAGGGTGATGCCGTTTGGGTTGTGCACGGCGCCAGCAACGTTTCAACGAGTCATGGACACGGTGCTATCTGGCCTGAAGTTGCACACCTGCCTCGTATACCTCGACGATGTTGTGGTATTCTCTCGGACTTTCGACGAACACTTTGCAAGGTTGCAGTCTGTACTCGAGGCCATCCGTACGTCGGGGTTAACGCTGAAGCCTGAGAAGTGCCGCTTCGCGTACGAGGAACTCAAGTTTTTGGGCCAAGTCGTCAACGCCGCGGGTGTCAGGCCTGACCCGGCGAAAACTTCCGCCATAGCAAACTTCCCAAGACCGAAAGATAAGAAGGGCGTGCGGAGATTTCTCGGACTATGCGCATACTACCGGCGCTTCGTCGCAAACTTCGCCCGCATTGCAGAGCCACTCACGCGCTTTACGAAAGATAGCACCCCTTTCAGCTGGGAAAATGCCCAAGAAAAAGCATTCTGCGAGCTGCAACAATGTCTGCAAAGCCCACCCGTGCTCGCGCATTTCGACGAAAACGCCGAAACGGAAATGCACACGGACGCCAGTGATATAGGCTTGGGTGCTGTTTTCGTACAAAAGCAAAGCGGGTGTGAAAAAGTAATCGCCTATGCCAGCCGGGGTCTGTCCAAGGAAGAAAGAAACTACTCAGCCTCTGAGAAAGAGTGCCTGGCTATCATATGGGCCATTTCAAAATTTCGCCCATACGTGTATGGAAGACCATTCAAGGTTGGGACAGACCACCGTGCGCTGTGTTGGCTCGCCAATTTGAAGGACCCCTCTGGCCGTCTTGGTAGGTGGAGCTTGCGCCTGCAAGAATACGACGTTACAGTAGTCTATAAATCCGGGAGGAAACACTCCGACGCCGACTGCCTGTCCCGTGCCCCCGTCGACCCACCACCACAAGACTCCGATGAAGACAGCGCGTTCTTCGGAGTCGTGACTGAGAGCAACCTGGCCGCCCAGAAGCGTGCCGACCCCGATCTACGCGTCATGGTCGACTACCTCCAAGGATGCAACGTCGCCGTGCCCAGGGCCTTCAAGCGCAACTTACCTGCATTCAGCCTGAAAAACTCCGTCCTCGTGAAGGATTTCAGCCCCGGAACGAGAGCGAACTATCTTCTTGTCATCCCGGCAGATCTTCGTGACGAAATTTTGGAGGCGTGCCACGACGACCCATCTTCCGGACATCTCGGCACAGCTCGCACAATCGGGAAAATCAAGATGAAGTACTACTGGCCCCGCCTTGCATCCGACGTCACACACTACGTCCGGAGCTGCCGTGACTGCCAGCGACGAAAAACGCCACCGACGAGACCCGCCGGACTTCTGCAGCCGATCGGCGTCCCATCCAGGCCCTTCCAACAGACTGGAATGGACCTTCTGGGCCCGTTTCCTACATCCCGATCCGAGAACAAGTCGATTGTTGTAGCGACAGACTACATGACGCGCTACGCAGATACCGCCGCTCTTCCAAGGGGGACTGCACAAGAAGTCGCAAAGTTCTTCATAAGCCAAGTTGTGCTGCGACATGGAGCCCCGGAAGTCCTAATCACGGACCGCGGAACGCCTCTACTGCGGAGCTGATGCAAGGGATATTACGCTACAGCAACACGGATCACCGAAGAACGACGGCGTACCACCCACAAACGAACGGACTAACGGAACGCCTGAACAAGACAATCGCGGATATGCTGTCAATGTACGTCGACGTTGAACATAAGACTTGGGACGAAGTGCTACCGTATGTCACCTTTCCGTACAACACGGCTATCCAGGAAACTACGCAGATGACGCCGTTCGAGCTTGTCTACGGAAGACGGCCGACTACGATGCTCGAAGCCATGCTTCCGCACGTAGAAGACGACGACCTCAACGCCGACGTCCAAGGATACCTTCAGCGTGCGAAGGAGGCCCGCCAGCTGGCTCGAGTTCGTACAACGGACCAGCAGCTGGTGGATGCCGGGCGCTACAACCTCCGACGCCGAGACGCCGAGTACCACCCTGGGGATCGTGTGTGGGTTTGGACTCCCATCCGTCGACGCGGACTAAGTGCGAAGCTTCTGCGACGGTATTTCGGACCCTACCAGATTCTACGACGTGTCGGCCAACTTACCTACGAGGTGATCCCCGATGGTGATTCCGGAACATCACGACGACGCACGCGGCCCGAAGTCGTCCACCTGGTTCGCTTGAAACCTTACTATGCAAGATGACGGCCTTTTTTAAATGCACAGCATTTGTATAACTCACGATGTCACCCGTGCGTCGGTGTCCGAGGAAGCCAGCCTCCCCCTACACTATAAAAAGAAATAACAGTTACCGGCGCCTGATTTCGATCCCACGACCCTGCGGGCGGAACGCAAGGTACATGGTGCTCTACCCACTGCGCCACAAAAGCGACACAGAATCAAAGGCTACGAACGCGCCTTATATCCTTGACTCATTCAAACTACGTCAAGAAGCTGCTGATACAACGCATTCACTACCTGTGGGCGGAACGCGAGGTACATGGTGCTCTTCCCACTGCGCCACAAAACCGACACCGAATCAAAGGCTACGAATTTCTGTAGGCTACGAATTACAAAGGCTACGAATTTCTGTACTATAATTTCTGTACTATTCGAGGACGAGGGAGCACCGTCAAGCTAACCAAATTAGCCTTTTTTCCATCTCTTCCTACATCATTTTGTATGGAAAATACCGCAGCCTCATGGCGAACTTTTCCGCGTCGCAAATACCGCAAACTTTTCCGCGTCGAATTAACCGCCCATATTCCCCAGGTTGTACCTTGGAAATGTGTTCATGTATTTCGATGCTGTTGTATCATTTGTACCTTTTTACTGTATTCTCTTTATGCTGCAATTTGGTGTTGTCGTTATGCCACTTATACTTATTGTACCTCTGTAATATCTTTTGTATTTTTTAAGTTAGTTTTCTTGAAGCTGAGTAATACGTGTCTGCGTCCCTTATGTAATATCCCCAGGCCTTTAAGGCGTAAATAAATGAAATACAATATACACCCAAGTAATCTACTCGATAAATCGGGGAATCTCGGATAGGATGCAGCGGTGATCACGCAGCTGTTTGCACCGGGAAAGAATGTTGCAATAATTATGTATATATGGCCGTTCTCCTGAAATCAGAACGCATGCCCATCTGCTTTAGACTGTGGACAGCCGCTATAACTGATTGCACTGCGTGGGCAGTTTCGTTGTTGTTTTTGTTTACTTAGTTGCGCTTCTTATTAACATCTTTCGCGGCCGAGTACTATACGCGAGCAAGCCCGTCTTGGCGTTGTGTATATGTGCGCGATGACACGTGCCTGGCGCACTGTAATCGACAGGTATCACGCGTGTACCGTGAAGCAACAACGCATGCGTGCAGCTTTTCCATCTTGCGGACAGGTGGCGAATGTGTTTTTTAGCTGAGTACTCCTCCCCTTGTAGGAATGCGTAGCTGCGTAGTGCGGAACGAGTGCTCCGCAGGACGTCGAACTCGAGCGTCATATCAAATTTGAGGGAACACTGCTGTGTGCTGCCTCCGACTAAGCATTTAGTTGGCGCCCACTAGAAGCCTCGGTCAGCGTCGTCAACGCAAGCGGCGGACCTCGGGCGCGATGGCGACGGCAGACCAAGATCACACCCAGACGACGACCCCGGACCTAAGTATGAAGCCGCCCAGAAGAAGACGGATTTGGACATACACGCTATACGGCTTCAGCAGAAGCTTCGACTGGAAAAGCACTCATTTCCTGGCACCACTGCCTGGGAACAGACAGTGCAACTACTGCGGCCTGGTGCCTTCGTCGATAGCGCTACTGCCCTGTTGCCATCTGGTCTGCGGTAGCTGTTACTTCCAGTTCCAGGGTCGAAACTTCTGCAAGCTCGATGGCGAAGCCTTCGCCGAGCATGATGTCGGATGGGCGATGTACACCATCGAGGACCTGGCCATGCGAGACGTAAGTACTGTTTGGCGCGCTTGCGCAATTCGTCCGCTGCTGATCACGCAACTGCCAGCACAACAGGCCGTACTTCTCAAACAAAAGATGGGAGCCTCCGCATATGCGGTATTTCGAAGTGCAATTGTAAATAATGGCCAGATATAACCTAAACTCGAGCCTTCCACAGCGGCATACCGCAACGTGTAGCCTCGGGGCGACAAGCCCCAAGTATACAACTGGAATATTTCATATATGGTATCGGAAGGGCGCATGAAGATATTTGGAGTGGAACGACCGTAAATTCCCAAGCAGCGCTGTTGTCCAATACCACATAGGGCATACAAGTATACTAGCTACCAACGGCCAGTCAACCACTACAGGTACGAAAACCAGTGCTAATTTTGTTCTAGCGCTTCTGCATGTAGCGTGTAGGAGGGACATTCAGGTAATTTCTTCGTCATGCGTTCCAGCTGCTCTTTTTCTGTGTGCGTGTGGAAGAGATAGAATCTCGTGGCGTTGCGTGTCTTGCGAGAAATCTCGAGCCTGCCGTATTTGCGACCTCAAAACAGCACTAATTCTTTAAGCTAACAGGGTGCGTGCTATCTATACCGCGTTGGCGTTTTTGAGACTCCACACTGTGGCCTTAAATTATAGTTCGCAGGCTAGTGTAGCGATAACTTGACCCAGTTTTTTTTTTCCTTCCTATCTTTAGCGATAACTTCACCCAGTTTTTTTTCTTAGTATCTTTAATGCTCCTTGAAAACTGTTTTTTTGTACACCCGCCCAATTTTTTACCAATATCACGGGAGCGCCGACCGTTTGGTCGATCAGCACCGCGTGATGGAGTGGTACGGCAAACTGGACGAGAGTAGCCGCATGCGCACTAAGCAAAGGCCGCTGCTGCCGTCGTCTGCTAGGCTGTTCCAATAGCAGAGGGCAGCCCCCGTATTTTGTTATTCGCTTATCAAACTGCCTGTCGTACTCGAAATTTTTCTTGAAGGCCAGGCACGTGGCGCCAACTGAAAAGAGTAATAAGCGTTTCAGAACGCAAAGTTCGTTCAGCTCAAGGTTCGTTCGGCAACGCTGATTCCTCTGTTTTCAATTGGCGCCACGTGCCTGGCCTTCAAGAAAAATTTCGAGTACGGCAGGCAGTTTGATAAGCGATTAACAAAATACGGGGGTGGCCCTCTGCTCTTGGAACAGCCTAGAAGACGACGGTAGCAGCGGCTTGCGCATGGCGGCTACTCTCGCCGAGTTTGCCGTATCACTCCATCACGCAGCGCTGATCGACCGAACAGTCGGCGCTCCCGTGATATTGGTAAAAAATTGGGCGGGTGTACCTATGCGTATTCTTTCTCAGGTTGTAAACTCCGCTCCAACCTCTCCGGCTGGCAGCGCAGCCTTAATAATTATACTTTCATCAGTGTGTTCTTTGCAGTAGCTTTACAATGGTGCCATCCGGACTTAAACCAAGTGTAACGGACCTGACAAGGGCAACAACTCGCCGAATCGCAGCACGAGGGAGATATAAGGAACCATCGCTGTTTCTGAGGCATTTGCCGTAATACCTCCCTCACACCGGTAAATTGTTTCGTTCCGTGTACATTACGTTCCGCAATTTATTTCAGCTTGGTTCAGTATTCCTAGCTTCATCAAGTTCAAGAGTCTGCAGGAATCGCGGGTCTTTTAAGCGGTAACCTATAGACGTGACCTTTTAGACGTTTTCAAGACAAATATTTTCGGCCTCCTTTAACAGCCAGGATCACAATTAAAGGGGGAGGGGGGGGGGGGGTATTAGTTTTTACAAACTGAATCACCGCTCTCGCTTACCCCGCTATAACAAGACACGCAATTTGACCCTGCCCCCGAAGAAAAGCGGTTTTTATCCCAATCAATTCGCCTTCGGTTAACGGCACTGTCCACACTATCCACACAATTAGGTGCAATTCTTCATTTTCTTCCGTGCATCGCGTTCCTTTGCGGTCACCATAAGGCAGAATGACGATTCGATTTGCACAATTAACGAAGACCTAGCGTGAAATATATACGTGAAATATATATGAAACGACTTTTGGGCTTTGCTTTGAAAGAAGAAATGAAGCCTTTTTAAAACGCGGTCGGGTTTTTGTTGGTTTCTTCAAAAGCGATCGACCCTATTGATCAAATTTCATCTTTGGCAGAAATTGAAGCACTACGAGAACAGAAAGCAAAAGTAAGGTTACAGAACGACACAAACAATGCAAATCACGACTGTTTTTCGACCGATACATATCTGGCAACGGCATTAAACAAATACTGGGGAGGGCAAAACAACACGCACCACATTAAAATTCAAAACTACAGGTTTTCCCGCTCAATATAATTCAATAGCCATGCAATTTAATCTAAGCGCCAGCCAATTGAACCCAAGTGCCCTCTAATTTAATCCAAACGCCATCGAATTTAATTCACGTGCCAACCAATTTAATCCAGCTGTCGGAAGGTTGTTCAGGGGTGTTTTGTGCGGAATTAGGCGCAGCTTTGCGGGCTTTGTTGGGCGTGGTGTGGTGAAAACGTGGTGTTTCCTGATCCATTATGTGCAAAATATGTTACGCGAACAGCTTACCTAATATACATTTACTAACACGCGCACACCGTTGCTGTGAGCTGATCGTCTGCGAGAGTGCCGTCGATAACACACGTCAGAAGTACCGTCTGATCTTCGCGTAACAATGCCTTCAAAAGCTTGATAAAGACACATTACTTAAATGCCCTTTGCATTGTGATTTTCAATAATTGAATGCTTTTCTGCAGCGTTAAGCATTATTTCAGAATTATAATATCGTCTTCGAGATCCTCAGAAATATCGCCTGCTGGCTACATAAGTGTCTGCTCGCGCAAAAATACGCTGACAAATCTGCCGGAGTAACAATACGCGAGCAGACGATACTTCTGACGATCTCGCAGACGATCACCACACGCCACCGACGGATCAAACGAGACCGCTCTCCTGGTCTGCGGGAGTGAGTAAATGTCCATTACGCTGCACGCATATGATATTTTGCACATAAGGCATCGAGGAACACCACGTTTTCTTCACACCACGCGCTGCAAAGGCCGCAAATCTGCGCCTAATTCCGCCCAAAACACCCCTGAACAACCTTCTGACAGCTGGATTAAAGTGGTTGGCACTTGGATTAAGTTATATGCCACTGGGATTAAATTGGCTGGCGCTTGGATTAAATTGTACGGCGATTGGATTAAATTGATCGGGAAAACCTATAGATTGCGATCTACTCTCCACGCCCACACTCGGACGTTTTACCGATACCAGGCAGTCGCGATAAATTCTATCATTTCCTCTTTAGCTGACCCTCGGCACGCTCGCACATTCGTCGTCAGGCGCTTTCATCATACAACCATACGGCAGCGAAAGCTTGGACTGTCAAGTCGTCAAGCTTACAGGCAGCAGGCATCCACGCACTCTTGTTGTTTGTGAAGAGATGATTAAAGAAATGAAGGGAAACAAAGACTAAGGGCTAGGTCCGACGCTCAGCCGAAGCATAGCGGTGCGTGGTGCCATACTTGCATCGTGTTCCACATCGCTTAAAGTTGCGGCTGGAGCGGCCTATCAGGCAAGTTGGTACGACATTACACCAAGTAACAGCGCTAAAAAGGACACAAGGGAAGAGGGCACGAACACGCACTGTGAAAGTTTTTGGAGCTCTTGCTTATGTTGCGCGGCACATGATGTGAAAGTTTTATTTGCAGCGCCACTGACACGTATTAGCATATGTAGAAAAGCAAAGGAAGCTTTCGCAACGAATCGAGTGCCAACAAGCTGTTGTGTGATGTTTCCTTGTCCTGCAGCAGACAGCGCACTCAGCAGGCGGAGAGGTGACCGAACGATTGAATAAAAAAGCACCGTCGTAACTGCGATGCGTTTTCAAGCTCTAGGAAAGTTGGCCTATCACTGCAAGGTATGCAATATATGAAATTGATATCGTCACGAAGCCAAAGACGACGCAGTTGTCTTTAAGGAAAACACATTTATTGGAGCGAACTTGTGCTGCCCTAACAACTCAAAGAATACACATGCGGCGAAGCACCAGTCAACAAAGTGATGTATGCATGCGGGCGAGCGTCGGCAATTCGGATGCCGCGGCGTCTGCTCTGCAGGCTTTTCTTTCAGCGCGAGTGTTTCCGGAACCGTCGATTTACATCCAGAACATTGAAGATCAAATAAGATCTTTCTGGGCTAGTGACGTTAGGGCGAAACAGTCTGCTTATCTGAATGAGATATCCCGTGCGGCATGAAAATAAAGAATAGAAACGCGCTTCGCTTGGGACACAGTTAAAGGAGCCATGAAGACAAAATACAAGTCGGGTTTATTAGAAAGACTACTTAGTCCCGATAACGATGATACCAATAACGATAACGATGATACCAATATCATCGCAATCTTCGAACAAATAACGGAGATATTAAAGAAAACGTGTGAAGCAGTCGCGACCCCCTAGCCAATTTCCCGCAACTTTTCTATGACGTCACAGAACCTTGTTTGTGCGATTGGCGGCCGCCTAACTGACCTGTCGCGACGACACATGACTGGACGTCTGTAATGGGGCCTCTAGTTCCATTTGACCGCATTACTTGAATGCTAACGTGCAGTTAACGCACTGAAAATTATATTTTATTGTTGGCCCGTATGACATCACTCTTGCTCGTAACACGTCACTGTGGCGCAAAATTTGAAAGTTTTTAAATACTTGCTTTTTTTTCGTTAAAAAATATCTTTTGTGGCTGTAATGGAGCTGAGTGAGATACTGAATCCTAGTTTTTTCAAATTACACGAAGTTGTATTTACTCTTCATGGCTCCTTTAACAGAGCCGAGCGTGGCCGGGCAGTAAACAAACAAACAAACAAACCCATACACGGTTCACGGCAATATTCTCTAACTTTGAAAACAAAGATTTTGAAGAGGAAGATAAATGTTCGAAGCATACTCCAGTGTGTGCGCGCGCCAAGGGCCGCGACTGCCTGCTATCAGTAAAACGCTTGAGAGTGCACACGTGGAGAGGGCATCATCATCTGGTTCTGAATTTTCATGTGGGGCGGGCTCTCCCCTCAACCCTTTGTTTCCCTTGCCACATTTTTTTTTCGGGCAAAAAAAGTTGTAAATCTACCGCTTTGTACTGCACGTGTCGTTTCGTAACACCAGACTTGCTTCGTGTTTGATAGCATTTCAGAAAGAGCGTAAATGCGCGCCGCATGCGCTCGGGTTGCCAAGAGAGGCGCGGCGAAGCGACGAGAGAATATATAGTCAACGTATCCCATTCGCCTGAGAGTCGTTAGCACGGTGCAGCGCATTTTACAGCGTAGGTTCCGGTTTATCAGGCCGCGAGAGCCTGCAGGTTCTGGAAGTACGCCGCGCAGGTAGCCGGGGGATGGAACGGTGTCCGGTCTCGGCGCCGATCCAGGTGAGCAGAGAGACTTTGTCCCACTGCTCCGCCGGGTTGACCACGACAGGCCAGGATATCGCCGCACCGTATGTGCAGCCCTCAGTGCTTGCGATAGTCAGTCAGCCACGCCGTCGGGAGCGAGACCGCTCGTTTCGGTCCAGCTCCACCTGCCCCAGTACTTCTGAGGTCGTGGGGGGCATAGACGTGTGAATGCCTGAATTGTTTTCCACCTTCGCCGTACCGCTCGGTGTTCGCAGCATTCTTCAAGGTGGGCGCCGTAAAGATGCCGTGTAGTCGAAACTTGATTGCAACTGTCCGACAATGTCTGCGCCTTCACTGCAGGCCCCAAAACAGCGGCGCCGCACTCGCAACCGCAGTAGAAAAGGAACTCCTCGTGTCACTGCACCAAAATGTAATTCGGGACATGAAGCGAAACATCCGCGCATATGCCCATACCCGTCGCGACCAGCTCGAAAGCTTACTGCCAGCACAAACGTCGTTCGATAGAACTGTATACGAGCCTAAGTAAAATCCTAAGTGATCTGTACGCAATTGAACTCTATAGAAACTTCATGCCACACCCTGCATTTCTGAAAGGCGGCTGTGCTCCCGAGGTGGGGAAGCAATAATCAAACGGCAGAAGTCTGCCCCAAGCCAGGCTCTTGGTCACTCAGTTGCCTTAAATATCCTTAAACTAGTCACAATAACGGCAATGATTGAACAGAACAGAAAAAAAAATAGTTTATTTAATCAAAATGCGTTACAAAAACACGTTGATGAGCTACCTGGATGCATAGCACCCACGGCTAGTATTGAATACAACATCACGAAAGTATTTTCACAAGTACAATCCTGGGCAAAGATGACAGAATGTGGCACACAAGTAAAATAATTGGCAGGATGTTACACGGTTTAGTGTGTGTTCACTATAGTGATTCTTGCATTCAAAATAACGGTTCTGGTTTACTTTGCGGCGAGATCCTGTGACTATACGCCAGTACTTTGGGTTACGTCACCGGCGCTTCTCCATAATCACCCACTATCAGTGCTAGCCCCCCCCCCCCCCCCCCCCCCCCCCCCGATTGGCTCGGTATCATCACCTGAAAATAATCATTACCACAGCTTGGGTCCTTCCTTGGCCCGAGGGTTGAAATAAAGGGTCACGCCAACCGTCGTCTCTCAATACATACGTTTTAGGTGCGGCAAATTATTTGCTAATGTTCTGATAATTTGCTATGTTCTTCCACTTTTTGGCCCCACGAACGGTAAGAGGCGCCGACCATATACACTATGTGCTTTCGGCAGGTTAAGATTATGTTCAGCGTGCCTTGTATATTGCGCTTGGGTGTAATTAGTGTTTAGTGGCACGGCAAGTATTTTGTGAATAATTAGGCCACTTTATAGTCTCTGACTCTATCAAACGGCAATATGTTAAATTCGGTGAATAGCGCAGCTGATGGCTCGTTTCTCGGCGCTGCGGCCATTTTTCTAATGGCTCTTTTCCGAATAACACATAGCGATTTGCAGTAAGGTGTGTAGCTGAGCATGACTAAATGCAGTAAGTAAAATGGCAGAGAAACACAGCAAAGTAAATAAAGCGTAAAACATGGGCGAGAAAGTGTTTGCGTGCCTTTACTAGCGAGAAACAGCCAAATGCGAATTTCTGTGTTAGTTCTACAGGAGCCCAGTGCAACGAATGTAAAGTTATACCTAAACATTTATGGGTGGAAACCTGCTCTATTGTTTCTCCGAGGTTCAAGTTAGATATGCCGCGCTCTACTTTGCGTGTCGACGCCAATACTATAAATCTCGTTCTTTTTTTAGTGTTTAATACGAGCTTATTAGCTCTGAACCACATTAATGTGTTGCGGCCGGAGCTCCTGACTAGCAAGAAGCTCTGCTTCTTGAAAAGATTGCCTGGAGATCATAAGGGGTGTATCATCCGTGTACAAAACAACTTTGGCGTGTTTTAACGAGCTCGCAAAGTAATTGAACGCCCATTCTGGCAGCTTTGAGATTTGCTATCCGCTATTTGGACAAATTGTTTCCAGTCTACAGATAACTGCGGGAGGTGTTAATGGCTGAACCTCGCGTTCTAATTTTCGGTAGTATGTTGTGGTTCAGAGTTGGCCGCTTTTCTGATATCCAGAAGTGTAGTAACAACTATGTCACCATACTGTTAAGGACCTGGTTTACTTCTACTCCAAAGCAGTACGTCTACCCCCCCCCCCCCCCCTCTCTCCCCCTCAGTTTTCATTCCGGTGTGATAGATTTACTCGGCGCCGTTCCGGGGATCCTCCTCACCACCGCTGACACCTCTTTCACAACTATTTTCCGCCTCGCCTCAACCGAAGCTCCTTTGATAAGTTGCGCAGTCGGCAGCCAACAGCGGTATGCGGTTATCAGATGATTGCGAAAAATAAACAAATTGCCCGCTTGGAACGCCGGCGTCAGCCACTATCACTTCTTCAGGGGGCTTTCTGGGGATATTTTCGACGGCGCCTGTCACATCTAAGCACGCGCACATGACTGGTTGCCGGTTTATGCGTGCGCAGGTTTGTAGTGGAGAATAGTGGGAGGGAGGAGGGGAGGCGTGCACGCGCAGCTATGGGTTTCATGCCCGTACTGATGGATGCCATGTCCGTTGTGCTGGTGCGAGATTTAAACGCGGACATTAAACGGCCCAATGGGACCTGTCCGGATTCCTTAGTGGTAGAGCGGATTGGGTTCGTGTGTTACGCTATGTTCAGATTACCGACGCAAAACCCTTATCGTGATCTACGGACGTAAAAAAATGCCATGTCATGCAGCTCGGTTGGCTGAGACGTGAAATGACGTCACTCTTTAAAGTTGTTACGAAAGTTGCGGCAACAGTCTAAAACCGGCCTTACAAAAATAGTAAGATGCTTACGATGCGGGAAGGACACAGGCAGTTCCATGTTTACCTGCAAGAACAAAGCTTGAATCCGTCAGACGTTCATTCAGCTAATTGGCTAGGAAATATGCTCCATCGATAATTACGATAATCGTGTTTTGTTTCGTGCCCTCCGTGGACGGCGTCCAGCTTTGCAGGTCATCCGTCTTCACAGAGTGGAAGTGCACTAATTTTTTTTTCTGTAACTGCGTTAACAGCGCCATTAGCTGAGTAATTATTCCTGAAACCATGTCGGTGTTTCGTTAATGTGGACCTTTTCTAGAAAGTTTCTAACGTGCTTCTGTTGTATCGCCTTGCATGCCCTGCCGACTACGCCGGAGGCACCTCGAAGTAAACCGCATTCGCCGTGCCCCGAACAACACTGAATTTTTATTAGTCCGTGATGAGTATATACAATGCTTGTGCCAGCTGACGTCACAAGGCGCTTGCCTAGCGCCATCTAGATTACATAAACACAACTGTTCAATACAACATTTCCCCCCCTCAAAAAGAGTCACTAACAAGTAAACAACTGGAACTTCTAAGCACTTAATGTTACTGATAGTCTTTAAACCACGATGGTGGTCTTCTTTGCCTTGTCGACCGCCTCAGTTCTGGAACGTCCCTTTCAACTGGTGTCGGAACAGATGGCTGTACCGGTTGTTCCTGGTTTTCCTGCTGAGGCTCGCCAAGCGGTGTTACTGGTTCCGGCGAAGAGGTTCTTGCAACTGGAGGTGGTGTAACTGGTCGAGGGCAGGGTACCAGCCGATTCCGATTCCAGGTGCGGCCATCGTCAAGCTTGTAGGTGTCTTGGCCGCATTAGTCAACAATGGTGAACGGGCTTGAGTAGCTTAAAGCGCCCTTAGGCACGTGACCTGGCAACTTTACTCGAACCAGTTGACCTGCTGCTAGCGGAGAATGCTTCGCAGCTCGTCGACGATCAGTGTAGGTCTTACTTGCTTGTTGCTTCTGTGCTACTCTGCTGCGGACGGATTTCATCGCAGCCTGAGGGTATTGGAAAAACTGTTTGCCTGGCGCTCCCACAAGATCAAGTTTTGTTCTGGGATGACGGCCATGAAGAAGGACGGAAGGCTTTACTCCTGTGGTGGCATGCGGCGTGAAACGGTAGACTCCCAGGTACTCGGTGATAGCTTCCTTCAAAGGCCGACGTTCTCGTGTGCAGACTTGAATGTACTCTTTGAGTACCCGATTGAACCTTTCCACCTGGCCGTTAGCCTGCGGGTGGTAGACTGCTGAATACGCATGGGTGATGCCGCGTTCCTTGAGAAAACTGTCGAACTCGGAGGCTGTAAACTGAGGACCATGGTCTGTCACGATCTCGTCTGGATATCCTTCCCTGCTGAAGATGCTTCGCAGAAAGGAGATGACTGTTGCAGCAGTCACTTTCGCCGAAAAACAAACCTCCGGCCACTTGCTGAAGTAATCGATGGCCGTGATGGCAAAGCAACAATCTGCAGGCACATTGGAAAAAGGGCCCACAATATCGATCCCTAGCTTCTGCCATGGTGCGGATGGGAATGCAACTGGCTGCAGAGGTGGAGTCGACGGTTTTGCAGACTTGTCAACTGATTGGCATACCCCGCAAGATGCAATCAATTGCTCTACTTGCTTGCACAGAGCAGGCCACCAGTATTGTTCACGCAGTCGTTGCTTTGTCCTTGTTATTCCTGGATGGGACTCGTGGGCTGCGTCAAGAAGCCGCGATACGAGGAACGAAGGTAGGACGAACTTGTCTCCTCGCAGCAGGAGGTCTCCAACGACTGAGAGCTCAGTCCGTACCCGGTAGAACGGAATTGCCTCGGCAGGCAACATCTTCACTGCAGGCCATGTCGAAGTCGCCCAATTTTTGACCTGTTGAAGCAGCGGGTCCTGCATGGTTAGAGTGACAAATTCCGCATGAGTAACGCATGTTGAGACCACACAAACGCTCTCCCCGCTCTCGTCCTCCTCCACAGAACCCGGGAGGGGCATCCTTGAAAGAGCATCAGCCACCGTATTCTTATCGCCCTTCTGGAATTCAATCGTAAAGTTGTATGCCAGGAGCCTGGCATGCCACCTTGCAATTCGGAATGGACGACGACCTACTCCCTTTGTACTCAGGAGTGTGACCAGAGCCTGGTGGTCCGTACGTAGTGTGAATGGGCGACCCCAAAGGTATACTCTCCAATGTTCACAAGCCCACAAGCAAGCAAGGGCTTCTAGTTCCCCAACGGAGTACTTTTGTTCCTGTGGTGTAAGCCTGCGAGAAGCAAAATCAATTGTTGCAAGGTCATCGCCTCTTTTCTGTTGCAACACTGCTCCTAAACCAATGGATGAGGCATCCGTAATGACAATGTCACCTGCAGGATCGAATAGCTGTAAACATCCTGCGGCGAAGGAACTTCTTAGCTGCTCAAAACAAGCTTGTCTCGCATCATTCCAAGTGAATGTGGCATTCTTCCGTAGCAACTCGCGAAGAGGCTCGACAAGCACCGCATAATCAGGCACAAACTTTGCGTAATAGCCTACCATGCCCAAAAATGAGCGCAGGGTACTGCTATCTCTTGGTGCTGGCGCAGCCTTGATAGCGTCGATGTTGCTTTGCAAGGGGCGTATCCCGTTGGAACTGATCCTGTGACCAAGGAAGTCTATTTCTTGTACATTGAAAATGCATTTGTCATTCAGCTTCAGTCCCGACTTTGAAATCAAATGCAAAACGTGTTTCACATTCTTGAAGTGTTCCTCTTGTGTGCTTCCATACACGATGACATCGTCGATGTAGCACAAAGTGTTTTTGCAGTTCTGCAAAATAGTGACCATCATTTTCTGGAAAGCTGACGGTGCCGATGCAAGGCCGAAACAGACGCGTTTGAATCTGTACAGTCCACTATCGGTTATGAAGGTAGTCAATTCCCTGCTTTCAGGGCTCAGCAGTACTTGGTGGTATGCGGCTGCTAAATCAATCTTGGAAAAGTACCTTGCACCGTGCAGTTTGTGCAGTAGTTCTTCCGTGTGCGGCAGTGGAAATTTGTCAACAACCGCTTTGTTCGGTTCGCGCAGATCGACACCAATCCTTATCTTGCCGTTTTTCTTTTTAACTGCTACGATTGGCGATATCCATTCAGACGCATCAACCTTTTCTATGACATCATCTTGCTCAAGGCGCTGCAGCTCTTCGCGTACCGGATCTCGCACCGAAAATGGCAATCGTCGTAACTTAGCAGCGACAGGCGTGATGCCTTCTCTTATCTTGACCTTGTGAACAAACTTTGTTGCCAGTCCCAACTTCCCATCGAACAAATGCGAAAATTGGCAAAACAGTTCAGGATCAAGGCCTTGTGGCGCTTGCGCGATGTGAGTGCATTGCAATGACATACCGTCGATATGCAGGCGCAGTGCTTCAATGGCGTCGATGCCGAGGATGTCGGTACCTCCCTTGACGACATAGAAGAGTATCTCGGCATGCCGACCCTGGAAGATGACTGGCGCCGTGAAACAGCCCTCTGTGCTTATTCTGCGGCGAGAAAAATCGTTAAGCGACGCTAATGTCGGCTGCATAGGAGGGCATTTCACCCTTGAATACGTGGTGGTCGACAGAATCGAGACCGCAGAGCCCGTGTCTACGAGAAAACTTATGGGTACATCGAGCACGACGACTTCTCTGTGTATTCCTGCATTGCTCTGCCGGGCGAGAAGCAACACGTTGAGGTCGCCGGCTGTACTGCAGGTATCGACTTCTCGGACAGCGAGGGCCCGCTCGTCTGGCATGCCGCTCCTACAGACACGCTGAAAATGTCCTCGTTTGCCGCATTTACTGCATGTTTTATCACGCGCCTTGCATGACTTGGAATCTGCGAAATGCCGTGAAGACCCGCAACGAAAGCAAGACTTGTGCTGCTCCGGCAGCGGTAATCGTGATTCTGTACGGCATGGCGTCTGACGTTTTTCCACCTTTTGGATGCTCGTAGCCGATGACTGCAGCTCAAGTGAGTATTTCGTAGCTGCTTCGATATTGTTTGCAATAGCCAGCGCACGTTCGAGCGTCAGTGAAGTGCCCTCTAGAAGTAGGCGTTCCCGAAGAACATGGTTGCACGTTTTCGCTACAAGTTGGTCACGAATAAAATCGTCAACTTGCTCACCGAAGGCGCAACTCGATGACAGCTCGCGCAACGCCGTGACGAATGCTGCGGCGGTCTCCCCGGGCAGTTGTGTGCGTTGTCCGAACCGATGCCGCTCCACGACGACGTTCGTTTTGGCCGTGAAATAGGCGTCCAATGCAGCCACCGCAGCCTCGTACTCGTCGCTGGTGCTGCTTTCTTCCTTTTCCGCTGCAGGCGGCGTCGACGGCTTCAGCTCCGGTAATGCGTAGTAAACGCGTTGTCCTTCCACACCCAGACAGTGCAGTAACAAAGCTTTCCGGCGCGTAGGAGTGTGGGCGTCACTCCCCGATGCTAGGAGATAATTCTTGAAAACGCGATGCCACTGCGTCCAAGGAATTGCCGGTTTCCCCGGCGTCGGCAGGAATTCGGGCGGTGGGTGCAGGCTCATAGCTCCCCGCGTTCGGTTACTTCACCACTCGTCGCCAACTGTTGTATCGCCTTGCATGCCCTGCCGACTACGCCGGAGGCACCTCGAAGTAAACCGCATTCGCCGTGCCCCGAACAACCCTGAATTTTTATTAGTCCGTGATGAGTATATACAATGCTTGTGCCAGCTGACGTCACAAGGCGCTTGCCTAGCGCCATCTAGATTACATAAACACAACTGTTCAATACAACAGCTTCGCTACTAATTTTTCAAAAATATTGTTGATGCAGGATACAGTTGTTATGGGACGGTAATTGGCGACGTCATTAGAATAATCTCATTTTTAGATGGGCCCCGCACTTCCAATTTTCAACTGTTCTGGGTAAGTTCCAGAAATAAATGCCTGATTAAACATAGTTGCCAACGCTGGAGCCAGATTTCAATGTTGTTGTTTAGAATGTTAACGCTGATTGTCAAACAGTCATTGGTCATGTCCAATGGCCTTGTTCAATGTCATCGGTCTTGCCGTGCTTACAACTTCCATTATGGATCGCTTATTAACTTCCATTATCGGTTAATGCAGTTGACGAGTTCGATTCCCGGCCGCGGCGGCCGCTTTTCTGATGGAGCCGAAAAGTGAAAATGCCCGTGTGTTCGATATTTCGGCGCACGTTCAAGATCCCCAAGTGGTCAACATTAAATCGGAGCCTTCCACTACGGCGCGCCTCATCGCCTGTGTAACGTTAAACCCCACAATCAATCAACTAATCTCAACTCATCAAGTGATATCTCACTAAATACCAATGAGATTGGTTGCGGGACAGGTTAATTCTTACGATGTTAGCAACAATATGCTCATGACTCGTTAAACATCTCCGCACTCATCACCGCCTATCTGAGCACGCTCGAAATACAGGTTCCTCAGTATACGAACTACTTGAACATTTAATGGTAAATGCACAAGTTCCAAAATGGCGGAAAAAAATCGGTTCTGGTACAGTTCCGGTTCCGGGCAAAACTTCGGGTTCGGTTTCGGTTTTCGGTTCAGTTCCGGTTCGACGCCCTGCGCAAGACTGCTCATATTGTCCCTGAAGAAATGTCTTCCCAGCAATGCATTCGCGTATAGATGTATTGACGACATTAACAGATAATGGTGCACAGCAGTCAAACCAACTCTAGTGAATGCTCTTGGTAACGTGGGCTTTCCCATGTTGTTTTCGTGTATTGCAGTGAAGTTTTACTCCACTAATTGAACCATATAAGAAAGCCTAGGTCTGCATAAGGCCAGAATGCTTACCCGACATGGGAGAATTCCTCATAGAAGCTTCCTTAAGATTTCTTGGGCTACTTCAACGCACACAACTCTCTGCAGGTGTGGATGAAGCGATGTCAGAGGTCATCTTATTGGACCTTTTCTTTCTTCATCAGAAGCTTGTCTACCAAAGAAAAAGCAAGGAGCATATTGTAGTACTGCGCACAACTCGGCTTCAGACTTGGAAACTGTCTCTGGCGTTCTTGCTGTCCGTGTAGTGGGAAAGACACACTAACATTTACGGAAGCGACCATTTCACTGTCGGCCCAAATGTGTAAATAAATTCCTTTAACTGGTGCAGGCGTACTAGGTGAAAATTAAAGAAAAATCTCACCTTTCAGTCACTGCACATGTGTACGATGTTGCCGAAAACTGTTCTCCAGACCCACCGGTACGGCGCGTTTGCTAAGTCCGTTAGAACGCAAAGTTGGGCGAGTTGACACAGATTCATAGTTCCTTAAAAAGCGAGGAAACAAGCGCACAAAAAGGAGACGAAACACCTGATGAAGCGCTGCTCACAGCAAACATTTATTTGGAAGCAAGAAAAGGCGTCATCACAGCAACATTCAGTAGGCAGTGAGTATGCGATCGTCCCCTCTCCAGTGTTCTGAACATGCCAAAACATAGCATATACACTCCCCCCCCTCCTTCATTCCTCCGAGTGGTCACTCTGTATCGGCCACTGCTTGAGCTCTCCTGGTCGTCGTAGTGGGCTCTTGACTAGATAAGGTATTGTTTGAAGCCATTCCACCTGGCCAGTCTTCAGACTGTTGAACACGCAGACATGATTTTTATGTTGTACAGAATGCGTATTGTGACCCATCGTGCCGTATGTAGAGTTTACAGTATTCACCACATCGTCTTGCATGATTTGCTCACATTCTACTAGCACAAACTGCCAAAATTTTATACTCCTGTCCGTTTTGGAGCAATTCTTGCCTCGTGGCGGTCTTATCTATTAAGGCCAAAGCCTTGCATGTCTCGTCGTTCAGTCGACCTTGGCGTCCACGCCTACCGTCACAGTGAATAAAAGCGTGCTATAGCGCACCTCGCGCTATGGAACGCCTTGCAATTCTTCGCCGTCGGTCAGATACACGCCTGGCTTTTAGAAGTTTGCCTCTGAATTGTCAAACACACGCACACACGCGCACGCGCGCACACACGCGCACGCGCGCGCACAAATATCCACAGTTGCCTTCGATGACTTGCTCCCTCTCTCCGCACGAATTCCTTAACGCTTAAAAAACGCGTGGAGCCACTGGACGCCTCTAGTGAGTTAAAGCGAAATATCGGGTATTACATGGCTAAACCAATTAAGGTAAATAAGGTAAAGGTACATAGATTATTAACGTTGCTGATTAAGCTTAGTAATTACAGTGGAGAAATGTCGATGGCAACAAATTTGTGCGAACGTCAATTTGTATGCTTGCCGGCAGACCGCCACGCCAGAAGAGGAAGGTCTGCCGACAGCGGACGGGAAAATAGCTCCGCTAAAGGGAGTACACGTCTACAAATGCGTCAACGTGTGTAGGCACGTGCGAGCCTTGTGCGGAGTCATCGCAGGTCATGAAACTAAATAAAAACTGTCGTTGATTCCTCTCTCATAGGAATCGGTAAAGCACGAAAGTGAAATGTGCAGCGAAATTTGCAGCTGAGCATGATTTGCGTGTCGACGGCTGCCTTGTGGGTGTGCTTGGCGTGCGACGTCCCGCTGCCGGGTCGCTTCGGCAAAGTTGTACTGGCGTCATTTCCGTGACGGATATGACATCAGTGAAATATTGGTGTATCCTAGCCTAAAATACTTCCAGGTTAAAATATACCAGTAAACGAACAAACGAATAACGTACTCGTTAGTACTAAAGGTTGCTTCCCCGCAAGAAGACCGTGTGTGCAGGGGTACACCCTTTACAGGCCGCTTGCTTCGTTGTACTGACGTCCCTTCCGTGACGGATATGACGTCAAAGAAATCTTCGTGTATCCGGGAATAAAACCCTTTCGTGTTAAAAAAAAAAACTACAGCCGCTCTACTCAATGTGAAAGCTGTCGGAAGTGTAGAGCAGTAATTCGCCATAATGGCTGTAGAACCGTTATCCGCGAACTGTTACCACCCAGTGCAAATCAAATTACCCGCCTTTTTTTTCGCTTACGATCGTGAAAAACAACCCAACGAGCGTTCCTAACTAAATGAACGCAGGCGCTGCCGGTTAATTACGTATATTTCGCCTCAAATGTACCTAAAGTTTTCTTTGCGCTAAATAACGGAGAGATGTATGACAACCCAGTCGAAAAAAACGACAGAAATTTCTGTTGTAACGACAAAAATTCTTGTTGTAACGACAAGAATTCTTGTTGTAACGACAAAATATCCGTTGTACGACACAAGCTTTAGTCGTCTCAACAAGATTTGTGTCGCGACGACAGCTGTTTCTGTCACCCTTACAAACCCAGCTGTTGTGTACAACAGCAAATGTGTCATGACGACAGACGACAGGCTCGTAACAACAAGCCCATCTGTCGTTACAACAAACATTCTTGTAGTCACAACAAAATTCAAGTGGACTGACAGGCAATCCTGTCGTCACAACAAAACGTGGCAACAATGCTGTCGTCTGTCGCAACCGTACATTAATTCGCCATTACAACAAATGCCAGTTGTAACAGTACATCTGTCATGGCAGACTCCATTAGCAGTTTCATGGAATACTTTACAAAAGTTCATATAGTAAGCAATGCGATAAAGGGTGCACTCTTTGCATATATAATTTAGATGGATTTTTTAAGTCCGTGAAGGATGCTGATACATATGTACTTTTTGGGTCTATGCACAAAATCTCAATCACAGTTACTAAGAGTTTCGAACGCTTATGACCATATAAATCGTTTGCCTTTCCAAGCCTCTGGGTTACGCCACGACGACAGCGGCTACGACGAAACGTCGGCTCTACTTGGGTACAGCGAGCGAGCTACGACGTCAAGGAGCGGCCCTAAAGTGCTCTGCACTTAATGTCTGCCTTTAATGCATCACGACTCAGTCTTTTCCTTTCAAGTCGAGTTAGGAACAACACAACAGACCCTGTGACTTCTTGGGGGCTATGCGGGAGGATGTATCGCGCGCGTCGAGCAACCAAACAGCGACGCTGGCCCAGACTTCTGTGCATGCTTGTTGCTGCGTGATCCGCCACCATGATCATAACGGGGCCTTCCGCCAGTATAGAGCACTGATGTATAACCGGCCGACGCTGATGTCATAATAAAAATTACATCGGGTAGACGACTGCGCTAAGTTAAAGGGAATCGCTCCTGTGTCCTCACCACAGGCGAGATTACTACAGTCGAACACGGATATATCGAACACGGGTATATCGAATTATTGTCTATATCGAACTCATGAATTATCCCCTTGAAAAGTCTGTGTAAAAGTATAGGAATTCGTACGTTTATATCGAACGGTATTTTTCCCCACATTTGGTATATCGAACACCGCCAAAGCTGGAAGGTGCTCTTCGGCGGTCGCTGCACCCCCGATTTCCGCGGTCGCTTAGTGCCTTCGCCGAAATCCAACAGGGACAGAAGCCGGGGCGTCGGAGCGTCACGCTTGCCTTCTCATGAATGCTCGGCCAACCAAACCACCTGCGAGCTCGACAACATAGAGCTCAAGTTTCTGCCTCCGAACACAACAGCCAGGCTGCAGCCGCTCGACCGCTCGACTAAGTCGTTCAAGGTTGGGTACAGGAGGCGACCCCTCGATATGCTTTTGATGAACCTCCGCGTAGGTACCGAGCTTAAAGTTGACCAGCTGGGGGCCATACACATGATGACGAGGGTCTGGAACAGCTTAAAGCAGAGCGTGGCCAACTGCTTCCGGAAGGCAGGCTTCGTGACGGCCGAACATTCGGAAGCTTGCGAAGACGGCGACGACGACGAATAGGGCAGGGACGACACGTTTCGCGAGCTGTCGTCCCTTTTCCCGGCTGCTGTTCCAGCCGGACTGTCTGCTGGCGACTTCGTGAACGCTGACAGCAATGTTTAGGCTGTTGCGAGCGTCGGTGACGAGGATATCGTAGCTGCGGTTGCAGGAACCCAGGCTGGTAGCTCGAGTGGCGAAGATCGTCCGGACGAGGTTGCGGCTACACGATCGTACTCCGCCGGTGAACTGACAGCTGCGTTCAGCTTGATTCTACGTAGTTGCGGCGACATGGGAGGAACTGGGCTGTCACACCCGGATAGCCTCGAGAAGATCGAGACCAGCGTCTTTAATTCCATGTACAGGACGAAGAAGCAGGCCAAGATCAGCGATTTCTTTTCACGCAAATAAAGCCTCTGTTGCGCCGTTAGTGCGGAATTAGTTGTCATTCTTGGATGCGCCGATCGGTAAGTGGCCGTCCGCCACAGCTGAGGTTTCGGAGCCCATATTTTTTATATCGAATTTTCCATATATCGAACTATTTCGCGATCCCTTTGGAGTTCGATATATCCGTGTTCGACTGTACTAGCCTAACCAGGGCTGCATTTTGGGCTTGCTGTATCCGATGAATTGACCCTTGTTTCTTGACTTTAATTGCATGCATGGTACTGGCTGCTAAAATGTAGGTTATGATTGAATTCATGAGCCTTTCAATAACCTACAGAAACCCTTAGTCGTCTATTCTTATGCCTTATTTCAATTCGCAAGATAATCGGCTTAGAACAGCTTTACAATTCGCCTCGAAATGAAAAAAAAAAAAAAAACAGGTGCAAAAGTTACGGCGATCTTCATCAATACTTAGCAACTTTGCTATTTTGTGACCTTTGCAGATTCTATGCTGGAATGTTGACAATGGCTGCGAGACTTCCGGGCCGTTGCTCGAGGTCCTCGATCACTTCCACTTGGGTTGCTGGTACCAACCCGTGATCTGCCGGCACTGCTACCGAGTGGTCAATAACGGAGACACGGTTGCTCACCTGTCATCATGTTGCGACCGAGCCACAGAAAGAGGTTCCAGTTCACATATATCCGCCTTAAAAGAAATGAAAACGGAACCCCGAATTCCCGAGGGCAGCCTGGAAAGCCAGGCCCCCACGCACCGCCAACAAAGTGGGAGCATCGGGCCTTCGCAATATGCGTCTACTTCATATCAGAGTGGAGCAATTCCGAAACGCCCTCTAGACGCACCAAGCTGCTCCCCAATCCTTGGTCCGAGCACCGGTGCAGCTGAACTGGGGCACGAGTTCCAGGCCGAGCCAGCGGAAGTCTTCGTGGGAGATCGCCCGCAGCCTACAGCTACGCTCTGGGATCGAAGCGAGAACGTCGGCTGCTACCCGGACCCGGGCGTCACGGAGAGACGAGCGCAGTTATCCAAGTACACTGAAACGCTCAGGCAGATCGACGTAGCTTGCGAGTCCATAGATGCGCTAATGATCCAAAGTCAGCAACACGTAGCTGGTCAAGACGGTACAAGTTCCCGAACGATGCATGGCGGGGGCGTCTGCACGCCAGACGTGGCCCGCGAGAATGTGCGCGGGGGACAAACCACCGACCCGGCCGTGGCCGATACTGTGCCGCCCCAACAAAGCGCTGGCGTTGGAGTCCCATCGGCATCTTCGAGAGAGAGTGCGAACGATTTGCAGGGGGAAAGTCGCGCGGTGCCAGGAGTTGGCGTTTCCGATCTAGCCACTCCTCTGGATGACCCAGCCTTGACAGAAAACCCGGCCGTCGTCATCGAAGGCACTGAAATTGAGGATGTGGTAAAGGCCGGTATTTCTGCGATTATGACGCCAACAGTGGGCAGTGAAGACAAGCCATTAACTGCAGATACCAAGCCTGCCAGCTCAGAGGGACCAGTGAAAGAATGCCATGCTTCAAACATCGACCCCCCTGAAGCTGGGAGGGCCAACGGCGCGGGGGGAAGAGGCGGAATTCCTGCTGGCCCGAGCCAGCCCAGTCTATCCCTTCTTCGTGCCCAACAGGACGCTATTGGCCAATGTCTGCGCATAATCGTCGCCGGAATGGAAGACGTGAAGGAGCTTCTTCATAAGATTGTCGCGGAAGACCTTCCCCGTCATGCCGCCAGTTGCGGGGAGCTCCAAGCGCGCATGAGCGCGCACGCCACCGCGTGGGGTGCGCTGAGGCAAGAACTTAAAGAAGGGATGCGCAATATGGCGCTCACTTTGGTACAAGGCAGCGGAGCTCGAACCATCCGCGATGAAGACGCCGAAGTCATTGCGCCGGACAGGCTGACCCAGAAGATCGATCTCCTGTTACACGCCGCAAGGTTCTTCATAAAGGAAGTTCTTCGCACTTCACGTCCCGTTGAATGGACTATAGACAATTGGTCCGAACTCAGGGCAAAAGGTGTCGCCGAGGGTACGGCTGTGTACCTCTACTACGTACCGATTGTCTGCCTATTTTACGGGTACAGCATCGCTCCCGGCATCAAGGTCGACAGCACGGAAGGGCTGCCTCGAGTTTATATGTCGTTCTGCTTGCGCAAGGGCGACTACGATGATTTCGTTGACTGGCCCATGCAAAAAGAGCTCGTGCTGAGCATTCTTCACCCGACAGACAGAGGAAAAGTGCGAACATTAGTCGTAGACACGAGGCAAGGTAAAGTTAAGAATTACGAGAAGCCCGGCGACGACGATGAAAGAGGCCCTTTCTTTGGTCCTAAGAGTATCAAAACCGTGTACTTTGACGATCAAGGATACACTGCCGCAGACAAACTTTTGTTAAAGTTTGAGGTGAAGTAGACTAGTTCCTGAAGTGCGAACAATTCTTTGCCGCGTGTGTTGCTTCTGTCTTGTGTGGTGGCCTTCGCTTCGCCGTATTGTCTTCTGCTGGGAAATGATGGCTAATACTCTGAACCCTTTACTTTTTTTATTCCGCTTTAATTTTTTGTTCAAAATATGGACGAACGAATAAGTGCTGTTTAAGTGACGCGACTTTTCGGAGGGAAATTTTAGAATGCATGAACATGCCGTTTATTTTAAATGGTCATATTACTTCATTTTGTTTCGTTCTACCGGGTTCTTGAAGCTGGAGTGTTGTTTCATTGGGCTTCTATTTATTAAGTGGGTGCACAACGTTGTCTTGTTGACATTCCGCTTCCCTTGTGTATGTATAAAGAGAAATAAAGCGTGGAATCTGTGGTTTGAACCCTTTTTTAATGAATGGGGTAACTGAAAACTTTCTCTGATAGTTTCGAGTGAAAAGGGCGTACAAGACGAAAAACCTACTTGGTGCCCTTTGCCCCGCTAGGCAAAGTACTATTTCCCAGGCAGCTCTGAAATTTTGGTCTCTGGTGATGGTGGTGGTGGTGGTTTAATAGGTGAAGAGAAAAGAACTGGGGATTTTGTTGAACTCAACCCTCATACAACCCAGTACAGGGAAGGGAAAGAGGGGTTTCAAAGGATAGGAAGAGATAGGGAAGGAGGATGTGAGTGGGGAACAGTCTGTCGCGTTCGTATCTCTCACCTGAACCAGACCAAAAACAAACGCAAAAGGTTTGACTACGCCATAGTTACCAGGCAATCTATCGAACGCCGTTTTATCGAGCGACGTTTTCTCGAACCCCTACGTCCGTTTTATCGAAAGTGTGATTTTGCGGCTTTTATTGTAATTTTCGGGGAATATTTTGTTTAACTGGCCATCGCAACAACCTATAGCATGCAGTTAGCTTCATTCTACATTGTCTCCTTCGTGCGTTACCTACAGAAACCTGCTTATATATGTTGACGCGTCTTTCCCATGTTTTCGATCACCTTTGAGAATTTTTTTTTGCGTCGTCATTGATTGTGCAAGCATGTATGTCCCCCTTGTATAATTACAGAATTTGCCACTATAGTAGCAACACTAACTCCGTGCGCAATATTCCTTAGATGTGCATCGGTGTATTCAGGTTGATGCCAAATATATGACTTGCGTCATGGTTCATCATTACGTGATCTAAAGTCTTGTCCTTTCCAATTTTTCCACTCACGTGGTTTGCACGCCACTCCTACTCGGACCATATGGTCACATTGTTTGCATCTGGAGAAGTATCGTGCCAAGAACTTCGGAAAGATTACTGCTATATGAATGGAACAGGGGGGTTCCGTCAGTAAAAGTGTGGCCCCAACCGAGGTGGTGGAATCTAGGACTCGTCACTAGCGAACCCTTCACAGCCAACTCGTCGTAGGTGAACTCGTCAAGTAGGACCAGTCGTCATAGGTCATCTCGCACTACGGAAACTTGTAACCTAGGACAACTGGACAATCGCCCATCCCGTCACAATTCGTTTTTCGTTAATCGTGCTCAAACAAAGAAATACAGGATTTCATATAATTCTCTACTTATGCGTCAACCCTCTTACGCCCCTCCTTCGATTCACCAAGCTCACGTTTCCTTGTGGCCTTGGAGGAACACGCCAGACCAGACAGCGCATCTTGTTGGTTTCTTGTGTGCTTTGTTTACCTAATCGCATGGGTCATATTAGATTTTGTTTCCTCGTTCTCAATTTTTTTTCAATTTTACATTTATTTCCAGGTAATCGGGTGACGGCGCTGTATTGAGTAGACCTACACGATTTCTCTATTTTTCATGTTTACTATTTTGATCTTGCCGTTTTTAATGCCTTATGATAAATAATAAAAAGGTAAGCGTATGGGCTAAACACCCTATACATGCTGGGGTGCAACGAGGTGGGGAGAGATGAAAACGAACCAACCTGTAGTATGGTGACTAATTTCGTAACCAACTTTTTTCTCGTTAGTTCTAAGCACGACATAGAGAACAGTAGGACAAGGCTTGGTAACCTCTTAGAACTGAACTCGGTGCCCATTAAGAACTAGGAGTGCAAAAATCGGGAAAGACTTTTGCTTGCGTTCCAGTTAGGTTTTTGACATTGGACTTACGAGCGCCAAGAAGTACCTTATGTAGGACATACCCGGCGAAATAATTAGATTGCGTGTCGACACAAAAGCGGTGCACACAAAAAAGTACGAAGCATACCGAGGCATTCTATAGTCTATACGCCACAATGCCGTGATATGCTTCGGATCAGAGGTGGGACTAGAGACACAAGAAGATTCGTTATGGCAGTACCACCTGCGCAACGAACAGAAAAAATTGCGGAGCCAAATTTCGCGAATCACAAGAACAGAGAGAGAGAGAGAGAGAGAGAGAGAGAGAGAGAGAGAGAGAGAGAGAGAGAGAGAGAGAGAGAACGATCTTTAATTAAACTGGCGATGTCAGCCGAGCTAAGCTGCCTGGCTCACTACGCCAGATGAATGCGATGACGATGACGATTATAATGAAGAAGAGGAATACATACGATTTTAACTATTTACAAAGTCTGATCAAGACTTGTCTTTTAGGTACGCCAATAAGGCTTTCGTAGCACGAGCGGCACGTTTGGAAGAATTCCAAGGACCTAATACGTCTCTCAGTTCTAGTCCTACGGAGAGCGGCCGGCCCAGAGACACTGCGAGACACACTCTTTGTTTACAAAAGCGCGCACAATCACAAATGAGGTGTTGCCGATCTTCACGCACACCACACTATGGGCACAGAGGCGAGGTGGACTGGTGGGTCTTGTAACAGAAATATCGCGTGTAAGCGACATTCAACCGCATACGGTGGAGTACCGCTTCATCATGCTCGGATAGTCCAGGTGGCATCTTAAAGTTACAATGCGAGTCGATGGAGTAGAGGGGCGCGTAACGACGGGAAGCGTCTGCCCAAATCGATCGCCGTATGCTCCATGCCACACTGGATGCAAGGGCTGAAGCATCTTTCCGAGAAAATGGCACCGGTATTTTTTATCTACGTTGGTCATGCGCTGTGGATGCTGCAACGTCTGCCTTCACGTTTCCAGTTATCCCTCAATGGGCAGGGAGCCACTGGAGTGCTATTTGATGGTGCGCTTGCACAGCTTGAAGATGCAAAGCTTGTACATCAAGCGCAAGCTGATCTTTGGGGAAAGACGCCAGACATTGCAGTGCAGCCCGAGAGTCCGCGAAGATGGCCCACACGCGTGTCGGCTGCTCGATGATGTGAGCCAAGGCCATCCGCAGAGCTGCAAGTTCGGCAGCAGTAGATGATGTTTTGTGGCTGAGTATGGCACTGAGGGTGGTGCGTGATGAAGGTATCCACACTGCAACCGTGGATGATGTGGATGACACCGATCCGTCAGTGAACAGATGTGTATGACCTCCGTATGTGTTGTAGATATATTCGAGAGCAAAAAACCGTAGAGCGGCAGGTGGAATATGCTCCTTGCGTGTAATTCCGGGCACCGTGGTCACTATTTTCATGGGCGGGAACATCCAGGGCGGGTGGAGAGGAAGTGCTGGCGGCTGGTAATGCTGCGGCAGGAAGTCACACACTTCATTGATCGAACTTGGCGCTAAAGGCCTTGTCACAATCCGCAGTCGCACGCGAAGAAGCTCCTGCGTGCCGAGAGCTAAGGGTGACAGCCGTCGGCATTCCGTCAGTGTTCCAACAGTAGAGGTAGTTTTCTGGACACCAATGCAAATCCTCAAGATCTGTGCTTGCATAGCCTTGATCGTTCCTTCAGAAAGAGGGACCCAAACGGCGATGCTGTAGCGTATGAGGCCAACGCAGAGCGCTTCGTACAGCCGAAGGAGAGAGTTAACGGAGCAACCGCCGGAGTTTCTGGAGAGCATACCCCTATAGCAAAAACCAGTGCCTTTTCAGCACTGGGAGGCACTAGATAAACTGGTAATGGCACTAGAAGCGCTGGAACTAGGCTCAAGCGCACTGGCAGAGGCACTAAAAACGACGACGCTAGGCTGAGAGCCACTGGTCGAGGCACTACATTGAAACTAGGTTAAGCACCAATGGTGGTGGCACCTGAAACGCTTGTCTCACTAGGGACACTGAAATTCACCCAGTGGCGAATTGCCACTGGGTATACGGAGTGGCACTGTGCCTAGCGAGTAGTTCACTCTTTTTCGGCGTGGGATGGCCCTAAAACTGCCAAAACCTGCAGTGGCCGCAGGCTCGAGTAATTAATTTTTCTTTTGTCTCTGATGCCTCAACGTTCGCCTACTCGTGTGCCTAGCCTGCTATGCTCGGCTTAATGCTTGGGGCGCGACGCTGGGACCCGTGGGAACATTGCGAGCAGGCCTGAACAGCTATTTTTTATCGTTTCTTGCCCCCCAGATGTCGGCCGAGGGAAATATGTAACTGCGTTTGAATGCAGGCATTACATTACTGTATGTTCCGCGCCACGACCTACAGATAGCAGAGCTGTAGGTGGTGAATAGGAATGTAAGTACCTAACTTCGTGTACACGAGAAATTTGTCAGAACCCATGCCGCAGAGCGACGGCAATAGCGCACGATTTTCTGTACTCAGAGAAGGCCAGTCACTTTTCGGGGTTTGTTTTTTCTGCTGAACTTCATTAAGCGTTTTACACACTCATTCAACCCCTCCCTTCCGCCCCCCCCCCCCTCCTGTTTTGTGTACTACTCGAAAGGTTTTTGAATAAATACCCACAGCGTGCCAGTATAGCGCTAACGTCACAGAGTTTTAGAATTGCGGAAAGCACCAGGCTAACTGTCGCGTAACGAGGCGCTATCCGTTTGCGATTGCGGCGCGCAAACGTTGCAGATACCCGTGCTTGATCTCTGCGTTAGATTGTATTTATCTCAATCGCTCAGCGGAGGTACGTGCTCGCTCTTCGAATCAGATTAGAAATAGAGTTGTTCGTTGCGCTGCGTCCTGCCTACTCGATATCCCTTCTCCCTCCTGGACTATAATTAGGCTGAAAGTAGCCTTCAACACAAAATGAGACCGCAACACAATAACAGGGTAGGCAATTATTCCTACTGGAAACAAAAATGGTTGCTGACTCACTTCTTCCCTTCCCTTTTTTTGCTGGAGGGCTATGCTTGCAGTTGAAAAGTGCAGTGCTAGTAAAACAAAAAGCCTTAAAAAACTAAAAACTAAAAAGTAAGCTGCACACTCAAGGGTACAACTCCCAGCAGTTTGATCAGAATCAGATGGGAACTATGGTGTAGGCTATTCAAAGCATGAAGCATGGGCGGTTAGCAGTGCATGAATAGGTAGTCTCTTTTCCGAAGAGGACATTCGAAGTAGAGTGAGGACATATTTTTGCCTGATGTCTATCAAATGAACATACTCGTTCGATACTGACTAACTTTTTTCTAAACGAGGACTGGAGGAGACGAGATGTGCATTTGGGTGATTTAAACGTGGAAGGTATGTCCCTTGGTCCTGTTGTAACTGCAACTGTCAGCATCTCAGGTTTGGAGTGACAGCCATGTTTGCTAGAAAATTTGCATATTATAGCGTATATTTTTGGTAGTCAGTCGCAACTCCATAACATGGAGTGGCTGCTTCAATTTGATGTCTTTCTTTTTTTTAGGCAATCCAAAGAGGATGCTGTGGGACGCTACAGGAGGTGCAGGAAAGAAGCACATGCCTTTAGTGTAAAATAAAATGCTTTTTCTCATCAACCAACTGCATTGATTAATGTGGAAGTCAGGAGGTACACAATTAACCCGACACACAGAGGTTAGTCTGCTAAGAAAGCTTACCTTTTTATTAAGGGGGGACACTGATCTTAAAACAACTTCTCTTAATTTTCGAAAAACTTGTCAGTCTTGTTGCTTTTTTCCCACTGATTTCAAACATGCGATTATTTTTTCATTTGGTCTATTAGCTTTCGGCATAATGTTAGATAATTCGACATTTTTAGTCAAGCAATGGACAAAACAGTGTTGGTCATAAAACTGTAATCTTTACATTTTCCAATACTGTGAACCCTGGTGAATGCAGTAATCGAAGCAGTTTTCTGATGCATCACCTGGAACTAATTTTACAGCTCGTTAAACTTCATTGTTTGAAATGCACGCTGCAAATGGTTCCTTGCCACTGGTGCCACCAAAGTTCAAATAGCCGCAGAATTAGTTACAAGCGGTGCATCAAAAAACTGCTTTGATTAGGGCATTCAACAGAGTTCATAGAATTGAAAAATGTAAAGATTCCAGTTTTATAACCAATACTGTTTTGTCTATTGTTTTGACTAAAAATGGCTATTTATATCTAATTATCTCGGAAACTAATTGACCGACTGAAAAAATAATGGCATATTTGATATCAGTGGGGAAAAAGCAGCAAGACACAAGTTTCACAAAGTTTACTAAAAAATTAAAAGAAGTTGTTTTAAGACCAGTGTCCCCCCTTAAGCCTAGCGAGGCCAGCCTTTCTAGTGAGGCAAGTCTTTCTAGCGTGAGGCTTGTTTCTCTAATTTCTCTAGTGAGGCTAGTTTCTCTAGTGACTCTAGTGTTGCACACTGGTCCGGAAATACGATATGTTTCGCACTAGGCCCCAGTGCACTGGTTTTTGCAACAGGGACTGATTATGCGAGCGATTGATGTAAGCTTCTCCTTGAGATGGCGGACATGGATGACCAGGTGAGTGACCTGTTGAATGTCACCCCCAGAAACATAGGGTACGTATGGGATGACATTGCCTCCAACAGTGAGCCCGTAGTGCGTGAGGTCTTCGTAAAAGCCAGCGCAGCACATTTGCTTGCCGAAATTTTCAGTCCTCGTGCTGCTAAGAACGATGCAATGGAGTTGATTACTCGCAGCAGTCTCGACCGTAGCACACGTCTGTTGCGGCCAGAGCTCCATATGCAGATGTCGTCCGCGTACAAGGTTTCAACCGAGTCCGACTGTGGCAAGCATTTTTCCAGGCCTATAACAGAGATGTTGAACAGCGTGGGGTTTATCACCCCGCCCTGGGGAACACCTCGAGTCACTCTGTACAGTGCTCAGTCACCGCTGTTTGTTGACATGTATACATACCTATCGAAAGATAGTCTGATAGCCATGCATACATGCGGCCTCCTATACCTGAAGACTTCATAGCCGAGCGAGTAGCATCATGCGTTACGCAATCATAGGCTGATTTGATGTCCAGGAACACGGCAATTATGATGTTCCGCCGATACTTAGGTTGTTTGATGCTGGTTGCAAGCGCAATAGCATTATCGATGCTGCTAAGGAACTTTCGGAAGCCAGACATCTGTGCCGGGTATACATTTCTGACTGTTAGATCCCATTCCAAGCGATAAAGCACCATCTTCTCCATCAGTTTGCCGACACAGCTCAGGAGGGCTATGGGACGGTAAGACTCTATTGCCGTTGGAATTTTCCCTGGCTTTAGAACTGGCGCAATGCGGGCGTGTTTCCATTTTGGCTCTAGATGGCCGGTCTCCCATGAGCGGTTGAAAACGTTTAGAAGGCATATCCTTTCCCCTTTTCGTCTAAATGTGAAAGGATTGTGTAGCTGGCGTCGTCCGGACCTGGGCACTTTGATTTTTTGATGGAGGCCAGTGCAGCCAGCAGTTCTGCCATTGAGAATGGCACGTCCATGGCAGACGACATCGCTGGGGAATCCTCGCTCTGGGGCGAAGATTATGGTGGTACAGGTGTCGGCGCCGTGGTAATTTTCCTACAGAAGGCGTTAGCAACGTGTAGGTCAGTCGTGTTTGTGCTGAGTGCAATGGAGCTAAAGGGGTGCAGTTGACTTGGTGGGGCCCGCAGGCTTCGAACCAGGCGCCATATTCTGGAAAGCGGCTTCCTCGGGTACAGCTTCGAGCAGGACTCCCATTCGCGCTTGGCAAGCTTGGCCATATGCCTCGGGACCACCCTCTGAGCACGCCTGGAAGCTCGGATATCCTCAGGCGCTAGCCTCCGACAGGCTCGTCTTTCGGCTCGTCGACGCACTGCTTGAAGCCTCTCGAACTGCGTCAGCAGTGCTGTATTTAGGTGGCAACCTCAGCACTTTTATGCCAGACTTACGAGCTCTTGACATTGTCTCTACGAAGGAGTGATATCAGCTCACTGAGTCTACACACTCCATGGAGGAAGAAAAATGTTAGGAGGGAGCATGACGTCAGGCGGCCCAGCTTCGGCAAGCCAACCTCCTCTGAAGCCGCTTTCTCCTCTCCTCGGGCTCCTCCCGCGCAATGCATTATGGAAAATCCACCACGCTCAGGCCCGCGGTAGCATTTAGTGGCTCCGGCTGGCTGCCGGTGGAGATGGAGGCGAGCGCCGTCGCCGAAGGCGCCGTACAAGATTGTTCGCCAGCGTTCCGCTCCAAGCTTCGTATCGTGGAAGTACTGCCGCTGTCGCTGTTCAAAGCAAGGCGAGACTTCGATCGCATTCTTAAGAAGCACCCACACGAGCTGCTAGCCGAATTTCACTTCTGACGTTGGATCGCTCGAACGCGCCGCCGTAAACATTCACAAGCATGGAGCGGCCTACAGCTGCGCGGTGTTTGCCAGGTGTGCTGTGACGTTTGCGTTTGGCATTCTGCTGAGTTATCGCGCGTAACGAGTGTCGTGTCGGCAGGGAGGTAGAGAGACTAGCTTTGGTTTCGCTCGCGCGCGCTTTTGCATACGTTCGCCTTTTCGGTGCTCCGGCGTGGTGGTACGTTTTTATCTACTTCAGTGCACTGGAAAACAAAGGGTTCAGAACCCTTATGTTGGGTGTGACCACCTCGCGTCGCAAGCAGTACGCCGGCTGTTTGTCCGCTGAGGACCGCTCGATCGGTGCGATACGTATATGAAAAAAAAAAAAAAAAAAACGAATGCTAGATTACGCCTGGGATGGACCTTGCTGAATTGTGGACTGACTGCGCCTTGGCAATAAATGGTTAAAGAAAGGGTTGAAATAGTTGATCTTTTCAACTTTGCCTGAGCGGCAAAGTTGAAAAGATCATCTCCACTTCTGCACGCGGCGGCGGCACACAACTCTCCGACTGCGGCGTGAACTTCGACGGGTCCGAAAGCTCAGTAAACAAAGATGTTTTCTGCCTCTCCCGTCCGACCACCTTGCCCGCACGATCAGGCCGCTGCGCGTTTCGGGTTGCAGGCAGAGCTGCGCGCAACCACTCGTCGCCGAAACTCGAATACGCGGACGGCCCGGCAACCAAACGGATAGACGCACGCACACAGCGTCGGCGAAGGGCCACACGAGGCGCAAAGAACTACCGCTTGCCTGTCACGTGAATAGAACATCTCCCATCAGTCTTTCCTTTTTATTTTTTATGACTAGGCTTCACGATTGTCACGTGATGCTCCCTCCTAAACTTTTCTTTCCTCCATGGCACACTCCTCCATCACAGTTGTGAATGGTTCCCAGTTTGAACAGCGAATTACACGCTGTTGGCGGATACCTGTAAGACAATCCACTGAAATGTAGGTCGGCACGTGATCACTACCATGCCCTTCAATATCCGCTGTCCAGCTCGTCCTAGCAATAAGTTGCGATGAGACGACCGTGACGTCAAGGGCGCATGATACCTTGCCCTGGAAGGAAGTCGGCTCTCCAGTGTTGACGACGTAGTACATGTCATGCCTTTGAGCAGTGCCAAGGAGGCGCCGCCCTTTGACTGTCGTTTTTATACTGCCCCAGGAGGGGTGGTGAGCGTTGAAATCTCCAGTCAAAATGTGCGGGGCTGGTGTGGCGCTGATGATGCTTTCTAGGCGGTTTGTATTTAATGCCACGCCAGGCAGAATGTAAGCAGGAATTATTGTGAAGGACAGACCTGCGCCCCGCACAGTTGCTGCCGCGTATTCATTCGATGCGTCTGGTGGTAAACTATGCACCACTGTGGTGAGGTCGTTTCTTAGGGCCATTAAAACTCTTGATATTTCTACGCCAGTTTTCGACTGCACAACTGTATACCCGGAAAGGCGTATATCGCACGACAACCGTGATTTCGAAACAGCAATCACGGGAAATTTGTGCTTTATAACGAGTTTACGTAGGTCTTAGAGGCGCCGTTTGAGTCCGCAGGCATTCCACTGGAAAACTGTCGCTTTGTCACGAATTTCGTTAATTCGGGGTTGTCACCACACGAGTCGTAGCAGCTACCGCCATCGTGCAAGAAAAGGAGAGACAATTCAGGAGCGTCAAGAGCGCCAAGGCTACGGGGGACGTGAGGGGGGCGAGAAAAATGCGAACAGCCTCCACAAGAGAGGACAGCACAGAACACCAGCCCCCGGTTGGTGTTCTGTTGAACACCAACCAGCAGTTGACCGAAGTATACTTCGGTCAACTGCACGCTGCGCTGGCATAGACGTCCGACGGGCAGATTTTGAAGACTGTGCAGCTGAATTAGGAGTCTTAGCTGGTGGTGGATGAGGCGCTGCTGTCGATGCAGGCGATGACGCATCTTTTGAAGAAGACTCGGGGGTTGCTCTTGGATCCCGCTCTGGTAGAGCTTCTGCAGCAGAATGCTGCAGCTGCGGCTCGCGCCGCAGGACCGGTAGAGCCGGGAAGTCCTCATCGACGTTGGTGGAGATGAGACCCGCAGGTGGCTGTTCTGGCTTTTCCGAGTCCTTGCCCCCAGTGTGACGCCGTTCTAGTAGGGCTGATATTGCTGGTTTGCAGTCCTGAATTTCAAAATCGCCTTCTGATCGCGGCGGACGGAGCAGTGAACAAATGTGGATTCGTGAGTTTTGCTGCAGTTAGGGCATTTTAGCTTGTCAGAAGAAGAGGACGCACGATCATGACTGTCACCGCACTTGTAACAGCGAAGCGAGAATTTGCAGACTTCTGCCACGTGCCCGAACCGCTGGCACTTTTTGCATTGCCGAGATGTTTCCACGTAGTCGTACACACGATAGCGCGTGTAACCGATGGCGTCCTCAGGTATAATTCCTGTAGAGAAAACGATTTGGGCACTCTTTGAAGCTTTGCCTAGTCTTCGAGCGGACTGAACTGGCACTCTGAGGCGCAACGCGGTGAGGATTTCAGGATCGGAGAGGCCCTTGGCAACACCCCTGATTACACCCACGCCGCAGTTGCTGGGCCGTGGCTCATACGCCTCCACGGGAATACCAGCAATAGAAGAGATTTTCAACAGACGCTCGGTGGCGTCGGCATTGCGTGTCTATTGCGAGAAGGTTGAGGCGGTAGTTTGGACGCACTTGCAGCCCTCCATTTGGAGCCAGTGGCTCCAATCCGTCTTTGACAGCAAGGGGATTGTACCGCGTAATGATTTTGGACGCATCAACTGGATTTATTACTGCGACGACGCCATGCCTCAAGGGGCTCGGGATTGAGCTGAGATCAAGAGGCCTGTAGGAACGTTTAGAGGCACGACAGCGCTTCGGGGGTTGCACAAGCTGAAATGGCTCAGTTTCCTCTGCTACCGGAGTGGTCATTAACGTAGATGACAGTTTCGGAAGCAGAGTCGGTGAGCTCTGACTGTCATCCATGTCATCCGGCAGAGGTTGATCAGCGGGATTCATCACAGGACTCGCTGGTCCCGGGGGAAGCAATGACCCAAGATGGGTGCTGCAGGGGCCTTGCTGCGGGTGGTTCTGAAGAGGCCGCGAACAGCGAAGCGGCAGAGAAACCCGGCCCCATGCTTGGGCCTGATGATTCACCAGGTGGTTGTTCCGTGAGCGACGTTGACGGCGGAAAACACGAAGCTGCGCCCGTCACAGGGAGCATATCCGACGCTTGAAATACCGCGTAACTTGACGACAGGCTCAACAAATGCCCAGCAAGACGAAAATAACAGAGATGAACGAACTGAGCTCAGCTAACTCTTCGTCTTCTTTTTCCACAAAAACAGAAATAAGTCAACTAGTACAAAGACTACACATTCTGTTGAATAGGCTCGCTGTGGAGACATTTGCAAATAACATGGCGGAAAGGAAACTGAAAAACGTATCGCAAATTTCGTTACACGAAAAGGACGGGAAAAACACTTTCGATAAAACGTCCGTCGATAAACTGTCCGGACCCCCTATGCAATTGTATACCCTTCTATTGTATGCGATTGTATACCCTTCGATTGTAACGTATGCGATTGTAACTCAATTGTATACCCTTCTGTGTGTTGTAGAATGGCCTTTCAATGAGAGTGTGCTTTCCGGAACGCATATAATAGCCACATGTGTACGTGAAAGCGTCCATCCGAGTGCGCGCACTTAGAGCATCGAGCCGAGCGCTTATCTAGGAATACGATGGGAGCTTCGCGTCAACTTGCAGGCACGCAAGAAGAGCGCGGAGAGCTCAGGGGCTCAGGTACAAAAGGTTAACTTCTACCACATGTGCGTCATCTTCCCCAGCGCCGCAGGTCAGCCCCGCGCACGGAGCGAAAGCATCGGCCGCCCGCAAAGCAGCCGAAACGAGGCATGGCCTCCGAGATTCGGAGGCCATGAACGAGGGGGGAAGAAAAAAATCTCTCACCTCCCCTCGCGGGAACCCCTGTGTAGATGCGACGCATAGTGGGTTCACGTTGCAGCGTTGGACAGCGGAGGAGCGGCGCTGGAACGATGGAGCGGAGCGGCGCAGGCACCGCGTTTTATAGCGCGCATAACGGTGAGGGGACGCGCCGGCGCCAGTGCGTCTGCCGCGGCTATGACGCAACACAATTCAACACAATCAACTTTAATCCAATCCAATCCAATCCAATCCAGCCAAGCCAATCCATTTGAATCCAATCCAATGCCCCTCGCGAGAGTGTGTTCGCTATCGGAGAGGAGAGGGGGTGAGCGGCGGAGAGCGCAGCTCACGCGGCGAGGAGAATGGGGGAGGGGCGGACGCCGACAACAACGCCGACGCCGGATGCAGGGACAAGGCGAGTGAATGAGATGCAGTCGCATCTAAAAATCCACGTCGCATGAAATCGCGCACATAGTGACGTCACGGTGCCGCGTCGCTGCTTGGGGGGGGGGGGGGGGGGGGGGTGGTCGGCCTGGGCCCCTACGGGAAATGGTTTGGGAATACGCGGTGCGGCGTAATGCCGCTCTAGCCCGGCCGTGGCTCAACGAGGAAGGTGGCTCGCTCGGTCGCGCATGGCCGTGAGGTCGACGCGGAAGTTTTAAAACAGCCGCGTCAAACGAGTATCGAACTGCGCGGAATATTTCACGCACCATGGTCGGTTTCTTTTTTCTTTGCGTGCGTGCGAGTAGTTCGTCATATTCATCAATATAGTTCGTCATATCCATTGAGACCCATTTTACTTCGTTACAACGAAGTTTCAAATGCATGGTTCTCTATGGAGATTTCAAGGGGAATTTCATTTACTTCGCCATATCCCGTTTCGTTGTAACAAGTGCATTGCATTCCTCGCGAGCACCAACTGGGGAAGCTCCACGGTACGGCCTGCTCCTCAAAGCGTATGTTGACGACTAGTCTCCCCGTCCTGCAGCAACTGTCATGGCCACAAGCCAGAAACAGCTGGAAGCGGCAGGGAGTCACTCACTGCCTCTGCAAAAGCTCGTCACATTCCTAACGGTCTTCCTAAAGGCTCGTCACAATCTGGGACCTTTGCTGAAGCCTGCTGTTTACCTTTAGATGCTTTAAGAAACACTACGCAGTCATTTGAGGCACAGAACCCATCTGCTAGCCCGTATCGCAGGTCAAAATAACTGAGGCTTGACCTCAGTTCCAGCTCAAGCAGGAGCACAGACGATGCCGATGGGCTTCCCGCCTAGACTCTGTCGCCCCTGCGCAAAAGCAATTGACACCTGGAATCAACAAATTTTACTGTCCTACGACCCATATTTTTGCAGGTGGATTGTGCAGTTCCTCGGCAATTTTCATTACGTCAGATGACCAGCACTATCACACGGGCTTGAGCTATCAACTTCGTTTAACGGGCTGAGCTTCATGGAATCAAATAAGCCATCTGACACATTCTTCCCCAGCCACCGAAGCAGTAGACCACTTGATCCAATTCAAAAGCAGCTTCGCAGAGCCTGCGACGCGGTAGCTTCTTCAGCATCCACGAACGGGCCCAGTGCGACGTGAACTATCTGCACCATCTACCGCGCTCATCCATCCTAGACTACGACTTAGCGCAGCGCTTACCTCCTCCTCATATCGTATAGGCAAGACTTCAGGCCCATATTGTTACAATTGCAGATTACAGGAAACTGAACAAGTGTTGCTAGTGCTGTTTCAGCAAAATATTGAATGCATCCACCCTAGAATAATTAGAACCACGGCACTCCCTCTCCCTTGTTTAGGATATACGCGCACTAAACGTTTTTACGCCCTTTTTTGTCCGAAAAGGTGTATCTAGATAATCGCCCTGGAAAGTCAAAATTTCACCAGGTTCACAGCTAGGGCCCCCCCTTAGCTGCCACGAGCTTTTTTGGCTTTTGCTGCCCTTATTTTCTTGCAATGTTTTGTCCCACCCATCGAATGGTGCTTATCCACCTCCACACGGCACTAGCCATTGGCACAACATGGCCAGGTTTAATGCATGCTTCCAACTATCTAACGTACTTCTGTTGCCACTATTGAAATGTCAAAGTAGGATGGACATGCTCACGAGGCCATCTTGGGCAACTGAGGCCAGTTGTGCAAAAACAGATCAGGTTTGCATACCTAAGGGTCAGCCTGCACCTCTTGAACCAGTTCACAGTGGTGCAAAGCCAGTCTCACCATCCTAAATAATCAGAGGAACCAGACCTGCACTTTCATCGCCTGCTTGCACACCTCCTCGGCAGGGAGTGTGGGCAAAGCCATCAACTCACCCTGCACCAGTTGGCCCCAACGAAACCAACGGCATGGCACGGTTCAGGAGCCGCGAGCTACACCACTGAAACATACAGTGAAGTGCTGCACCACTGGTACCCATGGCGCAGGTGAAACAAATGGACCCTATAATTCTATGACCTTGCAGTAAAGGTTCCCGCAGCGGCACTTCACAATTGTTCCAGTTCCCAAGCTCTGCAGCACTCTCGGATACCTTCACGTCCACATGGTCTTCGGTTCCAGCATTCACTGTGTACCCATTATAACAGAACTTTTACTTGAGTTACATTTTTAGCCTGGACTTATTGTTACCAAGAATATAAAAATGACGAGCTCGGTAGCATTCACAGCGGCAGCATAAGGTGCGTGCAAAGTGAAGAGAAGCCTGTAGGGTGATTTGAGCAACGTTAAGAAAAAGGAAGCCTTACAAATGGTCTTTCACGTATAAGACAGAGACGGCAGAAAAATTTCAATATAGAGTAGTATGCCACTGATATTCGCTGCGATATCAATTTGTTACCACACCACTTTAGTTTCGGTTTCAGAACAATTCACCAGCTGTTAGAAAATGGGCTATAACTTGAATTAAGATAAGAACACGATTCTTTCTGCAGAACATTTGTGAATGTTAAGGGGTTTTCAAAATTAAACAAAAAAAATGGCATTTCAAACTTAACACCTGCGAAGGCCTCTTGCCTGCATCTCCCCACTCATTCCCCACCTCCCACTTGCCACAAATCAATTAACGACTCTGACAAACACTTTTATTTGACGTCAGAATGATGGGAAAAATTACATGTTGCACAATGACGCCAAACACGTGAAAATGTAACCTGCAAATTCCCCCCTTCAGCTCCCCCCCGCCCCTTGGTGAATGAATTAAAAAAAAAGGTTAATTTCCCCTAAGCTTTGCCCGGAGTGCCTTTTGGAGTTCTCTTCTGGAAGGGCGTTCCCTTGTTTGTGCTTTTCGGAGTAGCAGCCCCACCCTTGGCTTGGCCGGGGGTCTTGGGCCCCTTCTGGTTTCCTGGAGTCTTGGGTCCCTTCTGGTTCCCTGGAGTCTTGGGACTGGCTTTCTTGGCAGAAGACTGAGGGCTTCCTTTCTGACCGGGGGACTTGCCCTTCTGCTGCTGGGGCGTCTTGGGAGAGCCCTTGGGTCCGGGAGTGCCCCTCTGGCCCGGGCTTCGGCCGCTCGCAGACTTCCTAGCACGGCCCCTCTTTTGAACAGCCCCTCTCTGGGTGCTGGGCGGCGGCTTCTTGGCCGCACGGCGCTTGGGCTCTTCTGCAAAGCAAAAATCGGTAGAAGTGCGATTTTAGGATCTGCAGCAGCTACATGCTTTTTGCTCACATCCACACATGGGTGGTGAATCCTCACTGCTCATGAACACTACATCTCAACTTCGGCCATGAATATATCTCCAAGTCAAATTAAATCTGGCACAGTGCAAAGGCTACATAAATGGCAACAATTTTGGTACAGGCTTCAGGCGAAGCGCATACGCAAAGTTTGACCTCTTTGTGCCCAGTGGAAACCAACCAGTCCCATTTAAGACAGCAGTTCCATTTCAAAGGAACTACGTGTCTGCTAGAATGTGTGGAAAACTAGTTGAACAATGGGAGACACTGTGCAAATTGATATCCTCCTTTGCACCTCAGGGAGCATGCCAAATTTCACTGGCCAGAAGTGGAATTTGTACACCAACACATTACTAAATTTTTATTTCTGCCGCTTTCTGTCAAGGCACTGCATAGAGGGATACCTTACATGGGACAGAAAACTCAAACAGAAAGGCTCTCTAGGACAAACGGCACCCCCCACGACAAAAGCACCTGGCCACCCTGGTGTGGTGTTCAGCCAAAACCACCTCCCAAATGTACCTGCAGAGGTACATTTGGGAGGTGGTGCAGAAATGCAGAGCGTTTAATAGGGTGTCTACCAAGTTGACATTTTCAAATTCCCAGTTTTCCCAGTCTTTTTGATCGATTGATTGTAGGGTTTAACGGGCCGACACAACGCAGGCGATGAGGCGCGCCATAGCGGAGGGCTCCGGATTAATTTGACCACCTGGGGATCTTTAACGTGTGCAAAATCTCGAGCACACGGGCATTTTTGCTTTTCGCCTCCATCAGAAAAGCAGCCACCACGACTGCAAATCGAACCCGTGACCTCGTACTCAGCAGCGCAACGCCTTAACCACTGCGGCGGATCAGTCTTTTTGATAAATTCTTTGAGTGACACAGAAATTTTTTTTTTACGTCAACACGGGCTGACACCACTTCACCAGTTGCTGTCACTTTCTAAAAAGCACCTTATAAAATGACATAATATGAATGCTAACCAGCAACTTTTATCTCAAATTCGGTGAATGAAATATGGAAAAAAAAAGTAAAACCGTAATGTCATGTTCTCAGCTCACACTCAATGCCTCAGCGCTGTATTTCACTGCTTCAAAGAGTTTATTTTGGTTCGTATGAGCAACACCTGCATCTTAAACACTCACGTGAGGTGCCCTTAAACGCCGCCGTACTTCTAGCATCAAAGGATTGCGCAGGATGAGCAGGATTTGGGATTCACAGTGGAAATTAGAAACACCTCACCTACACCCCGCTATGGTGATTCCACGTAAAGTTGTTTTGGTGTGCAGCGAAAGCTACGGAGATGAAACATGCTCTGTATTTCTACGCAGCGGAATATAGTGCCGGCTTGCAGTTAAAAGTAATTTTTAAAACGGGGTACAATGTCCATATTTGATACTTGAAGTATTTGAACACAGCTACGAACTTTAAAGTTGAAAATTAAGAGAAATGTGTTTTTATTTTTGAATTAGATCTCAAAGAATACTCTAGTGACGACAGTGCAAAACCCTCCCTATCAAATAAGGTAGCCTGTGCGGCAAACAAAAGAAAGAGAAGGGAACATGTGCCTTGCTTCGGGAACAGATAAGACAGCCAGGCACGGCCAGACGTCAGCCAAAACAGAAGGCATGCTTTGCAGCAATGCACACTTTGAATGTGCGTTAGCTAAACAAAGCTATCTGACAAGGCACAAATCACACTGCTGAAGTGAAACTTGTGCTCTAACTGGTCCCTTGCACCCAACATTTTGCCTACCCGTTTGCAACTGCCAGAGTTATTAAAGGTTCGAGTATTATTCAAACACAGCCAATAATTACACAATACCAGCAGCACTTCAAACTGCACACTGAATATTTCAGTGGGCCCAGATGATCTTCACAGAACCAGAAATTACTCAAGCCAGTTAGCAACGCTCCTAAAATGCCACAGCCCTCAAAGGAGTACTGACACCAAATTTTTGTGTCATGTTTTTATTGCTTAGATCGATGCCGACGGGGCTAACTATCATGAAACAGTAGTTTAAATACATCAGCGGACGATAAACGAGGAACTATAACGCAGCAAAAACCGCCGTCAACGGCTGCCGTTTCAAAAAGCCCGGAGTTCGCAGGCGGCCAAAAGTACGCAAGGACGTCACAGTTTCCGCTGAACAGGGCCGGCGTTACCACGTGGGTATGCGAAAACCTGTGACGCTCCATCCATGCGCCAGACGGTTGCGCCTTTCCATTACCCGGGTGGACGTCACGAAGTAGGGGAGCATGCGGCTACGTCACCTCGTTAGCTCCACCACACCCCGATGTCACACGATGTCTATTTCGGTGGAAGCCTCCCGCACACCAGTCTCATCGGAGCTACATTTGCAATCAATTTAGGATATGTTCCATGTGACGCATGCTGTTCATACTTTATGCAGGGTATCCTGGTGGGTAAAGGAAACAAACTGTACAATAATATCAGCATCGAAAATTGGTGTCAGTACCCCTTTAAGGGGGCAGACTGGTCTTAGAGCTATATTTTTTATTTACCAACCAATTTTAATGAAACTGCACTGCGTTATAGTTTTTTGTGCTGATTTTAAATCTCCTATTAGATTTTTTGTAAGCTGATTATATTGAGTTAATGATTAATTGCCATTATTTTGGGACACAGTTACAAAATAACCACTCCATGCAGAATGGCAATTACCACGTGGCTAGGCAGACAAATGACTAAAGAATACAACATAGGAAGAACTTTTTTGATTCAGCTATTTTTGGTCGTTTTACAACACAGGGAACTTTGCTTCTCCCGCGCTCTGCCAGAAATGGCTCGCAGGTGGTGCCACTTGAACACAATAATAATTTTCCAAAGCCTCCGTTTAAAAAATTTGTTTCCTATATTGTATTCTCCACACATTTTGGTATCAGAAGCAAAAAGAATTAAAGTTGTACCTGTTCTGGGTGCCAAGATATCTGAGGATGAAATGCTAGCTTTGCATTGCAAGAAAAGTGCCGTTTCACCATCGAATTCTGCGCTAACTGAGCAGTAGAGTGCACTTTAAAATGCTATTATAATATAATAACAAAATATGATGCCCTTTGATGAGGAAATTCAGAGACTGTTAGAAAAATGGCCGTGGAGGCCAGAAATTCCATTTTTGAGAAAACGCTTTTTTTGACCGTTTTTGGGTTCCAAAGACCCAACTGCCCCCTTAACCCATTATTGCCCCACGTTGCATATATGCAACGCCGAGTTTAAATACACGCAGAGCTCGTGTCGACTGATGGATTAGAAAAAAGTTGTCCGTACTCTACGCTGTAGGAGTTTTACAATTAAAATAGTTCGCATTTTCCCCACTTGGGGGCCGCTAGTGCCCTTCAATCCTCTTTCAAAAATGGCGGCGGCCGCGGGAAGCGGCGACTCCTCGGAAAAGGTGTGTATAATGACTTCTCACTTCCGAAATGATTACCTCACATGCCTGAAACTGCGCAAATATGTTCTTTGTGTACTTCGGCATAACATATTTAAATTATGGGCACAGAGCACCGCTATTCTTTGCAGTACACGCCGTGCACTGGGACTGTTGCATATATGCAACAGTGGGCAGTACTGTTGACCACCCCAGATGTTGCACATCTGCAACATCGTTAGCATTCGTTCCCTAGTGATTCGCTGTAGCTATTTTCACAAAATTTTGGTTAATTCTCGTGAACTGTTTCGTTCGTGGAGTTTTCACCGGCATGTTTATTTTCTACAGGGTCTTCCTGCTATTCTGCCTTCAACGTTTTACGCTGTTCCCCGAAGCCGACCGAAGCGGAATTTCCAAACGCGTTAGACGCAATCGACACCAACGAAAGTGACTTCTCTTGTGACGACGCAAGCGACGAGGAATTCTTTCCTAATTCTCAGGACAGTAGCACTGAAGGCGACGAGGAAGGTTGTGCTGACGGTGGTGGTAGTACAAGTGAGGAGGAAGACGACCGAGAGACGGTCACCGCTGGTGACCTGAAAAAAAAATACTCCAATGGCCGGTTCACTTGGCGAAAAACAACTTTGGAACAGCCGCCAATGAAGTTTGACGACGACTTTCCAGTCCCACCAGCCGAGCCCCTGACGGCAAAGCAATACTTTGATCTGTTTGTTTCTCGAACCATGCTGAAACAAGTCGTTGAAGAAACAAACACGTACTATATGCAGAAGAATGGAACTCCTCTCGGTCTCACTGTAGAAGAGCTCACCTCTGTCTTAGGAATGTTTTTCCGCATGGGGCTTGTGAATATGCACCGAGTCCGTGCGTACTGGGAGACTGGAAGCAGGTACGAGCTAGTTTCTCAAGTGATGTCGAGGAACAGGTTTGAGAAAATCACCAGTCACTTGCACTTCACAGACAATGACCGAGCCACGGACGAGCTGAAGCAAGACAAATGTTGGAAGGTGCGTCCGTGGCTTTCCTCACTGCGGCAAAACATGCTGTCGGTAGCCCAAGAAAAGAAATCTGCCGTAGACGAAATTTTAATTCCATTTCGTGGCCGCTGCAACATAAGGCAGTATATGCCGAGCAAGCCAAAAAGTAAGTGGGGCATAAAGGTCTGGGCTCGGGCTGGTGAGTCGGGGATTTCTTACGACTTCGACGTTTACCAGCGCTGCAACAAGGGTGTGTATGGTTACCAAGAGGGGTACCAGCTGGGCCTCGGTGCTGGTGTGGTACTGCAACTGTGTACCAGCCTCCCAGACCGTGCTGACAACTTGATTGTTGCAGACAATTTCTTCACCAGCCCCCAACTTGTTTGTGAACTGACGACGAAAGGGATATCTTTTGTTGGTACGGTCCGCGAGAACAGACTTCAATCTTGTAAGCTGATGGATGAAAAGCCAATGAAGAAAAGGGGCCGAGGAACGCATGATTTTTCGGTGACATCATGCGGAGATAAGTCACTAATTGCAGTGAAGTGGTTTGATAACCGAAGTGTCACCTTGTTGTCAAATTGCTGTGGCATTGAACCAGTTGTATCTGTTAGAAGATGGGACAAGAAGGCGAAGGATCACGTACTTGTGGACTGCCCCGCAATCATCCCAACATACAACAGCTCCATGGGTGGTGTGGATTTGCTGGATAAAATGTGCTTTAGCTATCGCTTTGCCTTGCGCTCCAAACGGTGGTACATGTATCTGTTTTGGCACACCGTCAAGATAGCCGCCGTGAACGCTTGGTTTCTTCACAAGAGAATAGCGCAGCAGCAAAGGCAGCCGTCGGTACCTCTGAGAGTATTTCTCGAGGAATTGGCTTCTAGCTTGGTGCTGTTCCAGAAGCGACCAGCAGGCAGACAGTCAGGAGAGCACCTCCCGCCAGCTAAGAAGCTAGCGACGTCGATACCACGAGACGTAAGGGGGGATGAAACTGCCCACTGGCCAGTGTGGAACACGAAGCGCAGCCGCTGCAAGATGTGCACAAGTGGCTACACCTTCATTGCGTGCTCCAAGTGTAACATGAGCCTGTGCCTCAACAAAGACCGGAACTGTTTTGTTGCTTTTCATCGATAATCCGACTGTGTCATCAACTGAATCCTTGCATTTTATCTTTGTGACTTGTTTTTGTATTCCTTACATGTTATCTTTGTGAATCGTTTTATACAAAAACTGTTTCCTGCACGCCTCAGTTCAATATAATAAAATTCTCGACTACCAGCGTTCCCGTTGATTCATTGCCTTCACTGCCCAGTGTTGCATATATGCAACAAGCCATATTTCCTACAGCAAGCAATATTTTTATCAAATCATAGTTTAGAGTACTTCCAGGTGGTCTTGAGAGAGCATCGTAAAAATATTTCTGGGTTTTAATAACGTTTTCTTGTACTGGGTAATAATGGGTTAAAACATTCCCAGTGATATTGCCAACCCGCTAATTAGCAGCACACCGATACTCACTGTCCTTGAAGTTAAGCGCGATGGCGAGGCGCAGTTGAGTGTTGCCAACAGTGCGGCCACTGGGTGCCTTGACTGCCTTGATGAGAGCATCTGAAGAGGGGAATCGCACCTGCGCATAGCTGAAACAAAAGGAACACACGGTCAGGAGAAAAGCACACCACCACCACCCCCATAATGCACCGAGGGTTGGGAATTAAAGGGGTTGTGAAGAGAAAATGCATTTGTCTTTGCTTAATTTTGTCTGCTTGAACGACCTTTTAAGAACATAAATCCCAAATATTTTCACAATTCATTGCTTCTGGAATTTAGGAGGCGCCGTTGAAATTGACGTTTTGAGGCGCATCGCAAGCGACCATGCGCGCACCGGCGGTCGGCAGCGCAACTAGAATGACGTCATGTGAAGTACATTCGAGAGTTCAACGCGGTTCAATGTTCTTTGTGTATAATATTCTCCAAAGCTGCAAGCCCGATATTTTAAAAATAATGCATCCTTTATTCGTTGCCAAAAAACAGTTTTCTATCCACGTGAGCGGTGTCGTGACCGCTTCAGTTGTCTGGCAACCATTGCAGCAGAACATGCCTACTGGGTGTTTGTACAGTTTGTAGCAAGTTTCCCTGCTGAATTTCACGTTCTTTTCCCGAATTCTTTTTGGAATCTTATCTTTTTTTGTGTGTGAAATGGCCCAAGATCGCTCAAGCAAAAAAAAAAAAGTGCCCCGTGTGCGATTCGAACTTGCGGCCTCCGGGCCAGCCCAACGTTACGGCCAGCCTAGTCGGACACTTTATCCACTACACTATCGACGTGGGAAGCGCGCGCGTCGAAAAACTGCTGTATAAAAGCCTCCCCACATTTATAACCCAGAAGTCTGTGGTGTTTTCATAAATTCTAATCTACGCAGAGCTTTAACCGCGAACTTACTGTTGAGCGCTTCTGCAATAAGCCAAAGCGGAGCGTATACAATCAACAAAACCGCGTTAACAGATTGTTTATTGCAGGAAACAGGAAAGCAATCGTCGAACTGCGTGATGTTGGGACTCGGCGCTGCATCGCTGCTTCTCGCTAGTTATTTTTGCGCTTGATGAGTGAATAATGGATGGGTTTTAAGTTCTGACTACTCGAAGTTCCTTCGATAAAAGTGTTTATGTAATAAACTCTCATTTTAAGCGTTCGGTCATGTAAGCGTTCGGTGATGTATCTCGTCAGGTCAGAAGTTTCACGTTCGCGCAATCCACATTACAGGCTACGTGAGACAGACGTCGGCAAACTTGTGCAAGAATATCGGCTAGCAAAACTACAGTTTAGACTCGTGGAAACAGCGTAAACTGTTTACGAATGCCCAGTATAGATTAAACGTGGTTACCACTGCCTGCGCATCTCGCCGGTGTTGTTGACTGAAAGTTGGACCATGTTGATCAGTCGTATCAGAGATAAGACGTCTCCCGTTCAGTTGCAGGGCGAGTTTCATCATGGCGCCAATGTTGTAACTTTATCTGACCCTTTGCAAGCCCGCTCTATGCCGACATATTGTGCAGACGAGGGAGAACTGTGATTGGCTTCTTACTGACTTACTGAAACGTCACTTCACGAGTTGAGGAGGAAAGCCTCGGTGAAACCGTAACTGCATTTGTTTACCTATTTGCCGATATCGGGCGACGAAACGGGTATGCTTTGTTTGTTTATCAAGGTTCCACAGTTATAAGCGCACACACAACACAGTTTTTTTGAAAATCTCTTCACGACCCCTTTAGTGCAGCCCACTCTGCAGGCTGACTACACCCAAATGTTGCTGCTGCGCTGCTTGGCACGCATTTCCCCTTCTGCCCTCTTCAGTTTACTCCCAAGCAGAAATCTGTGCTTCATGTCCCATGCAACTGTGAAATAGCCCTCGACAGAGAAGAACTGGTGCGTTTCAGACATGGCCAGTGGCTCACCAATCACAGGGCAACTGTTACTGCTGTGTGCAAAAAAGACATCAGGTGAGGGGGTTTCAGAGTCTTTGCCAAAAATGTTAGCTGGTGTCCTAAAAATTTAGTCATTCTTCCATAGAATATTTTGTCAAATTTTTCAAATAGCTTTACAACAGAAGCAATATGTGCACAATGCAATACTGCGTGTATCTCGGAGCTCAAGAGCCATGACAGGTGTCTCTTGATAGTCTTGCTCAGGGCTAATGACAACAACAGCAAGCTTTAGTGCCGAGCAAAAGTGCCACCTTACCCATCCCTGAACACCTTGACCACCTGACCAGTGGGGTACAAGGCGGCAAGCTTCTTCTTGTCCTGGAGCGGCTTGGGCAGCCCGCGCACATCCAGCACGTTGCTCAGCTGCTGGGGGCGAGTGGCCGGGTCGGTCCACCGGGTGCCACAGTACTGGACGGTGAAGGGCTGCCCTTTCAGCTTGGCCCCCTTCAATGCCTGCACGGCAGCCGTGGCCTTGTCCTTGTCGCCATACCGCACAAAGGCACAACTGCACAGCAGCAAAAGGCAGGCCACGTGTTACGCAGGGAATGTCCCACAACCCCTCCAGTTTAGAAAAGCCCAGCAGCACATGTAGCAAAGTGGTTCCTCCCTTGCAGATGGGCCACAAGCGAAGATAGCTTTGCAAACTTTTGTAGCACCTTGAGAGCTGGGCCCGAGGCACTGCAGACCTACAAGGCACTGTGCAGTCTCGGTGCTTGCAGCTGCCTTATGAGCGCATACAATCAAATGCTGCCCCTCGACGACATGATTATCACCTTTTGTTGCCACCTCCACAACCCCACGCACGCTCTCATCACACTTGACACTGCAATCAGAGATAATCCGCCACAGCAGCTGGGGCTACGAACATTGCGTAACTGACAAACATTAAGGGGGCCGTGCAGACAAAATACAAGCTTGTTTTATTCAAAAGATTTGGTGATTTACAGTGCCCCCAGCGCTTGTCCGGCAAAGTTTGATCCTCCCGCCAAATCACGTGTTACATGACATCTGCGATGACGTAACAAGGACAGGTCTTCAAGCGAATGTCAGTGTGCTGTTTAACTCTGCAGCATACGCTCTTTTTACTGTTAGTCCTAGATGGTGCCACCGTACTGCGCAGGGCTGCTGTGTACTTTTGCTTTTTTTCTCACTGTATTTGCATCGGGATTGTTTTTGTTGCTGTAGCTAGTAATTGTTGTGAAACATAGGGTAGGCTTGACAAACAGGGTCACATAAGACAATGTCTCTTACACTAATTGGCCGGGGTGGTGCGAGAACCCCAAAGTGTCGCACTGCTGTGCAGCATAGTGTGTGCAGTACTAACAGCAGTACGACTGGTGCTTCTATGTTATCGTGCACTTTTGTGCGTAACTTCCATTGTTTATCCCACCATTCTTACTGGTATAAAATGAATTTGCATTACAGTTAAGCGAAAATAGCTTGTTCTGCAACCTTACCAGCGCTGCGTAACTTGCGTTTGCTTTTGCCGGCCGCAGCCAACTGCACACCTTTGCATATTATGCTGCAGTTTCTATTGCGGAAAACGAGCTAGTGAGTCGCATGGCCATTACCTTGTTCCTAATTATATAGCTTGTGAGCAAAGTTTGAGTTGAAAGTGGTATCAGTGCTATTTTAACAAAGCAATCTTTCAAATGGACTAAAATAGTGCTTTGTCTGCACAGCCTTTTTAAAGTAAATTCCATAAAAACATGCCCCCATACAGATGGTTAACCAGCAAAGCTATAACGTGCAGTCAGTGTTGACTTGTGTGTTACTCGTTATGGTTCGTTAAAATTTTGATTACTACACACTCTGTGGTTGTATTTTCCGTTTGTCCCATTCCTGCTTGTGGCGTCGCCGATTGTAAGCTGCCTGCTCCTCGGAAGTACGGAAGTACGTACGACTCGTGGCTTACCCATTTGAATGTAACATGCGCACGGTATTTGCCTTTGTCCCGTTGACGTAGCTTATCCCGCACTGCCGCCTGCCTGCCTTTACCGCTTGACCTGCGCTTCATGCAGCAGCTCACTGAGCGTGCACTCAGCAGCGATACAAAGCCAGCCACACTCCCTCCCCTTACTTCTAATTCCTGTCCATGCTTTTTTCATGCATGCTTACTGGGTTTTGCTGGAGGAGTTTTGCGCATACAAAGGACTGCTGAATTTTCCTTTCACCTAGCCATATAAAGCGTTGCTTTAGAAGAACCTATTAAACCCTAAGAGCATGCCCAAACATAGACAAGGCAAATACCCCCCCCCCCCCCCCTCAAAGTGAATGACACAAGGATCAGCCTCTAAAGAGAATCCTGGGAAGAAAAGCCTGTAGTGGGGCACCACTCACCTCAGCTTCTTCTGGAACTGCTTGGAGCGAACTTCAACAGAATCCTTGCAGAGGTTCTTCACATCCTCCACAGTCACACCGGCAGCAAAGTCGGACAGCTTCACATCGCACATGTCTCGTGCCTCTGCAAATCAACAAGTTCGCAGACCGTGAGAACACGCAGAGGGCTCCAGCAACTCTGATAAGATGGGGCAAAGACACCGCCAGAAGGAGGGGGGAACGACACACTGACAGTGCAATTCCCATTTTCCACATAAAAAGTGAACAGTGCCCTGACCTTATCAATCCAGTACTAACCACACTGCCGAACGCCCATTTTTAGCACGATGAAACGCAATGCATGGAAAACAAGGTTGATTTATAAAACCTTACAGTTGTGCCTCATGGCTTAGTGGGAGGGGAGAGAGGAGCCTCCAGTTCCGTTTATGCATATCACTCGAGAGCTAACTTGCATCAAATGTCACCTTGGCCAGGTTTACTTTGAACGTACAGTACGTGCCATCAAACCAAATGGGACATGACGGGTAGCCCGGTGAAATGCGCTATTAGTTAGAGACGTTTAAAATAGCGCTGTCGCAGGCAATGGCGCACCTGCCAGCAGATTGCGCCAACAGCCATGAAGAGGAAGTGACACTGCAGCCGGCCCTGCGCTTTTTCCTATAACCAGTTAGGAGAACCAGTCAAGCACAGCTGGACGCGCTTCTCCTCGGACTGCGGCAAAGGCGAAGCGTTGCACGCAGGATTGCCCCGGCCGGCTATGTGCCGCCGGTCATTTGCGCCGCGAATCCGGAATTTCGGCAGTCACATTTTGTATGTGCAGTTTTTTTTAGGCACACTATACGAAAATAACATTTTGAAGAGGTTGAAATTTTGAGTGCAGTTGGCCTTTAACACAGTGACAGCTATGTTTTTAGTGCTGGCCCATATTACACTGCAGTGCAAAGTTTCAGTGTTTCAAATGCAAGTTTTCTTGCATTTTTTTTTTCATGCTGAAAGTAGTAGCCTTCATGAGCCCTTTCAACATAGTAGTTAAAAATGTAATGAAATGGTTGATAGCTCACTACTTTTTTCACCGCCCACCTGGGTTTCCCGATCCAAGGGCGCTCACTTCCAGTCCCCAAGCATTGCTCCTATCCCCCTCTGTCCCATGGCTCGCTGAGCTTAGCCAAGTTTTCTTTCCACATGTATAGCGAGGAGGCACGTTTCTGTACCATGTGCCATTAATGGCAATATGTGTTGGCAGTACGCCAGTGACAGAGGTGGCGTAGTGCTCATTACTTGAACGCTTCAGCCCTGTGTCCTTGCAATCGGATATCCTGAACTGTCAGCGCTAGCCCAAGGGTGCACCAGCAACTAGTGCAGTTGGTTTGCAGAGAAAAAAAGAAAAAATTCCCCTTCCTTTGAATGCTTTGCTAGCGCAGTAGCAACGCATAAGCAACACTGTGCATGCTATTTTGTGGTTATTAAGGTGCTATTACATTTTATGCTGTTTTCTTTTTTTCCATCTTTTCTGTTGGTATTAGGTTATGGTTTGTGCGTTTTGTGTTCTGCATTTTATTAAGTTTACGCTCTTATGTTCTCAGTGTTGACGATGGTTCTGTTACCTGTTTTTGTTTTGGCATTATGTCTGTCCATTGTACTAGCGTAGTCCACTGTGATACTGTTTGAATTAATACTGTTTATCATTGTTTATGTAATGCCCCTCCTGCCAGGGCCAAAGAATTGGCCTGCAGTATTCCTAAATAAATAAACTGTCAAGAAGCCTCCACACGGGCCTTCCCGGGCAATAGACTATGCCCATTCGAGAGTGCATCATCGAATACCCAAACTGTCAAATTGTCTTCAGTGGCAATCAGCGGCCAAAATCTAATACTGCCCAAGAGCACAACAATATACAGCAAGCAGGTGCACACCCAAGGCAACATGCAGGCCTTGCTGCATGCATTAACACTGCACAGACCTGTATAACGCTACTAACTTTGCACACGGAGGAGGGAATAAAAAGGCCGAAACTCACCGTAGTCGATGACATGATCAGCTGGAATGTGCTCTGGAATAGGAAAGTAAAATCAGATGTGTGCTCTTACAAAACATGATGTAACAGCCAACCCCTTCGACACTGTACACACACATACATGCAGGATCTTCCAACAGCCTGAGCAAAGTTTTAAAATTGGCAAAAGCCCATTGGCATGCATAAAAGGACTCTTAAGCCTCTAGCATGTTAGTTTCCCCCCCATTTTGATACACTAGTAAGACTATGTACCATGTTAGTAAAACTCTTAGTAGCCCGAGTGAAGTTTCAAAATTGTAAAAAGCCCAATCGGCATGCAGAAAGACTTCTAAGTGCAAACCCCTAGCATGTTAGTTTTCCCCATTTTGATACACTCAGGAATGCAGAAGAGCTATTCACAAGGGCAAATATCTAGAATGTTAGTTTGATTGTTAAGAATACCTAGCAATCTACTGACTAGGCAATTAGTGCAACTTCATACTGAGCAAATTATTTTTCCACAGCTTTTTAAGAATCACAAACGCAGTGCTTGCATGAAGATTGGGGAATTAGATTTACCTGATACTAAGAATGCATGCTTGCATAGGCTGTACCACTGGTCATGGCAATATCCCACCACACATGCACAGCCGCAGGCTATTCATGAGCGGTTGCACCTGTGTTGTTGCCCTATTACAGCAGTGTGGTATACTTTGCTTTGTTCTGCCCAGCTACCATTCATTCCACTCGAACCACTTGCAGTCGCACGTTATCTCCCAACATGGTGACCTCACAATTTTCTTCAGTTCCAAACAAATTGGCTCTAACTGTCCCAAGGCTTACAATCGAGGAGGGAAAGTAGGCAGGTTATCAAAAGAACTAACGAACACAAACCATTTCCACATACACATGTTTGACATGCCCTGACAGCGACAACCGCCAAGCACCCCTGCACTTTTTACGCGATGTTCGAGGTACTGATTGATTGAACCTATTCGATGGCAACGCATCTGGCGGCAGTGCATTGCACATTCACAGAAACATCTGGGTTCATGAAAGTGAAGCAGCCTTCTGCAGCAACAAGGGGCTAAAGGATACAGCCATTGCTTCCTGCAAATACATTAAACTTTCTCTCTTCACACACCACCACTAACGGACTAATTTACAAATTTCAGTCGAAGACAAAGGCTAAGCAAAGCAGCAGGGTGCCTTCAAAACAATTGATTTGATACCTGCCCAGCAAGATGCCTGCTAAGAAGTTCAGGCCACAGCAAACAAAAAAAGCACAGCACATCACTCTTGGCTGAAGCCATTTTGAACAAGCACACAATGCCTGCTACAAGTTTTCTGAAGTGATTAGAAGTACGGGAAGGGGCACAAGTAGGACAAGAGAATTGAAAAGCTTGCCAAAGATGCAGGGCACGCGACAAGGGGGAGAAGTGTAACAAGGAGAGTGCAACAAGGAAGATTAGTAGTGCAGCAAGAGGGATAAGTGCAATAAGAAGGACTGCAGCAGCAAAATGGGACAAAGGACCAGATTTTAGGAACATCCTTCACATAGCAGTTGAATCCCACAAAGAAATTGATGGGACATGCCAAAAATTTTGAAGCGAAAATTCGCTGAGGCAAAATGCGCCCCAACACACCTCAGAGGGCAAGAAAAGTAGCCCCGTCTATTATCCAGAACACTTACCGCCTAATGCAACATTTATAAAAAGGGGCGATGCACAATTGTTCATTCAGACAACAAATGTACGAATATTAATCTGGTCTTCACCCGCACGTAAAGAGTGCGTTACAAGGGGGGAAAATGCAGTCACAAAACGTATTGCTATAGAGCAAGGCATACTACCGAGCTGATTACTTGCACATAGCTGCTGGGCCGTCAAAAGCCTTCAGGCAGGAGCAGCACCAATTATTTCATCCTTCCACTGGGCACGGCGGCATCAGACACGCTTGCATTTATCACGAATGCGTGGTCGCAATGGATCTTTTTTTAGTACCGGTCCTCGGATCACACTTAAACTGCACACAAAGGTCGCATTTTGTGGTCTATTTTGTTTGAGACCGGGAACAATGATGGTACTTACCTGTTTATTCTAAAAATAAGATTTTCACCTATGAGAACATGGCGGCCAATTTGAATGTGCGAGCCAGGGCAAGCTGACCTTGGAACGATGGCGCCACCTAGGGTATGCAGAGCGAAACGGACGATGGGGATTCACGCTCCCTCCACGGCAGGAAGGAGCCAAATGGAGTAGCAGACGATCCGAAAATGTGAAAGCAGGTTTTCCTACCAGCTCGTACCTCATAATGAGGTAGCAAGCTATCAGAAAATGTGAAAGCAGGCGAGGAAACAAATCCAACGTGCCGGCAATGATGAGCCGTGGGAACATTTATTATGATTGGTATTAGCTTTATGCAATTATTTGTGATCATTGTAAACTAGGGGCGAGTTTTTCTAATCGTCTGCTACCTTACTTGGCTCCTTCCTACCGTGAATTCCCATCATCCGTGTCGCTCTGCATACTAGGTGGCACCCTCGTCACAAGATCAGTTGCACTGGCTTGCACATCCAAATCGGATGCCATTTTCCCATTGGCAAAAATAGTTAATTTTTGCCAACAGGTAAGCACCGCCGTTGTTCCCAGTGTCAAACAGAATAGATCACAAAATGCGACCTTCGTGTGAAGTTTGAGTTAAATTGTTCTAATTATCGTCAACACCCTGTACGTTGACTTTCCTTACACTTCTGCCCTCTGTGCATTTGTTATTCCAAATTTTACCATTCAAGACTGCAGTCGCTTTTGTTGCCGACAGGCAAAGTGCCGGAAAGTAGCTGCAAGTTTTCATTGAAACTGGCATGAGCATTATTCCAACAGGATAATGGTCACAATGAAGCTAAGCTGCATGTTTTTTTCATGGTCTCTTGATTGCTGCTACGTATGCCATGCAATATGGCATTAAAATGCTAACATGTGCCAAGATTACTTCGGCCTCAAAGGAATGCAAGACCCCAGAAAGCATTACATTACACTGCTGGTCAGGAGACATAAGTTGACAGCTGTTGGCAAGCAAAATTTGAGTACTAGTGCCCTACTACACAGCAGTATGCAAGCCTTTCATATTTGCTGCTGGCTTTTTCTTGCAAAAGCTTGACGAGGGAGAGTTGGTTCGACATGAGTGAAAGGGTTCAAAGGTGCAAAAACCTTGCCCATAATGTTCTTGCAACTGGTGATGTTTCAACTAAGCCTCCTGTTTAAGGAATAAAAAAATCCCCACAACATGGAGGGAAAAAGCTTGATGTCGCATAGGGAGAAGTCACGGTGCTATTTCACGCTGTTAGGAAGCCCCTGGCTACAGCAAATAGCAATGGGGGCAAAAGGCCAAATCAAAGGTCCTACATCCCGCTTGTGCAGTATCCAATGGTTGACAGAAGCAGATGACTGGGAAGCGAGTAAAAGCCGAGGGGAGGGTGAGTGTGCCAAATACAAGAAGGAAAGGAGACCTCATAAAATGGAGTTTCCAGCTTTACCAGACATGATATTAGAGTATCCCCTCAGCTTTTTTTTCCTCCACGCCCCAGAAACAGTGACTGATTGAAATTCTGTTATTTCCATGATATTTTATGATGCCTGATCACCGTGGGCTCACGCCCAGACAGTCTCAAGAATAATATGCTCTCCCATGACTGCATAGCACATTACAGCCAATACTCGCCATACCGACCACGTAGAAACGACAAAACTTGCATGCGACCAAACGCAGCAGTAAACGATTTACACGTCAGTAGGGGCACTACCTTGTGTGCCTGCAGCATATTACCTGCAGCACACCGGCGATTTTAACGTGTATATGCCATGATGCCAGATCAGCCAGGCAGTCTCCGCAATCAGCTATGTCGCCACACTAGCCAGCCATGGTGTTAACGAGATCAATAGCCTGCAACAGGACCTACACGAGGTGCTGTCTGCAGTGGCACCTGCCTAGATCACCCCCTTTTAGGGGTGAAGCCTTCGGCTGTCGGCGTCTCTAGTCTTCGCCCTTTCATGTAGTCACGATACTAAAACACTGGGACACCCGTTTTCCAATGCCTTGACACATACTAACAGAACACACCGGGACACTCGTTTTCCAATGCCTCGCGCTAGAACGCTTCGTGCTTCAAAGACACAAAACTTTTACAGCAAAGCTGTATACCACACCCCCAACGATTTCATATCCATGGGCAAAAACGCCAAGAACACACTTATACAACACTGCAGGCTTCGTCCCTCCCCAGATGTCACATTAGTGGAGATGGCCCGGGACTTTTTTTTCATTGGGCATTTCATTCCTGGCTATTGGACGAGTTGGTTTCGTGCTGTGAAGGCGGAAAACGTGAAGAAATGGACAACACATTTGCGATGAAGCTCGACATATTAAATGCAGCGAGAAAAATTTTTAAAAAAGGTCTGCCTTCGCAAACACGCCTACATCATTTCCCGAAGCCCTTTGAGTAACTTGAAGTCAACGGATGAAATCAGGAAGACGGACAGACCAGAGCAAACACTCCGGTGCACAGTGTGCACAGGCCTTCAAAGATGTAAGAACTCTGCTGAGTGGTTTTGGATGTAACAGCCCACAACATTGCGGTGTCTGGATGCTGCAGCAGGAAGATAAGGACATTGCCTTAATTCTTGGCGCAATGATCTTCCCTAGTAGTGGGTGGCTGCAGCGCCTAGAGGCGCATCACAGCATTGTCGGGAAGAGCACCTTGAACAAAAGCAAGGACAAAATGTGGAAAAACAAATGGCTCAAAGAAGAGTTGCTCCATACTCTAGCATGGTATAACGCCAATGAGACCAGCCTATTCTGCTAGACACTACCAAGGCAGATCCTTGACCTGCAGGGTGACTGGGGCCATGTGGAAAAAAAAAAAAGCAAGGCAAGGATTACAGTTTTGGCTGCCAACTAGGATGGAAGAAACACAACCTCCTGTGATCAGCACGTACAAAACAGAGCTTTGCATGAGCGCCGCAGCACAGAATAATTAATAATACACAATCTGCACATCAAATGGAGAACAGACTGGCAGAACTAGCAGAGCGTGCCCGCCTTTATAAAAGCCTGAATTCCTGTGGTCAAGTGCACGGCCATTTACAAACAGCATGATCAACACAATGCTTGCCAAACTTGTAGCACGGGATAACGTGAAACTGCTTCCAACACAAACGTCGAGGATCTCGCTCAGCAAGGTGGTGATGAGGACAACCCCGAGCCATTACTCCGCCAGGTGAACAAAACATGGTGCAACTTTTAGTCAGAGCAACTTTTTAGTCAGAGCGACATGCCAGAAAGCCAGACGATACATGACTGTAGGTGATGATGCGACTGGTACCGTGGAAGTAGTGACAGACCTTGAGAATGCTATGGAGGTTGCCCGCAAGTGGATTATCCACAAACTTGCCAATGTCGATCCTTACAACACCAAGGTCAATCCACCTGTGGCTTTGGGCGAAGCTATAGCCTGTATTCAATAGCGAGGCGCACATGCAGGCAACCATGTGAATGCGCCGTCACTGGTCACGTCGAGCTCCGCGAGATGGCAGTACTTGTCCGTGCTAAGCGCATGATATGGGTTGGACATTCCAAGCTCTAGCCCGCCGAACGCCAAGTATTGCCTCGACTCCAATGCGAGTGCGATTAATAACAACTCTTGACACCACCGTTGAGAATCGGGTTGAAACGGAGCAGACGACGCACGCCGGTGTAATTTTTTTCTTCAGCGTGCAGCCGCAGTGGCATAAGCCGCACCATGCTTGTGGCCCTTTGGCCATGTTCGTGGCCATTTTCAGTGTTGCCAAGCGAAGAAATCGACAGCTAAACTTTTCAAAGAATACCACCTATAGATGCTGTGGCTGCCCTGCACCACTAGCGAATTGGAACAGAGGGCAGTGGACTTACACGTGCACTGCCTGGAGGCCAAGAAACAGGCTGTCATAAGGCACACTATCAGCATGAAAATGCAGACCACTTACGCAGTGCTCTTCAAACTCGCAAATTATTTCAAACACACTGCAGCTTGTTTTTTGTCCCAGTAATTCGATATTAATGACACAAGTGTTCACTCATTCATCAGGTGCTTCCATCTTGTTATACACTAATATAAGGAATGTCAACTATATCAAACTAATTTGCAATTTTCATGGAGCTCATATCAAGGTTTGACAATGTCTTGCAACTGTATGACAAATGCTATAAATTAATAGCAGGACAGCGTAAAAATTTACCTAAAGAGTAAGAATTCCTCTTGTTGCATTACAATGCATATAAAGTTGGCAGAAAAACCACTTTAGAATGACTTTTAGACCAAATAATTTTCGGCACTAAGATTTACTCGTACTTCCAGCTTATTCTGGCAGAAAAACCCCCACCTCTGACCAAGAGGTTACATTTATTCACAGGTGCAACTTTCTCCCAGACAACTTTTTCAGCCACTGCTTAGCTGTCTATAAAAAAAATCAGGCAAGATAAAAACCCCGGAGAGGAGGCATGGAATAAGCAAGCAGGCAATGTGCTCATGCAGGGACACACAGGGAGACAGGCAGGAAAGGTGACACAGACAGGCATAGGCAATACAAACGGTGCAGCGTACGCTGAGGCACATGGGGAGGGGCCGGCCCGAGGTTCATTCTCACTCGCACTGAACAAAGAGAGGGAAGGAAGGAATCTTGTAAGCAAGCAGTGCAGGAGCAGTGTGTGTGCTCATGCAGGGGCACACAGATGGAGAGAAGGCTCAGGATATAGGCGATACAAACGGTGCAGTGTACGTGGGGGCACATGTCGAGGGGCCGACTCGAAGACCACATTCACTCGCACTGAACAGAAGGGGGGAGGAAGGGAGGGAGGGAAAGAGGGAAGGAAGGAAGGAAAGCAATGCATGAGCAACCAGAAAGCAGGGCGTGTGCTCATGCAGGGGCACATGGGTGTATAGGCAGTACAAACGGAGCGTACACAGGGGCACACGTGGACGGGCCAGCTCTGAGAAGACGTTCACTTGAACTGAACGGAGAGAAGGGATGGTGAAGGCATGTAAGCAAGCAGTGCACAGGAAAGAAGACAGCTCAAGGCATAGGCAATACAAACAGTGCAGCGTACTCTGAGACACATGCGGAGAGTCGGGCTCGAAGTCAACTTCCACTTGAACTGTGCGGGGAGAAAGAAGGGACAGTGCTTAGCTGTGGGGCAGCACGAATCCCCCCCCCCCCCTATTCTAGCACGAATAGCTGCATACAAGAACGGTAAGGGACAATACGGGCAGAGCGGTAGCATAGCACCCGAGCCTGCAACTGACTGCCCACTGAGCTAAGTGCTGGTTTCCCTATCCTAGATGCACACTGCCCGTTATGAAAACAAAAAGTGCACACAACAGTGGCCAGGAAGGTAACAGGGGGTCCCTGGGAGCAGCACTGCTGAAGCAGGCTATAAAGGTGCAAAGACACAAGGACAGATTAGAAGTGCAAAGCAAGCCAGTGCAGTGCACAAGGAATAACAGGGTACAAAGCAAGGCAATACAGAAAAGAAGGCACCCAGCTGAAACCTTGCCCCACCTACCCTGCAGGCAGACCCTCTTGGAAGACGAAGGTCCCAGCTGGTCGTCAGCCTTGCGCTTCCCGTTCACAGCTGCCTTGGCGGGAGTGCCTTGCTGTCCACGGGCTGTGCCAGCTGGAGCTGCCGGGAGGCCACAACACACGACGTCACGGATAGCTTTTCTCAGCATACTGTGTTTTCTGGTACACAAAACACCCCAAATCCTGATGGCCCTTTATTAACTACAGAGCCCACTTTAAACCTTCCAGGGTAAATGACATACATGTACGTCCCCTGCAAACACATTCAAAATGGTCAGTGACGTACATCCCGAATATAGTTTCGGTTTAGTCCTCCAGGCGCTTCCCGCTTACTGCGCCAGCGAAACTGATGCGCTTCTGCCCCTTCGTGGGAGCACGAAATTTAAATTTTTCTTGTGTTACTGATTAATTAATTGTGTATGTAACAACAATTTTGCCACTTTATGATGTGGGGGCCCGTGTTCCCCTACGCCTCGCCTGCACATGTTTCCGCGAGCTGGGAGCCGCCATTTTGGGTAGCCGGCGCGTCACGTAGGTCGTGTCCTCTTCATGACCCCGCGCGACGCGCCGAACCGGCTTGCCGCGAACGTGTGCGCGAGCGCGCGAGGGGAGGAGGACCAGTTTGTCACCTTCCTTGGCGCCACCCTCTCCCCGACCTGGGGAAGACCTCCTCTCCCCTCCGAGCTGACCTGCGGGACGAACGAGCGCTCCGCCGGGAGTCGACTGGGCGATTTGGTCAGAGTCGGTTGGCTCGGCTGTGCCTACGCCGAATGCCCCGATGACGGTGAACCCAGTTGGCTCCACGGACTCTGCCGAGAGATTCTGCCCTGATCGGTCGCCTCGGGATGCCTCCCCTGCTCCCGCGGCCGTGATGACGGATATCGAGGTCTGAGCCCAGCGGCTAGAGCGAGCGACAGGAGCCACTGTCTCCCCGCGAGCGATAGTCGTGTTGTCTGGTGTACGCACTGTATCTGCCAGGCAATAAAGCCTCACTTTGGATTGCCGGAGCCTGTCTACCGCATGTGAGTACTCGAACCCGTGCGTGAGTCTTCGGATTCCGCAGGGCTAGTGTACGGCGCGTAGCGTTCTCTAGCAAAGCTAGCCGGGATCCTCTGCTTTCCCGTACGTTAGCCCACATTGGCGCCCAACCAAGGTTTTTTGCGATGACAGGGCGGCACCCCCGCTTCTCGTTGCTTGATTCCGAAGTTCAGGGCTGGTTGTCGGACGAGATTGCTTGTGGTAACGGCTTGCGGGACGCCACTGTCGACCCGCTGCTGTCCGCCACCGTGCTTACGCCAGAGCTTTGTCGAGGCGGCGCCGATCTCCCCGATAACCGACGCGCCGCGCAGGAGAGTTACGGGAGCCATCCCACTTCTGCCGGCGTGAGGCACTCCGACAGCGCGAGGGATGATTACCCAGTCCCGCGCCTGTCGGCCGCCACCACTACGCCCAGGCCCCTCTGGGGCCCAGGCAGCGCTATCCTAGCAGGCAACCAAAGCGCCGCGCGGGAGAGTCACGGGAGCTATCATCCCACTCCTGCCGGCGTGCCGCACGGTGTCGGCGGGCGGAACGCTTCTTGCGACCACCTGCCGTCACCACGGGCTGCAACGAGATCATGCCCTCCGGGCCTTGGTCGTAGCAACCCAGCGGATATGTTTGCAAAGGAGGAGCTGCGCCGCAGCGCTAGCGCACCCGACCCCGCCGTGTACGAGCCTCCCGGCTCTAGCGGTGCGGCGGTCGCCTCGTTCGCCGGCGCGTTTGCGCCACGAACGTACCCCACCACGCAGACCTCGCAAGCGGTTACGGCTAGGGCGCACGTCGCCTGCCTTACGCCAGCGTTGTCTCGCGAGGAACCACCCCTGCCTTCGGCAGCAGTCGATCTTGCACAAGCCCTGATCAACGCGGTGCGCGCACAACCGAGCGTCAGGCCTAACAGCTCGCTCGGTAGCCTCAGAATACCCGAGTACGGCGGTTACTCTGACCGCATGAGTGCTACGGAGTACCTCGAGGCGCTGCACCGCTATCAGGAGGCGTCGGGTATGGACGACAGCGTGATTATAGGACGTGTTCTGCCTATATCGCTGACCGCCCAGGCTGCACGGTGGTACCGGCTGGTGGGACGCGACGCTCGTACGATGGGCGAATTTGAAGCGCTCTTTCGCAGCGAATTCCTGCCCCCAGATTACGAGCGCCGCATGTTGAACGAGCTAGAGATGCGAACTCAACACCGAGATGAGTCTCTGCTCGAATACGTCAGGGCAATGCAGGAGCTGTTTTTGCTTGCAAAGCCCATGGCGTCTGAGGCGGAAAAGGTTGAGAGGGTGACGAGACAAGCCCACCCAACTTTTGCAGCGTACCTTCGAGGCAGTCAGTTTGCCAACCTCAATGAACTGGCCAGCGAAGCAAAACGCATCCAAGCCGATATACTAGCTGCTCGCAGCTATCGGCCGCCTCCCCCAGCCCACGCCACGCTGGAGCCAAGGTGCGCATGGCAGGGTGCGTCCCCACCGCCCATGCTGCGCGCCGCGGCAACAGCAGCGTACGCGGAGAGCACGGAAATAGAGCCGCGCGATGTGTCGGAGCGCGCGCTCGACCCGTACTCGTACGCCATGCGGGCGCGTTCTGACGCCCAGCAAGGCATGCCGCGGCACGGCTACGGCCGGGGACAAAACGCGCATGAGGAACCCAACAGCTACGCCCGTGTGGAAAGCTCGAGGGGACCGAACGCGCAGCGCGACAGTCAGGGAGCAGTAGCGCACTCGGAACCCAACCGCTACGCCCAAGTGGCAAGCCAAGGGAACCCGCCAGCGTTGCGCGGACAGCGGCCTCAGGCTGCGCAGTCGCATCGCGGCATCGTCTGCTACAAGTGCCGCGCAACGGGCCACTATGCCCGCGCGTGCACCGCTCCCTGCCCGGCGCCGGAAAGGCAGCGCAATTCGGGAAACGCCAGCCGCCGTCGGTGAGCACTTCGTCGCCGACGGCTATGGCTACATTAGGTGGTGAGCCTGAGCCCCTAATCCCGATGGCGTGCAGGGTGAAATGCCCCAACGCACTAGCGCCTTTCATCGCCCTTACGATCGCTGGTCGAAAGTTTGCGGCGTTGCTGGACAGCGGAGCGTCTGCGACGCTGTTCGGCGATGATGTCCTCGCTCATTTGCATCGGAGAGCTATTCGATTGCGAGCTTGCGACATCACTTTCCACCTAGCGAGCGGGAAAGCCAACTCAGGCGGCTCGGCGAGGTTGGTGGTCCGATGGGAGAAACGAGTGCGACGCCACAGATTCGTACATCTCCCGGGCCTCACAGTGCCTGTAATTCTCGGCCGTGATTTTCTGGCTCGTACAGGCATTGTGATTGACATTGCCAACGGCGGGTATAGGCAAGGCGTTCATGCAGCCCTGCTCCCGTTTGCAAAGCTGGCCGAGGTATCGGAAGCGCGCTCCGCTCCGAATATCTCGCGCGCGCGCGGCAAAAACGCAATGCTGCCGGAGACGCTTTGCACTCCGGAGGCCGCGCGAGCGGGCAGGGAAGCCATGTCTCCCACCCGCGCAGCCGCCGCCGCGACGGTAGCTCGACGAGCGCGCCTTGCGCTTCCGAGAGCTCGCGCGGGCGCTCACCGCATCTCGCGGCGCCCCACGCACCCTCCCATCGCGCAGCAAGGGAGCCCCGAAGGGACGGCTGCCATCCCGCGCCGAATCCCGGGCAACCCCCCCTTACCGCCCATGCCGGCAGTAGCCCCTGCCTACAATTCCGGTACGGCGTTCAGCAGCGAAGAGTTCCTTAAGGGTGAGCAGAACTATCCGTTTTGTAAATAGCCTGTATATTATAGGGATATATTGTTTTTTTGTTGTTGTTGTTGTCTTTGTTGGGCTCAGGGAAGAGCCGTGCTCTGAGATGGAGCGGGGTGGCGCGGCCACCGGGTGTCCGGTAACAGCTGGTATTGCTGTCGGCACCAAGTTGTAAATATTTGTGAACCCGAATCATTGACAGGCCAGGAAGAGCCGAAAGTCTGAGGAGGGGGGCGGCGCGGCCGCCGTGGCGTCCGCTAACAGCTGGTATTGCTGTCGGCGCCGAGCGCAAAGCAGTTCGCATTGCTGCAGGCGCGTTTATTTGTTTGTTCGATTGTTTTGCTTTGTTTGTTTTCGGGTTGTTCTTTTTCTGGTAGGTTACGTTTCTGCTCAACCTAAGGGGAACTTCTGCTGATATACATCCCATCAAAGGAGGCCTCTGACCCCTTCAAGGTGGTTATCCCGCGCAGTCGGCGAAGAGCGGTTTATGAGCTCTTTATGCGACTCGCGGGCGGCCGGTCACGAGTGGGGCCAAAGGCTTACATTTTAAGTTCTGCCACACCGTGACTTCGCTTGATAACCTCGAATGTAGTGTGTGATACCGGGGCGGCCTTCTGCCCTGAGCACACGAAATTCCGGGTTATCCAACCGCTGCACCTGCGTTAGGGTTCCCTTTTTGGCCCTAGCCTGGCCCGAGCACACTGTTTCGCTTTCCCACTCGGAGAGCAGAAGCAGGGAAGTTGGGCGTTGTTTTGCCGTCACTCCCGACTTGTTTCTGCAGCCCGTCCCCCCTGGCGTTTGCCCCCGGTCTGGTCATGTCGCCCGCAGCCACACCACACGCGACCGGTTCCAGCAGCCGCTGGTGCCTACCCGTCCTCAAGACCGCAGCCCGCTTGACGCGGTTCAGCGACGATCGAGATGCGGCCTCCTGTCAGGCACACCTGGCGCCTTTCCAAGGCACCTGCCACGGGCGCTTCACTGGCAGCACACGAGCACTCCAAAAGCTGCTCTTCTGGGCTGGTCCCTGGCGGGCCCGGCCTGTACACTGTCGAGGCCACGACCCCGTGTCGACTGGCTCTTCTTGTGCCCTCACAACCATGGCGGCCGTCTCTGGGGCGGAAGCTGGTGGTCTTGCCGGACGAACGACTGGCTTAAGAGGCCCCTCCCGTCTGATGAGACGTCGGCCCGCCTGCTGCCTCGGCCTGCGGTTTACACCTGCCGCTCTCGCCTGCTGTTTACATCTGCTGCCTTGACCTACTGTTCCTGGGCTGCCCCACCTCCGGTGACTACAAGACGCGCTGGACTGAAGGTGTGTCGTGGACTGTGCGTGTGGTGTGGTGCTGCTTCGAGATGGGAGAACTGTTAGGAACTTTGCGGACCTTTGTTGACCGGGGGCGAGTGCTGTTAATTTCGGGGTGTGTTGTACTTTTGCTCGGCAGCGGTTGTCCAAGCGGTGCAGGCTCGGTCTTGAGGAGGGGGGGATTGTGGGGGCCCGTGTTCCCCTACGCCTCGCCTGCACATGTTTCCGCGAGCTGGGAGCCGCCATTTTGGGTAGCCGGCGCGTCACGTAGGTCGTGTCCTCTTCATGACCCCGCGCGACGCGCCGAACCGGCTTGCCGCGAACGTGTGCGCGAGCGCGCGAGGGGAGGAGGACCAGTTTGTCACCTTCCTTGGCGCCACCCTCTCCCCGACCTGGGGAAGACCTCCTCTCCCCTCCGAGCTGACCTGCGGGACGAACGAGCGCTCCGCCGGGAGTCGACTGGGCGATTTGGTCAGAGTCGGTTGGCTCGGCTGTGCCTACGCCGAATGCCCCAATGACGGTGAACCCAGTTGGCTCCACGGACTCTGCCGAGAGATTCTGCCCTGATCGGTCGCCTCGGGATGCCTCCCCTGCTCCCGCGGCCGTGATGACGGATATCGAGGTCTGAGCCCAGCGGCTAGAGCGAGCGACAGGAGCCACTGTCTCCCCGCGAGCGATAGTCGTGTTGTCTGGTGTACGCACTGTATCTGCCAGGCAATAAAGCCTCACTTTGGATTGCCGGAGCCTGTCTACCGCATGTGAGTACTCGAACCCGTGCGTGAGTCTTCGGATTCCGCAGGGCTAGTGTACGGCGCGTAGCGTTCTCTAGCAAAGCTAGCCGGGATCCTCTGCTTTCCCGTACGTTAGCCCACAATGATCACCCTAAAAATATTGCGACCATTTTTTTCTCAAAATATTCGTGCAAAGAATTTAAATCAGCAATAAAAAAAAGTCGACTCCGGGGGGGCCACATTTGGCAAAAAAATTGCATTCTCGAAGGGTTAACTACAGGTCAAAAATTGTGGCCCACATACCAAACATAGCAATGCCTCCGGCAAACAGCAACTCACCCTCCTCATCTTCAGACCCTTCTTCATCTTCGTCGTCATCTTCCTCATCATCCAATTCTTCATCGTCAAGCTCCTCATCATCTAGGTCTTCATCAGCTGCATGCATAAAAGCAAATGAAATTCCATAAATTCTGCAATGCAATCCCTAGGCAATACAAAAAATGTTAGCACTTCACGGTAAACTTCACATTGGCAGCTAAAGCCATGTTCCGTGGTGGAACAGACTACTTGGAGCACCTGAGGATTTGGAGCCCTTTCCAGCTTTTGGAGCAGGTTGTTTTGGACCACTTAATTGTCTTATAAGAACTAACTAGAGCCACACAATTCCCCAACATCGAACTAGACTGCAGAAAAAGAGAACCATGTGGACCATAAAAGCACCAAACGAAGCTTTTAGCTGGTTTATTAACGAATTTATTTCAAGTATGAAAACACCAGTTCAAGAGAACAAACCCTGTAAAAGCAAAACGTAAGCCTAATAATTATCTGCCTGATGGGTTTATGACTTCAGAAGACTCTGGCCACTTTGCACAACAGCGAAGCACTTTTTGTACGTGCCTATAGAGATGAGATGAGCATTGTTCAACATCTTAGCTGAATTGATTTCGGCCTTCAATGCTTGTTTGCCAGCCTTGCTTGTAGCACTGGAATCACCTGGCTTTGACTTCTTCAGATTGACGTCAGAGAGCCCTTCACAGCTCTGATGACCTCTCCACTCAGGGGCACTGCTGCTGCATTGCAGCTAAATCTTTCTGAGAACAACATTATAGACTGAAGGCCGTTGAGCCTTTCTACATCTGTGTTTCCATGCGAGAGGCTTAACAGCCCTTTTACAAATGCTCCCAGTAATGGGTACCTTAGAGTACCATCACCTAGCTATAGCTCAAAGATCTTTTGCCAGAACTTGTCCAGTCAATCAAAAGGGCTATAGTCAATGTTTTATGTCGGAAAAAGGCTGAATTCATCCATTAACTCTTTAGCTACCACGCCTATACAAATCGATCACCAGTGATCGATGATTTTATTGCCTTTTTCGACATGTTGTATTTGTTTCTCGTACACCTAATGCGGCCAGTGGTTAGTCTAGGCACTGCGCTTTTAGAATCAGTTTAAATTTTCCTGCTCCGGCGACACTGAGATTTTTGACGAAGTTTTCCGGATGCTTAAGCGGGATTCACACGACGGAGGAACCCTCTCACGGAGGCGGACGGATATGTGACGTCAACAGCACGTGACCGGATTATCCGGCCTGGCGGCGCATCCACACGTGCGGAGCTACGCGGAGCGAGTAGCAGACGACAGCGCCGAGGAACAGGTTTTATTCCCCTCCGAGGGCCACCGCCGTCGAGCGAAAACACGCGGAGGCATTTTCTTTCGCGGAGCCACCGCGTGCTATCCCCACCGAGGGGCGGAGCCTAAAACCGGTCACGTGAGCGGGTCCCGCGGGCCAAAAAGAGAGGGTTTCTCCGTTGTGTGAATCCCGCTTTAGGTGCACGTGTTTTCGCAAAAGAGGGTAGGCTGATGAACTTGACAAAAAAGCATGCCACTCTTGATTAGGCCACATTACCTTAATTTTTTTTTATCAAAAGGTTCCTGGCAACTCAAATACCAAATAATGTCAGCTTTGTAATCCGACAGTGTTGAGAGGCGATAATTACTTGATAATGACACCAGCTATTCACTAGTGATCTTTGGTTCAGAGAAAGGGCAGCTTTATTCTGCCAAAGCTTATTTCTGATGGTCCCCACATGTCTAGCAAGTGTGCCTGGCACTTTCAGCCAGTTTCCAGCAGTTTCACTTTCTTTTTTGCTTTGTAAAATTCATATCTAGGAATATCTAACAGCCTTACTTGAGTCAGTACAGAACAAAGCGGCTCGGTTTATTCTTTCGCCTTATTCCCGCTATACCAGTGTTTCAGCAATAAAAGCGTCCCTCAAACTTCCGCCTCTTGCAATTTGAAGAAAATACCATCACTTATTTTGTCATGCTTTTTATCACAATGGTTTATTGCCTTCAAGCAGTCATGTTCATCCAGCTACTTACGTATCAGCATGCATCGATCACGCGCATAAAGTCAGGCCCATATTTGTGAAAACTAACAGATACTAAAATTCACCATTACCGCTTAGCATTACTGAGTGGAATATGTTGCCTGCCAGTGTGGCATACCTAATCAAGCTGTCCTCGTTCCGTGTTTTTAGAAAATGAAAAACCACTCTTGTTCTGTACCCATATTCTTTTGTGCTTTTTTTTACACCCTTTATGTATGTACTGGCTTTTCACCCTGCAATCATTTGACATATGTAACTTGTATGCAATTTTTTTTTATGTGCAATCACCCCACTATGTAATGCCGTCTTGGCCCTTAGGGTATCCCAATAAATATTTGGTGCTACTACGCAGTTACCCAACTTCAAGCTGATTTGCCATGGCGCCTCCATTGCCCGCTACTGTTCCTCGATTCAAGCATGCCACTCGTGATTCCACTTCACCCATGCCTTACTCTTGCAATAACAGTCAGCTGAAATTCGAAAGATAGCAACCAGTCATCGGATATCAGTTCAGACGAGAACGCTTCCAATCAGCCTTGAACACGCCAGCTGTTTAGCGGCCAGTTTCGTTTCCATGCGAGGGTATTTCTGGGGGTCTGTGTCGCTTCTTAGAACTATATTCTAACATCTCTAACAGGCTTGTAATTGTTTCTTTTTGAAATTGTTAGGTGGCGCTGCAATTAGTAGGCTCGTAGTGCTGAACTCACTTCATAGCACAACAGCGACTTGGTGAAAGCTTGCTGGGCGCGATTCTAGCGTATCGCACGTTATTCCTGCAAGCAGGGCTACCATAGCGAGCCAGAACATAACGGCAAATGAAAGTTCTGACTGATCAGTGATGATCAGCATCAGTCAACAAGCATCCGTCAACAGGCAGATTTTTTCACATCACTTGCTTGCCAAGGTGTTTGTACATCACATGGGGACTAATTGGGGCCTTTAATAACGTCAAAACCACGAGATTTCTTCAAGAAAACCATCTAAAACAGCAAAATTTGAAGTTGAGGTTGGGCTTCACCGCAAGGCACGGGCAACACACGTGCCAACATTTTTATCTGACAAATTGTACCGCGCAACTCAATTTTTATTCTAGGACGGGTTTTTGAAATGTATATTCCAAATTTTTTTTACTACTGGTGGTTTATTATACACAACTTCCTTTTTTCTATTTTCTTAGATGCCTGGACAAAAATTGTAAATTCGATTATTTTTTCCACAATCATTTACAAAAACATTAAAACTGGTGTCATAGGAAAGCGCACAGAATCATCTGCATTTTAGGTCACTGCAATGCGTACCTAATCAATATGTATATAGCACAGAAGAAATGTTTTGTTAGACCCCTCAAAATCGCTCAATTTCGTGTGGTAACGAAAGAGTTGGGAGGTGCAATTATTGGAGAAGCTCATAGCAAAGCTCCTCATGGATGCAGTAGAACCTCCTACACTGAAAAGGCTTGCTGATGCAGCTGAAGACCCTCAGCACAGATTTTCAAAGTGGATACCTGGGGAGCAAGTATCCAGCGGCCTTTAAGTAGAAGCTCCCACTTAGAACTGTTTCTTTTCAAGCGGTGCCCTTCAGCGCGGGCAGCTTCAGTATCTGTGCAGATTTTAACGTGCTCCTTCCAGCTCAATGGTAGATCAATTTCAAAAACTTCTCCGGACTTTTCTTCTAAGGACCTTGATCAAAATTCCATCTCAGAAAGGAGGTTGTGCAGCAGTGGCTCTGTACGAATCCGTACAGTTGCGCAAGAAAAGTGCCTTGGACTTTTCATCTGCGCCAGACAGATTCAGGCGGTTGCACACCACCACGAGCATTTCAGCCGAACAGCACCACTTCTTTTACTACTGGCAGCTGTTGAATGAGTCGGGCCAAATGCCAGCCAATGCGAGCTCATGGGTCAAAGAGGAACATTCTCAGGTACATGCAGGGCATTCCAGCCAAGTTTCAGACGCTCACTTTGTGATGCAGTTTCTGAAGAAGCAATAAGTATCCAGAAGGGTCACTCCTACATCACTGCCCGATGCAGCCCGTGCACTTTGTGCCGCGCATGCTCCCCCATATCGAGAAGGGCAGGGCTGACATGTTTTTTCAGCAGTCTTTTCAGGCTACTACATTATTCCTACATATTTCCTGTGTAATCCAAAGGAAAAAAAAAACAATGAAAAACCAATACAGCCCAAAGCCACCAGTAAAGAATTGCCATTCTAGCACTAAAGATCACTCCGCTCTCCGTAACCCTCAGAACTAGGGTTCGATTCATGTCCCATAGGAGCAAAAATTTTACAATTTGCAAAAAAAAAAAAACAATGGAAAACCAATACAGCCCAAAGCCACCAGTAAAGAATTGCCATTCTAGCACTAAAGATCACTCCGCTCTCCGTAACCCTCAGAACTAGGGTTCGATTCATGTCCCATAGGAGCAAAAATTTTACAATTTGCAAAAAAAAAAAAAAACCCAAGTCCACAGTCCAACCCATTCACCCAAACTCGCACAGTCCAACCCATCAAGCACAGAAACAACATAGGGCCAAGCACTGCAACAGTAAACCGACAGCCTTCCTGGCTCAGTTGTAAAAGTGCAGGCAAATGCTATCTACAGATCTGATATTTATCACTACCGATGAAAAAAAAAAAAAAAAAAAGAACAGCTGACATGAACACCGCAGCAGCAAAAGAAAATGAACCTCCACTTTGACATGGAAATCAAGCATACTTGTGCATCGTGCTGGGCAGATTATGCAAAAAACTTTGAAATTAGTTTTCATTGCCACTCAGTGGTGCGCGGCAGCTCTCCTGCTCACAACCGCATGCCCTGTCATAAAACACCGTGTGTAGTGTGGCAGGGCAGCAGGCAAACAATGAGCAACACCGCTGCCGATGTTGCCGTCTAGCAAAACAGCCTGAACATAACGCATGTGCAGACTGCGCCGAGGAAAAAACGTTCAGAAATGTTTTTCATAACTAGCACAAAGAATGTTGTAATGAAGGTAGCAATTCACGGGTGGTGAAACAAACGCCAAATGGTATTGTTACAATAGATCCGACGCAGAGCGAGACCGCATTTTTAGGCACCCGTTACCTTATCTTTCGCTTTCAGCACCACAGCTCGCTTACTCAGGTATGCGCTTTGTTACGGCTCCACGTGGTCCGCTCGCAAGTCACCGGGAGGGTGTTCGATTTTCAAACACTACGACCACGTCATCATTAAACATCCGACCATTAAAATTAACTCCGAAAAACCAGCAGAAAACGCGCGCACAGCGTACTTAAGCTTGTTTATATGTTGCAGAACAGTTTGCAAACACGGTGACGGCCCGCCAAAACTGACATGACCACACTGACACCCCAGCGTTATGACAGACATCAATTTCATACAAGCTTCCAAACGCCGTCAACAGGAAAAATAAACTCGATTACAACATGGCATAAGAGGTACGCAGACCACGCTGAACTACACCATTGCGAACCTTGGCAACACGTGCCGGCCGGCCTCGCAACATGGCGTGTGACACAACGCGTGCCATTTTCCGGCCACGCTATGACTTAAGCCTTACTGGCCTTACAGCGGTGCCACATTACAGTGGAAACTGTGAATAGGTCTCCAGAGACACGGCGGCCAACACAATTTGGAGGCTTCCGCGCCAGCTAAGCAATGAAGTCAATAATCAGTGCGCACCGGTCGAACTGACGCGGCGTGCTCACCTCCACTGAGATCAGAATCGTCGTTGAAGTCCAGATCATCATCGTCCTCCTCATCAAGATCATCGTCCTCAAGGTCATCGAGCGACGGGTTCTTCTGTGGAGAAGTCTTTTTTCCAGCCTGCGCGAAGCAGCAGTTGGCAATTTCAGGCCCGCCACACACAGATCCAACCAGAATCAGAAACACGTGGTCACAACCGAAAACGACGAAAAGTAGATTTTCTTACCACCGGCCCCTTGGCTTTTCCTTTCTGAGCTTGTGGGGTACCCTTCTTAAAAGCCATCTCGAGATGTTTTCCTCACAAACTAAACTTCTAGAGGCTTAAAGGCTAGACAGAGAGTACCAAGAGAAAGCGTCCGCCACCTCGAAAGCCCACCGAACAAAAATGTGGCTGATGGTGGGTCAATGCCGGCCAATGCCAGGTTGCCAGACGACCAGACGAGAAGCAGTTGCGTGAGCCGCAAGTGCGTGCCCTGGTGCCCTCTCGTCGTTACCTGGCTTCGAACGGTGAAACCTTCGGACACTTTTTTTTTTTTTAATCAACACAAATATTATTCTGTTAAAGATTCTGAACCAATTTGACGTCAAAACGTTTTACAGTAAAGCTGTTAGCATCTCGTTGGTCGGAAAATTCCCAAAATTCCTTCTTCATGACGCCGAGCGCATAAGGTCCCTTACTGCCCTTACCCTTACGAGCATGGAGTGCTTACGAGCGCATGCGTCAAGCTAGGCAGGACGTAGCATTTGCCGCCAGAGAAGCCGTGATAAGGCGCCTGTGAACAACGGGGACCTTCTTACGTGTTCCTGGTAACAGAGTTTCTCACTAGGAACTCTATGCCTGGTAAAGGCTAGGTGGTGGTGGTGGTGGCCCGAAAAATGGCGCATACCCACTTAGGGGGATTGGCCAAGAAGAGTTATGTTTTCATTAGAACAAATCAAGCGAGGCAAAATAATGGAGCAGAAGAAAGAAGGCTAGGTTTGCAGCTGCTCGCGAAAAGGGGGTCATTTCTTTTTTGTACATGCTTATGTACAAAAAATTTCCCTCTTGTTTATTTTAAATGGTTTATAGAGGTTTCAAGCTTTTAATAAAAATAATTAACAGAACTAAGTTATTTGTGAAAGAAAGTCTGATAGTCGGGCATGAAATTCTTGGCTGCTGCATGTTATTTTAACCATAACAAGAGCTGTAACCTTGCCGAAACTGCCAAAATCATGCCCTTGATAAAGCGGCACTTATAAACGCGGTATGCATGCGATGCATGTCCAAACGCCCAAACCGCCAAACTACGCATGCACAAGAGAAGCCAAAACAAATCGTTTTTTTTTTGTAGGATAGATGTAGGGCAAAATCACTACTACTCTTAAAAAAAAAAAAAGAAAACAGCGTGGGCAACGGGGACAAGACGAAGAGCAAACACAAAAACACAGTGCTCGTGTTGTTCACTCTTCGCCTTGTTCCGATTACCTGCACTGTTTTTTGCTACCAAAGTATGGACCAACTTTCCCAAATCTACCCTACCTCACGTAAAGTTCTGTTTCAGTTGGAGCGGTACGTAAAGTGCAGTGGAACGTTCATACAACCAGGTTGTGGTGACAATGCTATGTTGGGTTCATTTCGTTCTCTTGAGTGTGGAAATTTGGTTGATGAAAGTGTGGTGGAAGCTACGAGGTATGGGTTGAGAGACGGGACCGAGTCAGCGGGAAGTGGGCGATGCCAAGGGGGTAGAGGAGCTGGGATGGCAGGTAGCTCTGGAAATTGTTGAAGGTGCCAAGACACATGATATCGGTTCCTCGGTGGTGTCACAAATAAATGTGAAGTACCCAGGACTTAAGAAAAAAAAATTAGCAGTGGCTTAGCTCGGCTATGCCAGGATATACGTAGCGTGAGGTAAGGTTCAGCTGGTTATTCTTAGCTTAGCAGGAACGACAGAAATGTTCATTTAAGGGGGAACACTGGTCTTGAGGACCGAAAATTTGCCAAAAAAATAATTTTCTGTATTAATTTTATTTGCAGTCTACAGGCTTCAAATAATGCACCTGCAAAATATTATAGCTGTACTATAAGTATTTACAAAGCTGTCGCCCTTTGAATTTGCCTAAATGACCGTTTTCACGTTTCCAAACTTCGTTGTTTTCTCAGGACCAACTTTTTTCCCGCGAGATCAACTGTTGTGTACAATATCTTGGGATGTACAGGTTATATTTGTATCATTTTTGCTGCATTAGAAAGCATATTAACTGAACGGTGCAATAAAACCAATTTTTTATGCAGTTCATTTTACAAACACTGTGATAATTGATGACATGGCAGAAACAATGCTAAAATTACTGCTGTGGTACACAGTACCCGACCATTTTTTTCGGACTCCAAAACTTCGGACTTGCTGGATACTTTGGACTTTCCCGAAGAACCGCCGCCAGTTGTCCCATAGGAGTAATGACTCACAGATTTTTCGGACTGCTCTTTTATTCGGTCTATTTTTCGTTCCCCTCCAGGTCCGAAAAATCGGTTAGCTACTTAGTTGCCCTCTCTGGTCCTTCCAGAGAACAAAGGGATAAAAAGTATTCGAGTATTCCATAGGTAGATAATGAAAAAATTGCCTGAAATAGAACGGCATAACATGCCGTGCAACTCTGAACTTACACCACGTAGATACTGACTGCATATTTGTGCTCAGGATGTTAAAATACACTTAATGTGTAAATCTCAGGCACATAGGTTAAAAAATAACAAAAATGTCCTCAAGACCAGTGTTCCAGAAAGACCATACACATTTTAAAACATAATTGAAGTTTTCCTATTCTAGAAGAAAATTTCCTGCTATAGTCAAACCCAGTTATAGCGAACTGCAATATGCGCCATGATTAGTTCGATATAATCGAATAGTTCGATATTCCCGAACCCGCCTATAACGAGGTTAGTGTTACGAGTTCGCAATACACGGGAATTCTTTTGCCATCCCTGCATGCAGAAACCAACAAAATAAAGTATGTCATTAGCGTACACAAAACAATCGATTTATTTCAAATATTAAAAGCTACTTTCTGCCATAACACCTTAACTGCCTACTTGCAAAAAGAGCGGTGATTTTTGTTTTCCCTTTCAGCGTCAACTAGCACAGCATTCTTTACACGAGACATTGTTTGCACCAGTTCGAGTCCGTGTCCTTCAATATCGAAGTCTCCTCGGTGCTTTTCATCAGCATTACGACGGTACTGCTGACGGTGCCCACGTTCGAGGGGCTTACAGTGACGGCAGCGTCGTCGTTGTCGACACTTACAAAATCTTTGAAGGACACTCCTTTCGGCACAGCATCGGGAAGGCTGGCGAGCTGCCGTCTTGGTCCGGACTCACTGACTGGGCGGGTTCCGTCGTGAGTTCCGCGCGCCGGAAACAGTTACGGAAAGTGTCGGGCGTCATGTCACTCCATACGAGGCACAATGTCTCAGTCGCGGCCTTTGCTCAGTGGTCGCAGCCAATCAACATCTCAATCGCTGCTCCGAGACCATGCATTGTGGCGGCCATTCTAGGCACGCCGAGTTCGATATATCAGATGTGAAGTTCGTTATGAGGAATATGTTTCGCGTGTATTTTCGTAACTGATTTATTTTTATTCGATATATAGCATAATTTGCTCTATCCGGGTTCGTTATAGTCGGGTTTGACTGTATACAACTACATACATAAAAAGAAATCACAAATAAACCACAAAGTTTAGTTGTTTCTTTAGGTTTTGTGGATAATCAGATCTGGCAGTCAAAGAGTGAAAACCTACTTTGACCACGTAAGAAGAACACACCTGTGACTATGTGTGCAAGTTCGTGGTAAAGCTTTACAGCCACTGATGGGCAATTTTGAGTTGCCAACGTAAAACACCATTTTTTGTGAACAACTTAGACAAGTGCTTTGAAATGCAGTGTGCTTATACAATGCCATTTTACATACATTATAGACTATAAACAGGCCCCCAGCCGGTTATTAAAGGGACCCTGCAACACTTGTTATCGACTACTAGTAATGTATTTTGGGATAAAGTCTATTGTCCCAGAAATCTCCTCCCGCAAGAATTATGAAAATCCGTTCACAATTAACGAAACTACGCGCGATGAGAAATCGCGCATAATCGTTCCCTCTCAACTCGACCGCGGGCAACGCGACGAAAGCTGCGCGCTCTCTCCCGGAGACGGGGGGGCGGCTCGCGGCGTTCTCTTCGGCGGCCTTCGATATATCACATGCCGGGCAGTTTTCTCCTTTTCTCCGCCACGCGGAGGGGCCTATTTCCAGTCTGGTGCCACAAAAAAGCAGGCATGGGTGCCTGCTCGCAAGTGCGCGCTCGGGCTGGTAGGGCGTTTTTGAAGCAATAAACGTTTGAAGTCGAGTGGTCCCGTTGAAAGGGAAGTATTGAGCTCATCACTCAAACTCCGCGCGCACTCAAAACACAAAAGAAACGGCAAAACTGTGCCTACAGGTTCAGGCATAGAAGAGGTTCGTACACAGCGATGACGACGACGGAAATGGGAGAATCTACCCGCGAAGTTGACCAGTGACAGCCGATCGGGCAGCCATGGCCTATGTGACGTCCCTCAGGCCATGCATAATGAGGACAACTGAAGAGAGAGCGGTTTGTTTTTCCGCGTCTTTCACATCGATTTGCGCGCTCACCGCTTCACGTGCACGTGTAATATTTGGCTCAGGTATTCCTGGCAGTGTAATCTAAACGTTGCGCAGGTTTTCTTGCACTGTTCAAAGAGTGTTGCAGGGTCCCTTTAAGATTATTAGTTCATGGTGGTACCGGAACCTCATTTTAAGTTACCACTGCTGCTGCAGTGATTCAGGGACTTAAGTTACGTTGAAAACATCTGTAGGCACATGTTAAAAACGTTCATGGCACAAGGCAGCTCACCCTGTTATGCTTTAAACAAATACGCATTATAACAGCTTGTGCAAAAGCAGCAACAGGACTGCATGGTAAGCGATAAATAGACCACTGCTTGTAACAGTTTTTTTATTGCTTTTGCTAGTGTAAAACAACGATAAAAACTGCCATACTAAATGAACACAATAAAGCTTAACAACTGCCCAAGAATAAATAGTCGGTTCACTTCACCGAGACCTGCATGCACATACAAGCACTGTGTCCAGCAATACGACTAAAACCCTCGAGAAATACCCAATTATAGATAAGAAATATGTAACTTTTGACCACATGAAAGCAGGTGCCAGACATTCAACTTACAGGGTAGCACAATGGCTCAGAAATATTTTGCTATAGTAGCAATTGCCCTTTTCTCCTCACCCCCCTATAAAACTTAAAAAAAAAAAAAAAACGTAACTTCGGAAACTCCAGTGGCCAAGACCATAAATTTGTTCCTGTTCTATACTTATGATCACGGAGAAGTAACTAAGCTACCAGAAACTCATGAAGTAGTACTTTAACAAGCATGTGTAAAAATGACTCACAGGCCCACAAAATGCACGGGTCAACACAGCCCATACACACAAAATGCATGAATGCAATTCGCACACCTCCACGGCCGATAGCCCCTGCTTACTGCTTATGAGAAGTGACTCCAATCAGCCATGCCTCACTAAAATGCATACACGATCCTTGCATGTAAATTGCAGACACCAGCGTACAAGCACTCACAGTTTTACTTGCTCGTTTCTGTTCGTTGCTACTATTAGCAGTGGACACTCACAAAAGCGCATTCAACTGCTCCTCTACAAATGCAGGTACTTTCAGTCAAACAACACTACTGACCTTGAGCTATGCTGCTCATAAAGTGACAATATGTCTTCCCTAGTCCATTCTGATGCCTTTATATTAACAAGACTGCACACCCCACGGGCGCAAAGTGGTAATGCCCAAGTAGAATGATGCACAGTGCAAACAATACAGCACACTATTCTGTGATGGCCCGTGACAGCCTATTGCAGGCACAGTGAACTGGTTAGACCGCAGAGTCTGCACTAAGCCTGCAACTGCATTGTGCACGACTCGTGCATAATGGCCTATACAGCTCACAGACAAGGTATCCACACGGACAAAGAAACGTCAGGCCTGAAATCAGTCAGTTTGCCAACCACTTAATCAGTGAATTCAGTAATCTGAAATACGTTTTTTTAACCTCGATAATCGCTTAGAAGTGGGCCTTGTAAAACAGAAACCAATAGTTTTGTCACAACTGCTGCGGGTATCTGTAAAGTCTTCACATTAGGCAAGCGTATGTGCAGGGCCTAGATTACTGATGGATTGATTTTATACACGGCTTGCTGGAATGGCGAAAGTAAAAATCCTATTGCAGCAAATTGTGCAAAGATGGCAGCACAGCTTTGAAAGTGTTACAGCTGCTAAGCGCTCCACATAAAAGTAGTCAGATGATTGTCACATCAATTCTTCTTTCTTTCTATTTTTTAACGTTATGTTGGTACTGGTCCCAACAGCAGGAACAAAGCTCTGTGCTACTGTTTTTGCTAGTCCTCCTCTCGATTTCCTTTTCCATGCATCATTTCTACTATGGTATTTCTAGGAGTGTACATATACCATCACGCTTAGACATAAACGAATCACCACATACAGACTTTAACATCTTGGTTTGCGCTTCCTTCTCATTTCACGCATTACCTGCCTACAAAACAAAATGGAACTCCACAAAACAAGAGAACTAAGAAGCACTTCTGTAATTTAACGCAAATCTCTGTGATCACCAGTTTCATTTGAGAAATGCTACCATGAATATATATTGACATAATTCACTTCATCAAGACGTCATGTCCCCCTCCAGCAGTGATGGGTATGAGGCATTGAATGGAACCTATTTAGAAACAATTTTGACTGCCATGGTCTCAACTGTGTGTAATGGCGAAATTTTCTGTGGGTCAAATGTGAAGAGCTCTGTGCCGTCGCCACTTGCAATATGCACATGCCGGAAACTGGACCATCGTATGGGTTCTTGAGGCAATTCAAACAAAAATAGCAAAAATAATAACAACACTGGCCTTCTTTTGTCCCCTCTTTGCCCCTTGCCCTTTGCCAATCCCACTGCTTTCAGACTGTCTGTGGAGGAACGAATGGGACAGGCATTCATGAATGTTTACTTTCAAGGCCCATACCAAGGCTAGCGTCTTGCTTCGACACAAGACAGTGGCATGGCAGGTGATGAACCCCCCCTTCTCTTCTTCCCTTCTGGGCTCTCTGCGATCAAAGACAAAACTGATTGATGCAAATGAATGGAGCTCTATGCTTTCTGCAACCCACCAGCCAGTCTTGGCTAGTGATTTATGGTTTACGGGCAAGTAGAGACTTGTAAGGCAAAAATTAGAACACCAAATTTCGGCTTCAGTACTACTATGAAGACAACAATTTGACAGTAATTCCTGCTCAACAGCTCTCAGGTTAAAAGCACTGATACTTAGCTAGAATCTCACATCCACATTTGAGGAGGTAGTTTTTGATGCTGTCACAGCCCTATGGCCCACCTTGATGAACATTTGTAGAAGCAAGCCCTTTAAAGGCACAGACCACCAATTTTTGTCGAATATATTCTCTTTATTCTAAATGAAAGGGCATCACTCTGAAACACCTTAACCCGAAACGATTTTGCTGATAGCATTCTAGAGCTTATGAAATCGCAATTTTTGGATCTACCAGCCATTTGTGTCCCGCCAAAAGTAATGGCGGAAACTACGACAGTGAGCTGTGCTGCAACATACTTATAACTGCACGCAAGATTAAAAGAGGTGTTTAAAAATGTGTCCTTGGCTAAAACAACAATATGCAACCTTTTCTATTCCTTTGCGAAGTTTTTGAATCACGCATTGAAATCGATGGAATTGTTTTGCATGTAAGGTAGTGTCTTGTTAAGCCACATGTTGCCACCTTCCAGACTCCTGATATTTTAGTGCAAAATTAAAATTATTTCTGCCTGTTTATTTATAAATCCGTTGTAGTTACCATAGTATATAAAATGCTGGCTTTCACATGAGCTGGAGGACATGCACTTCGCAAAATTCGGTCGCCTGTCCCTTTAAGATGATGGCGACAAAGTGACAGCTACAGGACTTTTGGCTGTTAACCAAAAGTGGAAAGAAAGCTAGTGCACTGAAGTGGCTATCAGCTACAGCTCTTACCGCCTTCTAACTCATATGCGACACTGACCCTAAGCAGTGCCTTTGCAGCATAGGGGAAAAACGACTGTGCACTGCATTGGTCCAATATTGCAAATTGCTAAAAACAGCAAGAAGAAAATCCCGCCTGCTTGACCAAATTTTACACATGCAACCAGTAAGAGAATTGGGAACCTGTTTACACAGCTTTGCAGCTAAGCCTACTAAGACCAACCACCTTAGGCAACTTGATAGAACAATTCAGATTTTCTAGACCTCCCTCGCCACAAGCTTGAGATCTGGTTACACCTCATTTACCCAAAACCTATCTAAGCAGCTTTCTCGCCCAGGTCACTAAACATGCTTATAGCTGAAACATGGGTGTGGCCAATAAGCACTTGCCCGAGATCGCCCTAGCTCTCCTCAGCAATAAACATAGCCGAGTGCTATGGAAGCAAGCAAATCATTCGACATTTGCACAATACACAAACCCAGTTCAGATTAACAATGTTAATTTTAGAACACCTGCCTCTCTAGTTTGGATGTGGTGTGAAAAATGCTACACGAGGGAACTGCGCACTATGTACTACTACCGCCAAGTGTATGCGAAGGAAGAGAAAATAACTGTAACGCTCGGGTACACGCGGTCCGCTTCATACGACGGACGCTGGTGTGGATAAAGAGGCATTTTTCCCACCTTTTACGCCACTTTGCCAACTCATACCGACCTTTATTTTAAGAAATAAAGGTTGCAAAGGCCCAACCACTTATTGAACAGACTCAAGCAAGCAGGAGGGTACTGGTGGGCGGGAGCTAACCTCTGACGGCCCCAAGCAACAGCACAGTGCCAGCGTACGAACCGCGAAAAGTCAAAGTCCAGGTGGCTGGCGGGCTGTCAATGTGAAGCTCCCATCAAGCCGACGAATTTGAAAACACACATGCAGTGGTGACCGAACTCCCGCTTTCCTCGCCCGCTTTCAGTGTTTTTCAGAGCCACATTGTCACTTTGCTCCTTTTTTTCTCGCCTTTTTGTCCATTGCCTCGTCGTACTGTTGTTAGTTTGGCTTCCCCTTCCGCCAACACTAGGTTGCGGCCTTGGCAATGTCACACTCTTGCCTTTTCCTCTCTCAATTTGCTCAGCCACATCAGCCTTCCCAGCTTATCTCGCATGTGCAAGGCACAGGGCTGGCAGGCTAGCACTGGACGGCATAGGGGTCGTGTGGTGCATCGCGCACGGCTGGCGGGAGAAGGGCACAAAATAGGCTTTTTTTTTTTCAGAGAATTGGGATTTCAGCTAGGGGTTTGCAAATTACGTGAGAATGCTCAAAATATAGTAGTTTAAGTAAGTTCTTAGCCCACCTATTGTGTGAGACCGTCTACTAGGGCAGCATTTACCCGTACCCCAATCATACAACACCCTGGTCATACAACGCTTCTGCGCGGTTCCTTGAAAGTTGTATTACCGGGGTTCCACTGTATTTCTTTTTTTATTGTCATGCGTTGTGATTTTCATGTGCACTCAAATTTAAGTAACTTACTCGCAGCACAACTGCCAAGCAGAGATATAACGATGCTGAAATTGTGAGCCTTTTGTTCTTTTGTTCTGTCTTTGCCCCTAATGCTACACACAGGCAGGGCAACAGTGAAAGTGAAATGCAACATTAACACTGTTGTTTTCAAAAGAATGAGTTGCTTTTTGCCGACCACGTTTGCAACCACTTTATTCATCCGTTACAACTTGGAAAAATTTCCATGACGCGGGACTTTAGTTGGGAAGCATGTACTATTTCATTTTCCAGGCAGTTTTTCTTGTGTTTGTTTTGACCTCTAGCAAGGGAAGCATAAAAACAAAACTGAACAAACGCCACATGATGCCTGCCACTGAGCCCACGAGTACAATACCCTTGTTGTGCAAGGAGGTGAACAGTCCAGCAAATGCAAAATGTAAACGAGCCAAGGAGACAACTCAATTCAATGACCACGCATGGGACTAAACCTAATAAAGCCATCCTGGACAAAACAAGGGTACAGCCTAGAACCTGCGGCTAAACTGCAGCTGACGGCCAAAGCTGTTGGCCACCCCGCCACTGTTCCGGTATTTCCCCCAGGCTCCGAAGGGCATGACAACCGCCGTGGCATTGTCCTGGGAGGCAAAGTGCATGGCCTGGTCGGTGACGAAACCCGCTGCCTCGGCGGGCGAGTTGCAGCTGTTGATGGCGTCCACAATCTCCTGGTCGGACATGGCACAGTTCACGCCATCGGTGGTGAGAATCACAAAGGCATCCTTCCCATGTTTGACCTGCGTGAAACAGCACGCAAGTTGTCAAAGCTGCACGCCAGTACACAATAAAAACGTTTTTAATGCGATAGCTTAAATTAGTGTCTGTTTCGACAAATGTGCAGCAAGCTACACTATGGATAGTGTGTGACGACACGCATGGACAGTGTGTGATGACCGTCTAATTATGTGAACAGCAGTGTTGGATGCACAGCACAGAGTCTGTTTCACTTCATACTATCATGTTTGTCCCCACTCTCCTCTTCCCCGTCTCATGCCTTGAACGCAGGTGCACATCCAGGGGGACATCTGGATGTTCCAAGACCGCCCCTTCAAACTTTCCCTCTGTGCCACGCCTCGTATCCAAAATATGACAGTCGGGAAACCCTAGCTCGAAGTTAGAATAAGCCATTACATGATTCATGAATAACCCCACTTGCCGAGGCCATTGCTGAGATATGATCATGACCCAAGGTACCTACGGAGTGCACACACTTTGGCTGCCTGGAGCAAAATTCAAAAATCTGTATGACGGGTCACAACAACAGCATAGGTAGAATACAACACAAATACCAGTGCAAGTTCGATGCCATGATTTTACATGTCACGTTATTGCGCTATTTTGTACAATTATTTAAGATGTGCCTTCGAGGTCTTAAACCTTTGCAGTCCGGAACTTTTACACACTTTTTTCAGCCGTTCTAGTCCGCAACTATTTTGCCAGTTTCTGGCGCCGCAAAGAAAAACACACACTGTGCAACAAAAATCTTACAGGATGTTTTTTTTTTTTTTCTAGCATTCTGCTTGCAACCCCCTTACCTATGTTTGAGCAGCGCGTGAAACCACTTGAAGCATTCTCCTGGGTGCAGGCTAGGGTTATTACTGCAGGTTTTGCAGAAAAACAGAGTTTCCCTCCTGCCTCCTTTTGTTTTTCTATCGCTACACACAGCACAGTCCTTGCTGCTTCAGCCTGGGAGCTTGTAGATGAAATGGCTCGTCCCATCTAGCCTTTCCTCGCACTCCATACGAGCAGACGGGCCCCGCTTTTTGGCTCAAACCCACAGATCACCCTCCGGCTGTTGGATGGGGTCGCGGTGGTACTGCAGGTTTCACTGCTTTCCTTGCCATGATTCTGCAACTGTGCGCACCTCCAAATAAAACTATTGACAATGGAAACCTCTAGATGCCAGGTAAAAAAGGCTGTGCCACCATTTCCTTGCCTTTCAACAAAATGTGTAGCTCACAGAGTAAGGATCCTCATGGTGCTGTCTTCACCACCGTCGCGGTCTTCGTCGCTGTCGAATCACTGCCATCACTAACTGATGGAAGCACGCACACCTTTTCCTCACTGAAACCATCGGTTTCGCTAAGTGCACCATCGTAGAACACATGCAATGAGATAGCAGAGATGCTTCTCAGTGAACAGGCGTACGTGAAAACGCTCTGGAATCCGGAAGGCCTGTGCTGAACATTGTGCAAAAAGAAGAAAACTTCGACAAACAAAGTTCACTCATCCCTCAAGAGGTGGCGCATCATGTATGCAAAGAATGCGGGCGCATCGCAGTGAGAGAAACCATTAAATTTAATCTTGAACACCCAAGTCGGGCGTGCCCCGACGGCGGACCGCTACGGTCGTGTTGCGTTTACAACGGACCACAAAGGGTTAACGGTGTGTCAGTGCAAATGGCAAGCAGCACGCACCGATCTGAACTAGCTATTCGAATAAGTTATCTTAGGCCCACTAAATGTTGATCCTATTAAAGCCAACATGATGCAACAATGCGCTAGGCCTTTTTGGGCACAAGATGCCAACACTAAACAAGGCAAAACCATTGCCATTTAAAAGAAACGAATGAGAAGGTGCCTGCATAGTCTTTTGTCTGCATATTTAATGCAAACTATGCTTGACTGCTCACTGTAATAGCAGAAAGCCACTCAAATTCGTGTGTAACCCGAGTTAAAATTTTGCATGCTGAAATTAAAAAAAAAAGAATTTTACATTACACAAAGTCTTTCTACCATTTATCACTGAAATGCCAAAAGCACCATTTATTATAGGGCCATTTAAAATAAAACTGTGTTAAGACTACTGGACTCTGAAAGCTTGAACACAACTTAATTAAGGTAAAATGAATAAATAAATGTTTTATTACATTGTGTTCACAAGACCTCAAAACACTGGTTCTGAGGAAGGCTTAAGGGACACTAAAGGACGGGTGAAATTTTGCCTCAACTGAAAAATTGTGCGTTCCGTATCCCAATCAGCTTTTGTTCAAATACGAACGATGCCTCGTTTGCTAAGAAATAAATAATTAGAGTCGCCATTTCCCTCTGACGTTTCCCTTCAATTTTTCGTGACGTTTCCAAGCGCATCACAAAGCGGTCGGAGCGAGCCGGGCCCAATATTACTTGACCGTTGCCATCTTTCTGAAAGCCTGTCCTCACTGGCTTTCAATTTCGTTGCAGCCAATCAGGAAGTGTTCATTTGATGCCATCTTGGTGTGGTGGCGTACAGAAAAGTCGGCCGCCAATCCCCCAATCTTTATTGGTGGATTTGAATATTTTTGAATATGAATATTTTCAAATATCTTTGCTACAGTGTGTAGAAGCGTAAGGGGGGACACTGGTCTTGAGGACCGAAAATTTGCCAAAAAATCAATTTTCTGTATTAATTTTATTTGCAGTCTACAGGCCCCAAGGATGTACCTGCAAAATATCATAGCTGCATCATAAGTATTCACAAAGCTGTCGGCCTTTGAAGTTGCCTAAATGACCATTTTTGCCTATGTTTGCAAACTTCGTGCCCTGTTTTCTCAGAACCAATTTTTTCCCCCACATTTGGTCAGCTGTCGGGTGCAATATCTTGGGATGTACTGGTTCGATTTACATCATTTTTGCTGCCTTCAAAAGCTTATGAACGGAACAGTCCAATAAAAAAAGAATTTATTTTTGCTGGCACAAGATTTTATGCAGTTAGCTTTACAAAAACATTGTAAATTGATGACCTGACATTTACGAATTTTACAGCGTTTGCAGAAACCATGCTAAAATTACTGCAGTGGTATAGTTGCACTCCCTGGTCCTTCTAGAGCACAAAGGGATAAAAGCTATTTGAGTATTTCATAGGTACATAATGAAAAAATTGCCCGAAACGGAGTGACATAACATGTTGCACAACTCTAAACTTACACCTCGTAGATGAAAACTGACTGCATATTCGTGCTCAGGATGTTAAAATGCACTCAATGTGCAAATGTCAAGCACATAGGTTAAAAAATAACAAAAATGTCCTCAAGACCAGTGTCCCCCTTAACTAGTAAAACATATACAAAATAAAAAGATAGCTTTGTGTGTTCATGTATTAGTGATTGATAAGAAAACATTACAAAAAATTTAAAGATTACACCAAGGTGACAAAACAGTGGAACAAAACTTTGGCATATGTTGCCACAAAGAAATGCGTATTTCTCAACATGCTGTGAACACAGGAACAACAGCTGAGTGGCTGCAGTCCCTACAGTCATAGAAATGAGGCCTTTGCTAGGCATGGCAGTGGCTGATATGACCCGAACCTTACTGCGAGCACTGTGAAAAAGTGATAACTATTGATTCCTCACTCATGCCATTATACTGACAGGAAACTTCTTTTTGGCTTATATAAATTTTACACAAGTGGCGTTTCACTTAGGCTTACACTAGAGGTAGCCGACATGTTTTGCACAAGACTTACATGCGTTAGGCTCTTTTCACAAAGCTTTGGCGTCGTGCAGAAAAGCCAACCCAAGGGGACATGCCATGCAGTGAAGCTTACTTCGTGCACAGTCTTCAAAGGGTAAAACTTTGCTGTGAATCGAATAGCAAACACTATTCTCAAGTAGACAACATTTTGGATATTACACAGCTTTAGTACCTAGGCATCACAGCTTGAAAGTATATCCAAAAAATCCAAATTTTATCGGGACATTTTGAGAAAAATTTGCACCCCGTCTTTCAGCGAAACGAAGCACATTTTTTTCGAAATAAGCCAGATCCACGTAACGCGAATTTCAGAAATAAGGGGAAGTTTGTTGCAGGACCTAAATGCAACGCCGTCAAAGCTTACGTGTTTTTTTACGTCATATTTTACGTGTTGGCGAGGGGAAGTTTATGGCCACAAGTAATTAAAAATTATGCCATGAATATGAGCAATATTAGGGTGATAAGCTTGGATTTGGCTCATATTGAATTGGAACATTCAAGCTGATGTGGCATTCTTATGAAAACTTATTTAAATTGACTTTCAAGCAAGGTGCGATTCAGTTTTGGTGGAAAAGGCATTAAAGATATGCAACAGGGCTTCAAGAACAGTCGAACTACACATGGAGAACAGGTGAGTCCTCTTGGCCCCATTAGCAGCTCTTTTTGAATTCTTCCCTAGGGTAATTTTCTTGGGCACGCCTGAAGGCACTCACGAAGTAATAAGCAAGCTCTTCATTGCTTTGCCATGAATTTTAAATACTTCACAAGAAGGCTGCTCATTTCTTCTTCTTCTTCTTAATGAATTGGTTCGTACTCTAGGAGAGGGGGGGAGGGGTGAATTTGTCTGGGCTTATAAGTGGCGGCTATTTAGTTAAGTACTAAAATGGAAAATATGGCAGCAAAAACAATAAATATAACCAGAGTTGTTTCGTAGGGTAGGGTGAGACGAAATTAAATCATTGTTTCACATCTCTCTTTCATTTCGTTCACTTCGTCGCTGACATCTGGGGACAGAGCTTTCGCTGATCTCCTAATTGCCATCTGAATTCATAATAAGCTAGTTCCGGGGAAAAAAAAAAGGGAAGCACCTTTTAAAAATACCCCCAAAACAGTCTGAACAGTCAAGCCAAAAGCAAACACCTATTGGGCAAATGGATATGGCTCATTTTGATCCGTGAAGCAGCAGGATCTCACTGATCTTCGATACGAACTACGATCTGCGTACACGTATTCAGGGCGTTACCTCAACTATTTTATTGGCACCCCATTTTTAGGGGAAAGTTGCCGAGTTTTTCTTGTCACTGCAGTTTTATTCGACTTAGTTTCTGTTTCTGGATCTGGCTCATTTCGAGGAGAAAAAAAAAAAAAAAGCCTCACGTGCATATGATCTCACCTCAATCGACCTGATGTCTGGCAAGGCAACGACGCCAAATGGCTTAAGGTCCAAGTCACCCAGACTCCGGGTCATGGCTAGGCGTCCATTCACCAGGTGACGTCCATGACTGTCGGTGATAAGCCGACCGCCCGACATTTTAATCCTCTCCTGGTGACAAGAGCAAAGTAAAAGAGGACTTAGATGAGTTGGCAAGTTGTCAGATCTCAGCACTTTGAAAGATACACTTCTCGTATGCACAATGACAAACAGCATCCTTCCTCTTTTGTATTAGCAAAGCTGCCATGGGCACTAGCTTACTAACTGTGCTTTTTCTTATTTGTGAAATTGATGCACACCTCCCTGATTGTTTTTCTTTTCCTTCTCGATGGAAAGAAAAATACTTTCCCTTATTTAGTTCTTTTGCAACTTTTGTGAGGCATACATGTGGTGGTGTACTGTGACCCTGCGTGGCAGTGTGGGGTTGACGCAGGAAGAGGAAGAGAAAAACTGTGTGCGCTCGAGCCTGGGCTCTTTGGAATCGTGTCAAGGCGGGTGTGGTGCGTGGTGTGCCACGTTCCGGAGTCCTGAACAGGCCGAGTACCCGGCCTGTTTTAGTGGCTCCTGCCGGGGTGCCCCAGGAAGCCTTGGCCGTTCCGTTCCTGTCTTAAAGGTGGCTCGCGGTGTAGGCCCAAGGTGAGACACGGAACTTCACCGAGCTGCCAAGGCCTGACGTGGGGCGTGTCCAACAACGCCAGAGCACCAGAAAAGCACTTTCCCACGCGACCGTAGTGCATCGTCAACGGGTCAATGGCGACCCCTCGCAGCGCGGGCCTGAGTCGCCACAGCAGGCACCCAAGATCTCGCCGCGAGTCCCTTCAGCTCTCCCGCCACCGACATGAGTGGCTGGTGTGGCAGACGGACATCAAACGTAGTGGGACCAACGCCTTGACTTTCCCGTAGAGTGGGAATTGTCTGCAAATGCTATTTAAGTTTGTGTTGATCTTGCGTTGCCTTCTGCGCACCTTCTGTCTCACGGTTCCTCTTGTTTCTATTGTTGCCTTATTCTCGCTTGAGAAATGTATACGTGCGACGTGCTGCACCCGATATTCTCGCTCGAGCAAAGCGTTTTTTTCTGAACAAGTTTTTCTGGGGGATAAAAAAACATGGCTGTTTTGACCAAAATGCTTACAACACGCAAGGCACAGCCTGGAGTTCCATCCCAAGGCAAAGGTATACAAATCAGGCTATCAGCACGATGATTGTGAATGAACGTTAGCAAACATGTTAGGAACAAAGTACTTCTCCGCATTCTTATTATGTGCACCACTGATGGAGGTAGAAGTGAGCTATTCTGTTTCAAACTCAAAGTGGCAAGATATGGCATTTTCATGTTGCATTCTTTTGCTGTTAGCTGTTGCCCACCAGCCCAACAGCCATAGCATGGCAAGTTAAACAGACGATTGCAGCATAAACAATAATTCACAGCCTCATTTATTTGAATCAGTATCTGTTTAAAAGAGACCAGCACTAGGGTGGCCGCCATAATAAGAGAACACACTCAAGACATCCCTGTTCTTGATAGGGACACCCACACCATATGACGTCAGTTTTGATTGATTGATTGTAGGGTTTTACGCGCCGATGCAACGCAGGGGATGAGGCGCGCCGTAGTGGAGGGCTCCGGATGAATTTTGACCACCTGAGGATCTTCTACACACCAGCGTTTTTGCTTTTCGCCTCCATCAGAAAAGCGGCGGCGGCAGCCGGGAATCGAACCCGCGACCTCGTGCTCAGCAGCGCAACGCCTTAGCCACTGAGCCACCGCGGCGGGTACATGATGTCAGTTTCAAACCTGTGATGTGCTTAGTGAGCTGCAAAGGCATTTTCGGTATGCAAAAATGTGGTCTGCATACGGCAACGCACAGATGCAGCCCCAGATACCAACCACATGATATGCGGTGCTGGTGGAAACCTTTGAACAATGCAGGTAGCTCCAGCTACAGCTCATTACTGCTGGCCAGAATGGAACTCAGAACCTCAATATGGAAATGGCACGTTTTTTTTTTTTGAATTTTGAAGACTTTGCAGCGCAATGAAAATGTGGCTAAGCCAGAAAGAGAAGAGCTGCAATCTAGTGGTTTGTGTGCTACTGGCCCAACAGGGCGGCCTGGTCATACAGAGCAGCAACCTCCAAAACAAGAAAAATAATGCATTTCAATTATCCCCAAAAGTTCTACATTAATACCAATCCGCACAAATGATTCTGCACAAAAGCTGCAAGACCAAAACTGGAAGTTAAACACACAAGTGTTGAATTGCGTATCTCAGTTTGAACACCCCATGTTATGAGTCGGGTTTTTTTTTCTTGTGAATTTCTACAAAAGTACTTTCACTGTAGCTAACGAATAGTGGGTGCACTAAAGCTACAACACTGTGAACACACCAGATAAAAGCAGTCTGCAACAAAGACATGGTGGTTGATTTGATTTGATTGTGAGATTTAACGCGCCGACGCTTCACAGGCAATGAGGTGCGCCGTAGTGGAGGGCCCCGGATCAATTTTGACCGTCTTTAGCGTGCGCCAAAATCTCGAAAACACTGGCGTTTTTGCTTTTCACCTCCATCAGAAAAGCGGCCGTCGCGGTCGGGAATCGAACCCGCGCCCTCGTGCTCAGTAGCACAATGCCAAAAGAGATGGTTGTTTCTAAGCCTTTCCGACTAGTGAGAGATAGCAAGAACCTAGTTAAAAAAATTAATTTATGTTTAAACATAAAACTTGATCTAATTTTATTGTAATCATCCTCCTGCCCCAAGTTGGCTGGAGCAGAAGGACCTTGATTTGGAGCAGAAGGATGACATTTATTTTGTCACCTTAGGAGCCTAAAAATCAAATTTTTGGCAACGAGGGGGTTGGAGGGGAAGTGCACTTTCTAATCGGTTTTGAACGTACATAACACTGAAACAGTCTTTCAATACAGTTTTTTCTACCAGAGTATCACAAGGTATGAACTGCACTACCTTTTTATATACCATTTTTAAATTCTTAGGCTCTATGCATGGATAGCGTGGAGGCCCGTTCAAAATACTGAATTGAAAAACTAAGCAATCGTAAGGCATTTTTACTATCATGTGATCGCCGAAATTATTATTTTTGCAATCGCAGACGCAGCTTTACGTACAAGTGCAGAGCCATGGCAAAAGTTGCACAAAACGAGGTGACAGCCTTCACACCCCACCAGCCCTCCCATTTCAATCACCATGGTGCACGCTCCCTAGGATAGTAATTTGAGTAACGGTATGTTTATCCACCTCCCTTTGTGAACCATTATTACTAGCGTGCAATAATAGCCCGTCCCGCTAACAGACACTGCTTGATCATTTTGCGGAGATGTAGCCTGCGCCGCTACTTCTGTAGTGTTGATCGTGCCATTCACGCCGCTCACAAGCCCGCTGTCAAAGACAGCAATAACTCCCCATTTTATAACACCGCAATAAGTCCGAAGTTTCACTTCAAGCACGCACCGCACCTCACACTCAAGGCCAAAACACGGGGAATTCGCGGGCACCAGGTAGTATTTGATGAACTCCAGTGTTTCGAGTCGCACAGCTTTCCGCAACAAATCAAGCGACTGAATGCAAACCCGGCCACCCCCATAACCAAAACCACAGTAGAAATTGGCGAAGGGCACTTTGTCGGAACCACGAGCAACTGCTTCGCCCGGCTGCCATGTTTTTCAATCTTTACCACACCAAGATTACAGTGAACTAGAAGGCTCTAGTTCACTGTACCCAGATGGTGGCGCCCGGTGATGTTGTTCCGGAGATATGGTGCTCCGAAAATTACCGTTTTTTCATCAACTTGCACAAGTAGTTTGTTGCCTCAGTACACATAAGTATTTTTTTCTACAGGACTTTGTAGTGGTTTTCGATAGGAAAACTTTAAAACCTCGCAGAATATAACATGTGCAACCCGACATGGTAAGTTTAAAAAAATATATATCTCAGGGACAATTTTATGCGGCGTTTTATTGAACGACCAAATTTTTACAAACAGCATCACCTTGGGGGTGCTGGAAAATTAGGCCGTCAGTAAGCATTTTTTCCCACTAAACTGGCGGGAGCATTAATATCCTTGGCTCTCAGACTTTTTTGGAGGAGTTTGGCGCAATTTTCGAAATTCTCAAGCTTTAGGAGCAGCCTGGCGCAGGAAAACAAATTTGTATCAAAACTGCGTAATATTCACAGCTGTCTCACCCCCGAGAATTTTTTAGGAGAATATGCCTTGTTTTTCTTTTTGACCCTGTCTACCCACATTTTCAATAACCTATATTCAACATCACTGACACCAGCATATTTTGCCATTTCCCATGTCAGTGATATATTTAGTATACTCCTATACAGGTACCTAATATCATTTTTATAGGCTTAAAGAAACATGAAGACAAAACAGGTTTAGTTTATTTGAAGCAGTCGTGGACAGTAACTAGTTACTAGTAACACGTTACCGGTAACTAGTTACTTTTAAGTTAGAGGAACTTGTAACTGTAACACTGTTACTTTTTTACAGAGTAATTATAACAGGAAATACCGTTACAGTTACTTTTTTTTATAGAAAACTATCCATTAGGTACACACATTAAAGGCCGACGTACAGATTGCGCTTGCTCCTTTTTTGGACTTTTTTTTCCCTCTACCTTCACTTTTCCGCAACATGGCTGCTTTTGCAGTTTAGCAGAGAAGGTCGCTAGGAGGATGGATTATCTTTCCTGCAGAAGACCGAGGTCGGAGGTCAGTCTTAGAGGGGATGTCTAATACTATTCCTTCGTCTTGAGCAAGCAAAAAGAAAAAGAAAAAAAGAAAAAAGAAGAAAAAAAAACCCCGCCCGCATCTTCCCACAGGGGGAACTCGAGTAAATGCGTCGCAGAGTGGTGGGGGTATCGCGTGAATGTTGGGTAATTGGGTATGGTTTGGGAATGCTTAATTGTTATTTCGTCTTTATTATTCTTATTTATTGAATGAAGGAGAAGCGAAGGCAAGGAGTGTAAAGTTAAAGTCTGTCTTTATTGCTTGGTGCTGTCAAGCAAAGCGTCAAGTCAAGCAAAAGCCAAGCAAAGACGCCCTTGACTGAATTCCGAACGCGCGCTCCGCCGCTTATATACACACCGCCCGCGTTCGAGGGAGAGGAGTACGGGGGAGAGACGCGCATGCGCACACTTCCGTACACAAGCGCGCGAACTTTCCACGCACCCACCACGCCGTTATCACGTGTACACGCCCTGCCGCCGTTACTGTTGAGCGCAACGCAGCGCACGGGTAGCTACGACGCATGCGCGCACAGACGCGCTCCCCCCGCACCGCCGCAGCTGTTGTTGAGAGCGACGGAGCGCACGCGGTACACGCGCTCCTCCCGCACCGCCGCACCTGTTGTTGAGAGCGAGGAGGGTACGGGGGAGAGACTCGCACCTGCGCCTCGACGCGACGCGCATGCGCAGTGAGCGTGTGGACAGCGCCGACAACATCGACGAGTGACATCGCGAGCCTAAGAAATGCTCCGCATTTAAAATAGAAAGTAGACCCCTGGAAAGAAGGAAGCTCTCAGTGCCAACTTTGAGAAAGAACTCATCCTAAGTTAGAGTGAGTTTTGAAAAAATATTCCCCGACACTAAGGGTGCACAAGCAAAAGAGGTTGATGCAACAAAATGAGGCGTGCAGAACGATTGTTGGTGTTGGGCTTGAGTACGCCCCTTTTAGGTTACTTTCGTCTGGGGTTTCACCACGTGCACTTTTGACTACCTGCACTCCTTCGTATGTTAATACTAAATAAACCCTATCATTTGTTTTGCGATCTATTACTTAGTTTTATACAGTAACGGAGGAGCAATGACGTTACTTTTCCACAGTAGCTGTAACTGTAACAAGTTACTTTTAAAAATTCTGTAACTGTAACTGTAACAGCGTTACTTTTTTGGCTTTGGTAACTAACTGTAGCACTTACGTTTTGCTGGTAACGTGCCCATGACTGATTTGAAGGATTGGTACAATAGAATAACAATTATGCCAATTTAATGAAAACTGCAAACAATCATGCTATTTAATAAAAACAGCGAAAGAGTGGTGACTTACCAGCCACTTTTTCACACTCCCTACTAATGATGTCCCAAGTTTGTGACATCATAGGAAGGGATTGCGAGATCATAAAGAGGTATTTGAAATAAAAATATTTGAAATATTTGAAGAGGCATTTTCGTTTTTGTTTTGTACACTTGACTGAAAGTGTGCAATATAATATACTGTGCCCGCACGCTACCTGCCACCAGGAGCAGGGGCCCTTGTCAGGCTACAAGCCTTTAGCCTCTGCTCCCCTTTCTGTGCGGAAAGAAACAATAAAGAAGAAGAAACAATAAATTATTTATTCCAAATACCTACAGCAACCGATGGACATTATTGTGAGGGGGAGAACAGCACATCACCAATAAGCACGATTGCATCATCATGATGGCACCTCCGGTTCTGCTTGGTTGCACCACTTTTAATGCTATCAGGGAGTTAACACACTGATTACTCGTCTTTTGATACCTCCCCAAACAAGGCACCACCGAAGTTGCGTAGCAAGAAATTTGGAAGCGTATCGCCTTTGCGCACATTGTTCTAAGTTGTGTTGTAGTTCAACTTACCACAGGACCATTCGTGAACAGTTTACAACACTTTCAATTTCGTTTCTGCATCGCGAAATTCATATTTGGCACTACTACGCAGTTACCCAACTTCAAGCCTACCTGCCATGGCGCGTTGAGCATCCGTGACTGATCCTCGAAAAAAAGCATGCCGCTCCTGATTTCACCCAACCCTAACCCGATTTCTGCAATAAGAACTTCCGATGCAAGTCAAAAGATAACACCCTGTCGCCAGATATCTGTTCCGACGGGGAGAGCGCTTCAAACTGGCCTTACACACCGCCAGCTGTTTGCCTGCCAGTTTCATTTCCATACGAGGGTATCTTCGGGGGTCTAATGTTGCTTCTTAGTTGAACTGTCTATTCGGACGGAGTCTCCAATAAGTTTTGTGCTGTTTCATTTCGAAAATGTTAGGTGGCGCTGCAATGCAGGAGGCTTGTGGTGCTGATCTTGTTTATCGGGCAACAGCTACTCGGCCAAAGATCGCAGGGCACGATTCTAGCGCATCACACCTCATTCCTGCAAGCAAGGCTACAATAGCGAGTCAGAAGATGATAATAAAGCGCAACTTTACGTTTTGTGAGATAACTGACAAAGAACGTCAACAAGCATCGACCACGAAGTTCCGTTTTCAACTTCATGCATGTTTTTCCGCATCGCGTGCTTGTCCCAAATATTGTGCAGGCCGTAAATGAAAAGTCAGTCATTGACAAGATGTTTTTACGTTACGTGGGGGCGAATTGCCTCTGATAATGTCAAACCGCCAGATTTCTTTCAGGGAACCACCTGAAATTGCACATTTTGAAATGGAGGTTGGGCTTCACCGCACGGCACGAGCACCACGCATGCTAACGTTTCTTTTTCATACCCTATCTAACAAACTGTTCCGCTCAAGTCAAAATTTTTTATAGGGCGTGCTTTTGAAATGTTTCCCTACAAAATGTATATTCTATTTTTTTTTCAACTACGGCAATTTGTTATACTTTTTATACTACGGCGGTTTGTTATAATTTTTTTAGCAAAAAAAATGTTTTCTTGGACCCCTAAAAATCGATCAATTTTCCTGTGTTCATGAAAGAGTTAATTGCTGAGAAATCACTAGTGAAATGCTGATCAAACGTGACGCAAACAGCAAACAGCGTCTGCAGGCACTGTTTGCGTTTTGATAATCCGCAAGCAAGTGAGGCAGTGGTGATGACGTACCAAGCAGTTTGGTCAGTTTCAGCTAAATCATTCGTGCTTTCACGAACTCCGACATCCTTTGCAGCTTCGCATCACTAAGCAAAATGTTTCTTCATGGTACCCGTGATCAGTATTGACGCTTCGTTGAAGAGAAAACATATTGTCCTTTTGAGGCCCCACAACTGCTGGGGTCGAACCAACCGCTTGTGCGTAGCTCGCACATTTCCTACACTGACGTGCACTGCCGCTTCGCTGTTTCCCAGTTTTCTGGGCAAACTTTTGAATTAGGCAGGAGTGTAATCTAAGCTTTATTAACCTTTTATTTTATTGAGTTGCCTCTTTCAGCCATAATGCTACTGTGTTTTTAAGTGATTCCCTAAAACGACTCCTAGATACTAGAGATTCGCTACTCGAGCCCGTGGCTACTGCATTGCCTTCACAAAGTAGTCTGGGATGGCCATGTCAACCAGCGCTCTGTGCTCCTTACGTGAAGCAATGGGCTAAAAAAATATGGAGGTGCCCCAACTTCCTGATCCATTAGAAAATTTATAAGACGGCAATGCTCTGTGTTCCCAAAATGTCTTGCTCGTTTTCCAATCAACATTGCGGGCTATGACGATAGCTTAGCTAAGTATGTAGATTTCGCGTGTCGTTAGCAAGAAATGAATTCCGCTGGAAAGCATGAAGTGTTTTCTACACGCGGAGGCACTCTGCACACCTGCTGGCCGTGCATGCCCGTACGGCCCACGAAGCGGCTCGAACCGGTGAAGGACGCGGCAGCAACCGATTGTTGCTGCTGTCCAGAATCAAAGTAACCACGAAAAAGTAGGTAAACATGCAAGACAGTGGATGATAGTGTGGTGAAAGTTGTGCTAGGGACTGTCATCCGAGGTGATTTTGAAAACGGTGATCAAATTTGTGCCGCAATTCTAGGCCTACACTTCTGTACGCTGAGCGGCTGCGGAGACCAGTGGGCAATGCAGCACATGCACAAGCACGCGATGCGGCGAGGGGCCGAAGGATGGTGCTACCTGCGCGAAGAATGAACACAGCACCGACCGCTTTTTAAAATGGAAATCAGTACCGTGAAAGTAATGTTCCCCGTAAGAGAAAGGGGATGACAGTGTGGTGAAAAACTGTGTTAGGGATGGTCATGCGCAATTAGAGTGATAGCAGCGACCAAATATCTGCCTCGATGCTAAGCCTAAAGTTCCCAACATCTGAGCTGATCCGAGCAACCGAAGCCGGCTTCGAGCTGTTGGGGAAGACGCTCTTCTGAAACTCTTGAGCGCCCCCAACGCTCGATTCCCCTATTCTAACACTGTGTATGTGCCGCAATGCCAAGCCTAATGTTCTCTACGCTGACCGGCCACAAAGTGACCCAACACCAGCACCTCTGCGCGACGCGGTGACCGGCGGCCGCATAGCTGCTGCACACATTTTGTTGCCACCTGTCCAAACATAAAAAACAAAGTTACACATGTGAAAAAGAGCATGATGATGTGCTGAAAAATTGTGCTAGGAACAGTGGAAGTGATAATTCACTATGCAAGAAATCGAAGTAGACCGTGAGTCGTGGGGGGAAGACCCCTTTCTAAAGTTCCTCGCGAGCGAACTTGTTGCATTTACGCTTCCCTCAGGCTCCCCTATACTAAAAAAAATTGTGTGTGCCTTCCAACTTTCTGGCCCATATGTGAATGGGAACAAAATGATCTCCTCATGACGAGTGGTCACCGCAGCGCTGGCACTTCCGAATATGATGTCATCTACCACCGGCCAATCGCGAAAGACAGGCAGAGCTCTCATCGCCCGCGGTGGCTGCTTTTCTGGTGAAGGCGACAAGCGAAAACACCTGTGTGTTCAAGATTTCAGCACATGTTAAAGATCCCCAAGTGGTCAAAATTAATCCGGAGCCCTCCACTATGCCGCGCCTCATCGCCTGTGTAGCCCCGGCACATTAAACCTGGTAATCAATCAAGCTCTGATCGCGCCCTTGGGAAGGGGTCGTTTGTTTTGGCAAAAAAGGTGGTTTGGGTGTATTTACACATAAAATAAACATATTTTTCGAATTCAGCGTGAAGAAAAGTATACAGTAATGCCCTCAACAAATTTTTTTTTTTTGAAAAGCTAATCAGCAGCCCTTTAACGCCAACTGCAGCGAAAACTTCGACTTCTTGAAAACCTTATTTTTGTATAGTCCTATTGAAAGTACCGCAAAGTACAAAATGTGACATCTGAAATATGCAAGTGCATGTGGCAAGAGACCAGCAAGAATAGGTAGTTTTGTAACAGAAATTGAGAGAAGCCCAGCCACAACAGCCATGCAAAAGTGACATCACAGTTGGCCAAGCAGTTGAAAGTGTGGGTCCTGAAGCACCCTCAGGTCAGTTAAGGGTGCTTCAGAACCCAAGCATTATCAAGGTAGAAGTTCTGCCTATATATCGTATTTACCCGCGTAATGAACACACTTTTTTTCCCATAAAACAGAAGCAAAAGTGGGGGTGCATTTATTATGCAGGGTAATTTTCCGGAAAATTTTTTTGGAGTGACGAAAGAAGACCGCAACAAAAAAAAACAGCGCATTCAATAACCTACCTTTTGCGGTAAATATACGAGTACACAACTGGCAAACAAACTGCGTCTTTATTGAACTACGCTCATCTTCGTTTGTCAAGGCTTCACTTCATCAATTCCGAAATGTCTACTGGCAGCACGGTTCCGATGCCCAACTGCTTACTCTACAGCCTTTAACTTAAAACCAGCCGTGTAACTGACATTTCGGCCCATCGTCGACTGAAAAGCGCAAGACGAGCAGAAAAGCAAGCAAGTAACAAAGCTATCACCAAAAAAAAAGTAAAACTGAGACGCTCAGCAGCCTGAGCTGACTGAGTGCCGTTGCGATTGGCTGTCCCACGATGCTGCGCCGGAGTGTTTGTTTGTTTTTACTCCGAGAGATGGCTCTAGGCTGCATTGCGTCGGGACTTGGTTTCACGCTGCCCTATTCTGAAGATGGAATCCCACAAATGTGGGCACTTCCGGGGCTGGTCTTCGCCGATAACCTTGTCCTGCTCGCTCTGGAAGTATGGCTGAGCTATAGGGACTTGTCACCGCCTCGGCTGAGCATCTGTCAACACTGGGACTGGCCTTCAACACGCGCAAGTCAGCGGTCCTGTGCTTCTCCGACCCAGAGGACAAAGCTCGCATTGTGCTGCTGCCTGGCGGTGAAGAGGTTCCATCGATGCACAGCTATTGTTACCTTGGCATCACTTTCAGCACCACTGGCGACAAGTATTCTATACACGAGGCACTACTGAAAGAAAAGTCGAGACACGCCAGCTGTATCCTGCGCAGACGGTGCTTATGGGGGTGCAACCGATACCCGTTGGTCCGTGACCTGTGGAAGTCGGTGCACGTCCCATGTCTCACCTTCGCGAACGCTGTGGTGTGTGTGTCGGCGCCAACACGGGGGTGGCTCGAGCGTGGTCAGCGAGAGGTGGGCCGCCTTGCCTTGGGCTGCCATGGCCGAGTGGCTGTGGAGGCCATACAAGGTGACTTGGGATGGTCAACATTTGAGGCTCGCGAGGCCACCAGCAAGATTGCATTCGAAGAGCGACTCCGAGTCATGAACGATGAACGCTGGGTGCGGCGACTGTTCCGCTACATGGCATTGAAGGGTGTACGCACACAGTGGTGCAACCGCCCCTACAACCTCCGTCGAAAATTCGGCTTCACTACCAACCCGATCGAGGTGGGCCCGCCGCACAAGATCACGGAAAAGGTGCGCTCCAGAGTGAAAGAGGAGGAACGCGCTCACTGGCAGACCGCAATGCACCAAAAGTCTACCCTGGAACTATACCGCAGCCACAGGCAAGATATAGGCCGGATGCGTGTCTACGACAACAGCAGCGGCAGCACACTCCTCTTCGAGGCCCGTGCGGGGGCACTGCGCACGCTGCTGTACTGCCGGCACTACGACAGCACACCAGAGGTACAAGCAGCAAAGTGCAGGGCATGCGGCGACCATGAGGAAAGCATGGAGCACCTGGTGCTGCACTGCCACAAGCTGCGCCCACCCGCCAGAGTCAACGCCACTGTACAACAGGCGCTAGGGTTCGAGGACGGCGTCGACAATGCCATGGACGTACACATGACGAAAGAACAACTGCAACTCTGGCAGCGATTGGTTCGGCTGGGTGCGGCTCTGGTGACGGTGCAGTGAATGCACGAGTGAACTGCAGTGAATGGTGACAGTGCAGTGGACGTACGTACGCATGCAGTGTACCACATGCACAAGACTGCAGGCAAACTGCTACCTTTAGTTTTCTCGCTGGTGGGGACGGTGCAATGACTTTAGGCATTCAGCCGTTTTTTTTCTTTTTTTTTCTTTTTTCTTTTTTCCCCCCATTTTTTTATACGTATTTTGTTAACTTTTCACCTGGCTTGGACATTTCGGTGTCCGCCCGATACAAAGGGTTTCTGGCCACAACGATCATCATCATCATCGATCAACATCAGCTGGAGCGAGTGAAGTGGGAAAGCTACAGTACGGCCATTCGTGGGACTGCAGGGTTGGAAAGTAGGACTTGCGTTTATTACGCGGGGGAAAAAAAAGAAACCTAATTTTGACTACTAAAGTTGAGGGTGCGTTCATTATGTGAGCATGTTCATTACGCGAGTAAATACGATAATTGAATAATGGAAGAAGTGGATGATCATCATTATACTGAGACAGCTGCCAGTGCCGATCCTAACCATGAGGAAGAAGTTGGGCACACAACGTTAGTATAGGCTGGGGTGCATTTGGGAAGCCCTCTCAAGCAATAAACAATGGGCCACTTCCGTCAATAAAAGAGAACAGTATATGGCCACTGTGTACCTCCGTTGTTAACAGCGCTGTTGTTAACAACCATGTTGTTAATAGGGTTGTTACCCAACAAGAATCTTACTAAACATCTTCAAAGAATACTTGGGCCAGCTTGACAAGCTACGCAAAAAAAGATGATAGCCAAAAGAACAGTTGGAAGTACGGGTCATAGGGAGCAAACTCCCCTAGAAGCATCCCAGCCCAAAATTGATACAAAAGCATGCAAGTGGACCACTGGAGCACCCGAATCGAGATAACCAAAGCGCTGACAAAGAGCGTGAAAGAGAGAGATGGGATACGGGAGCTCAGGGGACCAAAAAATGAATGATACTCGTGAGTAGCAGTTGAGAGTCTACGGAAGAGGCGGCCTTTGTCCCGCAGCGGACACTGGGCAGCTGGTGGGGATAATGCCAGCTACACTGCGTCAACTAACCACGGTGCTATCAGACCATCCCCCTCACCTCTTCCAGCTTGAGGCCGGCCGTGTGGTCGGTGGTGAGGCGTCGCGACTCCCCACTGCGGCACAGCAGGGCCCGGCTGTCCCCCACATGGGCGACACACAGCTCCGTGCTGCTCCTCAGGAGGCACACCGTGGCAGTTGTCCCAGACGAGGCCTCCTCACCGTCTGTCACGCACACGGGCCTTTCGTTAGGCCCAGCTCCTCTCGGGCGTGCCACCAGGCACTCCATCAGAGACAGCAGAGCTGACTCAAATGGGCATCATTCATGTTGTGGCAGCAAAGCACCAAGCATGCGGCCTATTCCGGGCCCCCACTTACAACACTCGTTTGACCACGACAGCATGGCCACCACATCTCATTTGCTGCATTCATCCAAGCAGTGGAAATGATGCGAGGCTTCTGCCGAGTTTTTGAGGAGCCTGGCATCACTCGGCAATGGTGTTGGAAAGAGCTCACTTGGACAGGCTGCTTGCCTGTGCAACGAGTGAAAGTGCTAGCAGTGCAAGGACAAACGTAATGGTGTGGCAATGAATTTGGCAAAATCAAGCCCACTTTGAAAAGAAGAAAATAACGTTGATTTGAAAGACCTTTGCTATTTGACCTTAATGCTTGACCCATAATTACACTGTCGTTTTGAATGTGAATCGAATGATGACAAAGCAAGCAATTCAATGTGAAGTTAATTCTAAATTCACGACTGCCTGCTAATATCAATATTGATAAATCTGCAACACCTGTTGCCGGCCTAATCTGCCAGAAGTACGTCAGACTGACTCGTAAAAACAAAACAGCCCAGCACTATTATTACAAAATTTTAGCTTTTTGTTTAAGCACAGCCGTTTCATTAGCAAAGTATACAGACCCCCACTACCCAAAACGTTGTTATGGCTTAATGGGGCCATGCAGATGAAACACAAGTTTGGTTCATTCAAAAGATTGCCTCGTTAGAATCATACTGACACCACTTTTAACATAAACGTCACTCAAACAAACTACACAATTAGGAAAAAAAGGAATGGCCATGGAACTCACTAGCTCATTTCCCCCAATAGAACCTATGACGTCATATGCACAACCGTGCGATTGGCTGAGGCCGGCAAAAGCAAACACAAGTTAGGCAGGGCTTATACATAAGGCGTGCAGAACACACTATTTTCGCTTAAGTGTAATGCACACTCATTTTATAGCAGTAAGAATGGTGGGGTGAAACAATAGAAGTTATGAAAGTACACGTAAACTTCCTAACTTCCATTGTTTCACCCCACCATTATTACTGCTCTAAAATGAGTATGCATTACACTTAATTAATTTTAAGCGAAAATAGTGCATTCTGAAAACTTATAAGCCCTGCCTAACTTGCGTTTGCTTTTGCTGGCCTCAGCCAATCGCATCGCTGTGCATATGACGTCATAGGTTCTAGTGCAGGAAATGAGCTAGTAAGTCTAGTCACAGCAGCATGCACTGGTACTTTTAAAAGTACCAGTGCTTTATTCCTGTTTCCTCAGCAGGCTAACGGACTGTCAGACTTATAGAAATAGGACTATCAGACTGTCAGACTTATAGAAGAAGGCCATCAGACTTATAAAAGTACCAGTCCGTGCTGCTGTTGGTACTGCGCGCACTATGCTTGTTTTAGCTGGACAGCAGTGCGGCGCTTTAAGGTTTCTAAGACGACACTTACCGATTAGCATAAGTGACATTGTCTTACGTGCCCTATCTGTCGCACATACTCCATGTTTCACGAAACGATTACTACCTACCGTAACAAAAACAAGCCAGGTACAAATACGGTCAAAAACAAAGCAAAGGAGGATAGCGGTGTGGAGCAATATGGTGGCGCCATCTAGGCGGATTGATGGTAAACAAAGCTCCGCAGTCCTCTGCAGACTGAAAGGCACACTTGATGTTTGCTTGAAGACCTGTCAATGTGATGTCGCGGCAGACGTCATGAAACACGATTTGGCGGCAGAATCAAAATTTTAACTTAAATTGACTAATTTCTCAGTGAATAAAGCATCACTTGCTGCTGGAAAAGCGCTGGGGGCACAAAAAACACCAAATGTTCCGAATGTATTTTGCCTGCATGGCCCCTTTAAGCAATGTCTATATATACCACATCTGATGCTTGCATTAATATGCTCGTCCCACTGCCTCCTTCACCTTTTGTGATGTGCACAGGCAAACCAAAGGGTTACCCTAAAATTCACGGTTCAAGTCTTTCTTGAAGAGATTGGCCAGAAAGCAGAACACGAACACAGGCCAATTGATAAACACCCCCCCCCCCCCCGTCCCCCTTCTCTGTCGGCTGGCTCGTCACGTGAGTGAGGATGGCCCTCGCTCCTCTGCCGCACTTGCAAGGAGCAGGGTGAACCACCCCTGCCTCCCATTAATCCACACCCCCACGTGAGCGAGAGTGACAAACAAGTCACCCCTCATCTACCGAAAAGCACATCACAAAGATTGCGATGAACTGCCACATACATACACATGTCCCAATGGATAAATTTTTAAGCTTCTCCTCAAGAACATGTAAGATAGATTCATAAAAAAAAACTGTTGCCTTTTTTTTCTTTTTCAATTACATTACAATAAAATTGCAATTTTTTTCATTGCTTAGCTGCTGCTTTATATAATTTCCATCCCTGCAATAATCGTTACGATGCCCCTTCTCTTATACTCTGGCCTTGTAACATAATCAAAAATTTACTACATTTTTGTTGTTGAATTCATCCTTTAATGAATATCTGTGAGCTGAATTTGCATTCTGTTCTTCATAGTAATTATCCCTTTGCCCTGTAAATCATTATCCTAAGCCAGCAGTTCTCAAATGGGGGTCTGCAGACCCCAGGGGTTCTGCAAGGCCATTTCTAGGGTCCACAAACCCCTCACCTGCAGAAAAAGATTTTTTTCTTGAAATTCGCCCACCCTTTGGAGTTCAGTCAGGCTATGACAAATTCACAGCTCAGCTGCAATCCCCACAAGGTTGTTTCTGTCTACCCCTACCTCTCTTTTTCCCACAACAGGTGAGGGAGGCACCTCTGTAAAAAGCTTCAAGGTTCCTTGAGCCAACTGAGACAGGGATAAGTATTCTCCTTTTAACCGGCTACGGGGTAATATATGTGAGTGGCAGTGCCACAAATGGGCCGTCTCAGCACACAGAGTAGTCACATCAAGGACTACTTCCCAGAATCTGTACCAGATGCATGAAGTGTGAGTGGCCTCTTTTGAAGCTACCGTAAATTTCATTGCACATAAGCATGCCGGAGCTCAAGATGCATTGATGGAGCTCCAGGAAAACACAGTGATGAAGGCATAGTTTACCACTGTGGGCCTTCGGCATCTGGGTTTGAACTGCCGAACTGTTACCCCTTCTCCAAGAGACGGCTGTAAAGCTTCTGTTGGTTTTCTGCAACGCACGCGTGGGAGCATGCCTTACCCAGGATCGCATACCATCATTGTAATGGAAATATCAAAACATGTTGAATGTGGCTGCACATATGCAACTCTGTTTAGGGCGACTGTGTGACGTCTTGATGAACCCTTTAAAATAAAGTGATGTAGCACTTTTGTAAATTAAATGGCCTATTCATACCCCAGTTGTATTTCGTAAATTTACACATACCCCCCCCACCAAAGGGTCCCCCATCACTTCCACCAGTTCACAAGGGGTCCTCATCACACCCATGGCTGAGAACTACTGCGCTAAGCCAGCTCACAAGTATTGCTAGGTAATGGTTAACACTACTTCATTACGTAGTGTCTTCTAAGATTCCTTGCAAAAGTTATGGGAGAGAAAACAAACCACCTAGCCAAAAGTGCTGTAACATTTACTAGGTTGCAAAACCCTGTCGAATGCACACAGCATGCAGGTAGTACCTAAGAAAGGCCACTGCTTAGTCGAAAAACATGATAGCTCAGGGCTATTATGTAAGAAAGCACAGTATCTGGTGTAGATAGTACTATAAATTTAGCGCTCAAATCTTTAGCAAAAAGGGCAACACATAACTCTTTCGTGTGTCACATGACACCAGCATGTTGGCAAGTCTCCGTTCAAAAATTCCCGCCCTGATGTAAAGACTATGGAAGCTCTTTTTTTTTTCCCACGCTTTCTCAGCTAAGCCCGCTAATAGCGGCAAAACTGCATTCTTTGTGCCCCTAATGTTTCTGGGATGGCAGGCCGTGCCACACCTACGGCTGGCAAAGGTTAATAAAGTAGTGGCTCTTCGGGCTGACTAGTATGACCCAAGCTCTGAACCATAAAGGAGTTTTCAGAATGGAAGAAATGGAATACTGAAAGAAATGCAATGCACCATGCGCACTGTGCAGTCAATTGCATATCTAAGGGCAGAAATACAAAGCAAGAGCTGACTGAACTTTCTATTTGCTTTGTTTGAGTATTTTTCTTTTTCGTACATTTAGCAAGAATAAAATGGTCTGTTTGTTCCGTTGCACCCCTAAGAAAAAAAAAGGACACTGGCAGTACTTTGCTGCCCAAAGGGCTGACAACAAAAGGATTGAAAGGAGCATAAATCAACTGAGCGAAATCGAAACAAGCCTGAGACAGTGGCCCAGTGATGCCAGATGAGCTCATCACTTTCAACACTGTAAGCAAGAGACTTGTCACACTGCAAATGCAGTTGGGCAGTTTGACAAGTCTTCGCTGCAAGGTGTTGTCCTGCCTGCCCCCCATCTTTCCAGAGAGCCATTTCCCGCAATGAGCAGTAGTCACCTGGCCAGTTGAAGGCGACGTATTTGGCGAAGGAGTTGTTGATGTCGATGAAGGCCGACTGGAGAAGTGCCTGCAGGTCTGTCTGGCCCCTCCGCAGCCAGTACATGATGTGCACCTCCATGTGCTCCGCGCAGTAGTCGGCACACGCAGAGCCCCCGTGCCCATCAAACACCGCAAAGTACAGGATGTCCGGGGTGAGCTCCTTGACTCTGCAACAAACGCAACCAACCAAAGGGCAGAATGACGTGTGTGGGACATGCAGGAAACAACCTTTTGTGGCAAAGACCGGGATGTGTAAAACAGATACATTTTAAACTGATGTTGAAGCCTACACTTTTTGAAGTTACATCCGGCAAATAATACTACATTTATGAAGAAAATTCCCCATACACACTAATTTTTCAGGCAGTTTACGAACACTGCTATTGGAAACCATTGCCTGCGAGATTTTTAATGAAGCTATGCAGCCTCTTTGCTTATAACAAGAAACGGATGTATTAAAATACTGTAAGAGCCTCTTTGCTTATAACAAGAAACGGATGTATTAAAATACCGTAAGCGCTAGTGACAAACTCTAAGCCGAGCTTCCGTCATGGTTCCCCCTCCACTTATTTGCCATCAGGGCATCTTCTTCGCCCTCTTATCCCACTCATTCATCATCAGCGCATCATCATTTGAATGCGCAATGCTTCATGATCATCATCGTGGTCCGAGGTCTCTTCTCGGTTTCGGGATAGTGCTTGCCAAATAACGGGCCTTCTCGTCTTCAACCAAGCCTTCTCGTCGGAGCATTTCAGTACTTTGTTCCTAGGAAATAAAAGTGCCTCACTTTCAATTGCGGCTACCCAGACTCATGCCTAAAAGACTCATGGTGTGAATCAAACGCCGAGAACAGGGTGCCGAGACTCAAATTGAAAAACCAAGTATCATGTTCGTGGGTTTGAAGGGGCACCTTAGTACAACTTCTGCAAACGCAAAATTGATAGCTAATTCAGCTTAGGTTGAAATAGCTTTTAACTTTCAAAAACTAGGAGCCTGAAGAAAGCACTGTCTAGTTTTCAAGGGCACACGTGATAAAAACCACAGTGTGTGTGGTGACTACGTGTCGAAAAAGTTTGCTTCGAGTTCATATTCCCGCTCAGTGCTAAGATTTTGCACTTAAATGCATAAGAAATGTTGCCACCTTGCTATGGTAATAATACCATGGCCAAGAGTTTGAAATGGCTCCGCATGCACTCATAAATTATACATATTCTGGCCTTTCAGGAGGAAATTTTAAATTGTGCATGTAATGCAAGCGTGTCAGCTAGTTGCGAAGCAATGCACAACACATACTGTGCTACCATTGCTCACTCTTGCAACAAAAATTTAAAGGGGCCATTAAGACAAAATGAAAGTTTGATACAAAAGATTGCCTCGTTGGAATAGCACTGAGACCCATTTTAATGCGAACTTCATACAAATACCGTATTTATTCAAATATAAGGCGAGGTTTTTTTCCAAAAATCGTAGTCTCAAAGTCATACCCTGCCTTATAATCAAAGCTCAGTATATATATATATGATTTTTTTTACTCTCCAAACTGCACCCTCGTTTTATAATTGAATAAATACAGTAATCTGTATAATGAGGAAAACAGAGAATGCGCATGCGACACCCTAGCCACTTTTCAGCACTGAACCTATGGCGTATTACGGGCAGTTTACTGCAATTGGCTGGGGCTGACAAAATCTAATGCAAATTAAACAGGGGTTATAAGTTTGCAGAACAACCTATTCGCACTTAAATTTAGTGCAGTCCTTTTTTCAACAGTAAGAATGTTGGGCTGAGTAATGAAATTTACGAATGAACACGTAAACATAGCACTAGTGCATATGGCACGCATTGTACCGGCCGACACTGCACAGCCATGGAGCACGTTGGGCTTGTCTGACACGAAACTGGTCACCTGGCATAAGCGACACTGCCACTTGTGTGACCTTTCCCGTCGATTCATACACAATAGGTCCTGTGGGTGGCCATGACGTATTGGGCATTCATTAAACAGAATTTAAATTCCAGAAACAAGTTGACAGACTTCCTTTAGCGTATTTCTGACTGACCATTGCAGTCCCGAAACTGCAAATTTATATTCCACGTCAAAGATATTCACGATCGTGTGGTTTGCATTTTGACGACACAAGTCACGCGGTTTGAACCTCAACGCATCACTGGGGTGTCGGAGCTATGTGAACTTTCTAGAGGAAATATGTCTGAGAGTCTTTGTAGTGGAAGCCATAAGGTGGCCATGAACATTGTGTATAACTGTTTTGTGACTGCACTCCATCAATCGCCCCAAGATTCACCAACACATTTACTGACAGCTAAAATCCTCTGCGGGGAGCCCTTGATCATGCAGTAGATCAGTGAATGTCTTTGTTGTCTCCAGCGATTAGAGTTGTGTTGAACTGTGCTGTAGACATTGGTGTCACCCGTAGTAGTGCCGCACACCGTTAGGCACGCAGAAGCAGTGGACCAGGACCCGGTCGCACAATAAAGAGGCCCCTATCTCATACAACTGTTCTTGTTTACAAACTCTGTCAGGCTATTCGTGCCACAAAGGGCTTCGAATGTAGCAGTGCCGTCACACCGATGTCCATTTGAACAAGGTTCTGAACTCTTGGACACTGCGAAATCAGAAATCGACAGTGGAATTAAGGAACGGGGGTTGTTATGTGGCCAAACGGTACCGTTTCGACACCGTTTGGATTGGAGCAAGTAGTCGTTTACTGTTGGCCTGCACTGTCTGCACGAGTTCAGCGCAGGTGCCACCCCTGCAGAACCGGTCCTGTACTTTTTCGTCTGCTTCTGCACCTCCCCTCTGGTAAATGCAGGGAAAGCCGTGAACTGATATTGCAATATCTGCACCTTGGGTAAATTGAAGAGGCGACTGCTGTACTGCCTGAATGGGTTCAGCGAGTGCAGCCAAATCGAAGTCACCCAATGCGTCCACGAAAGGTGATGGTCATCGAGGAGAGGAATCGCAGCACCTTTCAGCGAGGGTCGTGTCAACTGCTTCTCAATGGAATGCATTTTGCCTACATCGGCGACGCATTCCAGCCAAGGTAGCATGGACAGATGGGGACAAAATGGGGCTCGACAGATTACTGAGACCCCTTCTTGTCTGCTTCGATTGGACGGCTTTGCATAACGTACTGGCGACTGTAAATCGACGATTTTATTTTCCCTCAGACCGGCCACCTCGCCAGCTGCAAGCCCGTCAGAGCAGAACAATAGACGGTCGTGCACAACACACACTGGACGAGCACCAGTACCTGTATCGGTCTTCATTGTAGGTCCTACGGCCGAGAATCGTCGCACAGCCCGCATGTTCGTCCGATATCTTGGGCACGGGCTTTCCAACCTTGATGCTCTGCTGTAGAAGCAGCGGCAAATCGATCCGATTGTCCCACGTTCCTAAGGTGTCAAAGTTGATGTGCTGCTGGCGCTCTCCGATGTTCTCCGGATCCGATAGGACCTGCTTCTCGCGGATGGGTTGGCGAAATAACGGCTTCACGACATCTCTGTTCAGGCGGGACACCCGCGGCAGGTTCAACCTTAGGAGCGACAGAGACATGCAAAAGACGCTGAAGGGAAACCACGGAGAACAAATTTGTTGTCGCGCGCGGAGCTATGCCAAAGGAATTTCGCTTTCGGAGGAAAAACACGGCGACCTTCGAACGCCGAGTACAGCAAGTTTCAGTGTGTTGAAATGAAAATGACGTCCCCACAGCACCGCTGGAAGAAAACAAGGGCAACACCATGGAGGAAAGACGGGTACTGGCTACTCTGCTGGCTTCTTGGTCACTTTGTTTTGGATTCGGCGTCTGCTGTGCTCTGCGCGGTCACGCGGTCTGCTCGTTCCTTACAAATGCAGCCTACACGCCCAAAGTATGTCGAAATGGCATAGAGTTCGAAATGAAATGCCTCACAACTGCCCCCACGATGCCTTCACCGCCTTTACTGCCATACCAAAAAAGTTGCTGAGGGATTTTTGGAAGAGCTGCTGCATTCACCATACATACCCTCCAAGCGCAGGTCAACCGAAAGAGCGCGATTTTCAAAGTGAGTTTAAGCATTATCGTTTTAAGAATTATAGTTTTGATGTCTGTGGACAAAAAACAAACAAAAAGAAAACGAGCGTCCCGGTGAGTGCATTCACGTGTAATAGAGAGTAGAGAGTTTTAACATTCTGTGAGTACCCGGACCTGACTGAGCATGTGCGCATTCGTTCCGGCGCCGCCGGTTCCGGTAGATTCCGCTGACGGGCGGCCCCCGGCCCCATAGAGTTTCATACATGAAACTCTATGCCCGGCCCCCGCCTCGCCGTACGTGCGCATTCGTTCCGGTGAGGGGTGACTTTTTTCTCCGTGCCCGCGCGTGCATGCGCAGTCGGGTCCCGGTACACACGGTAAGCGCCCGGTCACTATTTAAGTCGCGCGCCATTCAAGTCTCATCTCTTGGATATACATTTTGTGTAGATTATTTAATAATAGGTACCGGCCGTTTTAATCAAAACATGACCTGGAATTCAAGCTTACGCGTCTCATTCCTTGAATATGCATTTTATTAATCCGCCTCTTTCACAACGCTACTGCGCATGCGCATGTCCCTGGCGGAGGAAGCTGGTAACAGTCTGGCAGGGGTCGGCCGGTCTGCTCCACGGTGACCCCGCTGCTGTCTGCTGCTGTAACTGAGCCCGTGCAGTGGAAGCATGCGACCGGGTTTTGCCCCCACAGTACGTTCTACAAATGCAACTGTCGAGCAAACCATAACATGCAGGGTGAAATTTTTGTTTCTATCGACACACGCCAACTCCGAAACAGGAGTGAACAAATCAGGAGCTGTCCGCCACGGCACCATGCAGAAACGCCCCGTTTTGCGTCCCGTCGCAGTCACACCAGACATTCACACCACCGGGGACAACAAACTGCTGGCACACCAAATCCCGAGATCGCCTTGTCATATTACTCCGACGGCGATACAAACGCACCGACGAAGCGAGAGTTGTGAGGGTCGTTGACTAAGGCATGTTAAGTCCACACGAAGATCGAGTTACTTAACTTATCTAGAAAATGAAGAATCAAAATCAACCAATGTTTTCATCGTAAAGCGCAAAACAAATGTACGAAGAGCACATTTTTTTCGACGGGTGGACTCGCGATCTGCTTGCGAGCTAAAATTTGCGATCGTATTTCCTGGCTTAATAAGTAACGCCCGCAGTCTCTGTGTATCAAGTATTTGTGGGGGTTTAAGAGTCTTTTATTGGGCAAGCGCTATTCGAATAATGATCAGTCTCTGTGCCAGCAATACTATAAAAAAAACTTTTTTAGAGGTGCAAAACAACTAAAGCTAAGCTTCAGCTTCATGTCCGCGGCATTCAGATTGCTTGAGTTGCTGCACCATGGCCGAGTGGTTAAGAGCGTCAGACACAGCGCACCGCTCATACGTGGCGGTTCGAATCCTGCTGGGTGCTTTTTTATTTTATTTTTTAAATTTTTGTCCTGGCATGCTCACGGAAAGTGATGTGTTTTTTTTTTCCGTTGTAATCTGCATACAGCCCTTCAATGGTGGGAAATGTATTGATCCAAATGACGAGGAGCGTGCGATTTCAGTAGAAATGTATAGTTCCTGAGCACCATTGTTTTTTTTTTCGCCCGTGATTGCCACTGTTAATAATAATAATAATAATATTTATTTGCAGAAAACTTGGCCCTGGGTGGCACGCAAGGCTAGACAGAAAGGCTGAGGCCCGTACGCTAGTGCGAGCTGTTTAAAAGGAATGCACCAATACCAACTTTCCAAACTGACAGTTCTAAAGAAGGAAGTGTAATCGTGCGACTAGGATGAACAACTACTGTTATGAATATAAATGCACCACAAAAAGCAATTTTCTGAGATACATTGGGACTTCGAAGTCCCAACGTATCTTAGAGAATTGCTTTTTGTGGTGCCTTTCTATCGGTCAAAACGCTCACAAAAGTAATCTCCACATGCATTTATGCTCGTTATGATAAGAAACAGAGCAGAAAAAAAAAGAACAGTGGTATTGAGCAAATATGCAGCCACGTATAATTTTTCTTCGCTGAAATCCTCATACCAGCATCGAGCAATGATTTTTATAAAGACCACCTTAGTTGTGTGCGTTTATGCTGCTGTCTGACAGATGCTGATGTCCCCCTTCTTTCCCTTTTAAGAGCGTCGCACGCTTGTTCAGATGTTTCCCACATTGAAAACGTACGTCTTCCAGCATAGTTAGTCCTTTTGCAGCTTTAGGCTGGCTATACAATTCACGTAAAACAAATAAACACCAGCTACGCAGCTCTGATTCCCCTTCCGCTGCGGTGGCGGCCCACTTGCACCCCTGCCATATCGCTTCTCGGCGGCGCCACCAGAGGCCGCCACAGCACAATGAAAAAGGCGGAACTAGTAGAGTCTCAGCTGACGGCTGAAACAGATTTGGGAGCAGTTTTCGGAGCAGCAAAATCTCAATTTTAGAGCACAAGAAGCTTGATTTGGAGGAGTTGCTAACAGTCAAGTTGTCACCTTAGGAGCTTCAAAAAACAAATTTGTAGAAGTTTGTCGGACAAGACCACTGTTGAATCAGTTTGAAACAGCCTTTCGAGAATGTTTTTTAAGAGCTTCTTCACAAAGGTTTAATACTCTGAACATTTTTCGATTATCTGGTTAGTAGCATGAATATGATCTAAAGTTTAGAAACCTTTTCTAAATCCGGCCTGCTCCCTTGGCTGTCAAAAGTCCAAGATTGCACTTATGCGGTTGAGAAGTACTACTCACAATTTACAAAGCACGACCTGCACTACCTTCTGCAGTGTGCATAGATTATGTAAAGTGCCATCAAAAATATAAAATTGAACAGCGCTGCAATTGCAAGGTGTTTTTTTACCATTTTAATGCTGAAATTGTTATTGTAATTCGAGACAGCATTGTACGAACGAGTGTAGAGCCACGACAAAACCTGCGCAAAACAAGGGGACGGTCATTACACCCCATCAGCTCTCCCATTTCAATCCCCATGACACACATTCACCCAGATTGTAAATTGGTTAAAGGAGTACTGACACGAAATTTTTATGTTACGTTTTTTTCGCTACTATGCGTGCCTACCAGCCCACTAATCATAGAATGACAGATTAGACGGTCGAGCGCAGCGTAAACATTCATTTACGGCGTCGTTTATTCGTGCCAGTTTCGGTTTCGGCAAAAAAATGCCGAGCGGCCGCCATGACAGCATATATCACATGGCGTCACCATTCTTGCCGTATCGCTGCCTCTCTGGAAGCGCGCGCCCAGACCGGCCGAGGTCTTCGCCGTCCCCACAGGCCCGGGCAGCATGACGTCAGTCCCAAAACCATGACGTGTACACACGCCCGAGGAGTGCGCGCCAACCACAGCCAGCGCGTCGGCTTTGTCACGGGAGCCCCGACGTCGGCAGTTTGGGGCACGTAGCAGATGATGTCACGTCGGCCCGCTCTGGGCTTTCTCGTGCGGGCGAAGATTAAAATGGATTTTAAATATGTTTCGCTGAACGGTTGCTGTTGAAACTTGCTGGGAGATATCTCCTGATAAAAAGGAAGCGTTTTACATAGTTATCTCAGCTTTGAAATTTCGTGTCAGTACTCCTTTAACATTGCTATGTTTAGCCACGTCGCTTTTAGCATTAAGTTTCACATCAGGTACATAATTATCATCACCCACATGCAATAATAACCAGTCCTGCTGTCGGGCGCTGCCCGATAACGTCATGGCGATGCAGCGCAGGCCGCAATTGTGTTCGACCGTTCAATTCCCCAGGTTCACGAGCTCATTGTCAAACACAGCTATATTAACTCAGCACTTTATAACATATCGCAATGAGCCGAAAAGTTCACTTCACAAACCCCAATTAAAGATGCAGGCATTGCAAGGACGAACCACAGCAAAGTCGTGGCAACCATGTCTTTCGAGCTTTATTTCAAGTAGTCGCTGCACCCGATCCCAGTTTCAGGCGGGTGCTCGTTTGTGGCTTCTGCGTCGTCATTTCCTGTCACCGGTGATGACGTCCATCTGCAGATGCTTGATGAGCATGGCTGATAACTGCAGCTGCTCCAGACAGCTAGCGCCCACGGAAAATCGCTCGATGAGCTTAGTAACACCATCACATTGAAACACTGTCAGACCTTGCTCACCTGGTTTAGGCTAGCACAGCCAGGGTATTTACATCCCATTACTAGCACCTTATCCACCTCAAATTGATACACAACTAATAACCGTTTCTAGCAAACACAACTACCTCAAATTGCAATTTACTCACTTCAAAAATCTCTATCACAAGTTGTTTTGGAGGGGCCATCTCCAAGTATTCTCATAGTGAACCAGCACACATGAACCTTATCTATCAAGAGTTCCTGCCAGTGGCATTGGAAATACCATGAACTTGATCATTCCTTCCTTGAGCATTCGACGAACTGTCCATCCCTCTTCCCCATCATGACCAGTAGCCCTCCTTTCCCAATTAAAATGTCTACTTCTGCCCGCAAAAGAATCGACAAACCACGAAACGAGCGATGGAGCGAGCAAGTTGTTGGTTGAGGATGCAACCACCACTAACAAATCGAGATGTACACAAAAGTAACAAGCCAGTAAGCAGCAGGGAATTCAAAAACGCGTCTTTCTGATACTGCGGTCCGTAGAAACATTAGCACACCCAGGATTTTTGTCTGGAGGGGTTCGAAATTTTGACAACCAATATAAAATTTAATATTATATAAATCGAAAATATAAAAAATAAATGTAAATAACTAACATAATTAAGTGAATAAAAAGAATAAAAATATTATATAAAGAATATAAAAGAGGAGTCCTCGAGTTTTTCTTATTTTTCGCAAGAAAATATTAAGCATCAAAACAGCTCTCATCACATATAAAATTCGCCTGTATATAGGAGGATTACAATAATAGACACACTGTCACATAAGAAAGACGGGAAGACCCCATTGCCTGGAGCCTCGGTCCTGAGTTTGGAAACAGAATGCGAAGGAAGGGATGGTGGGAGATAGGGGCGGGAAGGAAATACAACTAAAGCATTTTTGAAGGCCTTGTCTTCTGATGGAGTCAAGAAAAGCGTAAAACATGCACAGTCTCCTCGTGACCCTAATCCCTAATTTTTGCAAAAATACTGAGGGAAAAAACAACTTTGCAGTACTGTTTACAATTATTGGCTGCTATACCAGCTTTAAAAAAATGCTATTCACCTGCCTACACACAAAATATGTGCACAAAAGTTAAGAAAGTGGTATAATGTGTCTCTACAAAAACTGTAATTGCAGTTTAACGTGGGCTATGAGGGCCACCGTGGAGAAGAAGGGGGGGGGGGCTACGGATTAATTTAAATGCCCAGAAATTCTAACACATTCAGAAATTTTCTTGTTCTTTTTCTAAGACTAATTCAAGTGATACCCAAGTCGGTCCTCACAGCCTTACACGCACATAGCCTTAAAAAGTCGTGCTCTTGTTTGCCTCTTCTATTATTTTCGAATACCAGCAAAACAATACTCTTTTTCACGATTTAACTAAGAATGACCAACAATAGAAGCTTCTGAGAGTACAAACTTCGCTCCGTCAACTTCGGTGGCGGTTCGGTGGAAGAGGGGTGGGGGGGGGTTACAATCCCCAGAACACTCCCTGTAAGTGCGCCACTGCGTAGAAACTTGATTGAGCTAGAAGCGCCCAATGCACACCTAAAATCTCCCTGACCAGTAGCTCTCGTTAAAATGTGTCTGCTTTGTACTGCATTTCGTGCTGTAATGGGGCTTGTGTTTTAAGTACAATAGCCGACCGTTTTTTCAGACTTGATGGATAATTCGGACTTTCCCGAGGAACCACCAGTTGTCCCATAGGAGTAATGACTCGCAGATTTTTCGGACTGCTCTTTTATTCTGACTATTTTTGGTTCCCCTCCAGGTCTGAAAAATCGGTTGGCTACTGTATGCGTTTAATGTTTTGAAGCTACGTCTTAGCTTCTTTTCGTTTGGTTCCTGCTGCATACATGATCGAAGTGGTGCTCCTGTATTATATATTGCAACCAAACATATATAAACGTGCTTTTCTTTCAACAGCCTCCATGCATTCAAGCGTTCGCTCAAAAGAGTGGCAACCAACAACAAACATCAGAAGCTGATGCTGGATGAGCCAACATCGTTCGGGAACACGGTCAGAAAATTCCGGGAATAGTTACAGCCGATGCCCACAGGCTTCTCCAGCTTTCAAATAGGTCACCAAAGTGGAAACAGTGGCTCCAGAATCGCTGGACAATTAAGCACTGATAATGCAATTTTCAATGCTAGCTGCATACAATAAGACACTCCTACCATGCACACACACACACACACACACACACACACACACACACAAATCTCTACAAGTGTGGGCATGCGTTGTTCATGAGGCAGTGACTAGTACATGCTGGCAAAAACGCAGGCTTTTAGTTTTTGCTCTCTCTATTTCCAAATTGGAAGCGGGTGGGACAGACTCCAGACCAATCAAAAATAAATGTTGATGTTCACAAAGCACAAAAGACACCCTAGTGTGTTACCTGTTGCATTGACCAAGTAATGCATGCTTCTATCTATGTAAAAAATACCATGCAACTGCATCGTGTTCTCCTAACTAATGAACGTACCAGCCTCTGTCAACTTTTTTTTCAGCGTAAACGGCGGGCTTACCGGAGGCACGATGAAGAGGGGAACACCTCCTCCTTCTTAAAAAAAAACAGCTGTATGGCAAGACACACCTACCAAGATAACTTGCAGGCAGCTGCTAGCTTAACAGAATCTCCCCTCTCGCTTGTTTCAGGCCTGACCTGTTAACTCGTCCTGTTCAACAGGGCACAGCAGCATGTAAACTTTGGAACAGCAAGTGCACTCGCGGTAAGATAAAATCGCAAGGGTCTGACTTAATATTAACACATTTATTTTTTGCTTTTGACACAAGTGGAAAGATTGCAACGACGGCTAGTGACGATGCATGCTTCACCGCGCAGCACACAGTGCGGTGAAGCTGCAATTCGAAGTAAAGTTTGCGTATTGCCCACACCCCAAGTTCGATCCTAAGTACCTTGAAATCGCGCCACCTCATGAAGACCAGGAAATTGTGACGAGCGACTCCGAGCGTTAATCCTTTGGGGAGTCCGCCGCAGTGTGCCATGTGAATTACAGCTCAATTAATGAGTCTTTTCTGCTACTTGCGCAATGCGGCTGGCACTAAACATCATCTCACTGTTGCCTCACATTTTGGGACAGCACTTGGGAGTAGTTTTAGTGCAATTTTGCCTTTAAAGAGCAGGATGGCACAGGAAAAGAGGATTGGCTAAGCAAATGGCGCAGCACTTCCACCCCTGACTGCACTGCAGGTAGCGTGCGAATGTCTCAGCTTGCCAAAATGTGCTTTTGCCACCGTAACTTCTATTAACTGCACTGCAGAAATGTTGCAAGGCAATGTGCACGAGCACTGTGGCTGTGAATAGTGGGTGCTGCATGTGGATTTTGTCGTCAATTAACCTGGTTTGGCGACACCATGTAGACCTAGAAGCACAAAAACCTCATACTTGACTGCGCCAATAGGCACTTCAGTCCCCTCAGGAAGCAAATTGACAGGTACTACAAAAAGTACGATATTTTTGAAGCAAACATCACGGAGGGAGCTTCTGACAATGTTAGCCATCAAACAATGCTGAAAATCATCACCTCCATAGACAGCAAAAACGGGCAAATATGTACGTGTCTTACTAACCAAATTATCATGCTCAGACAACAGAAGTCGCCAACCTCCAACACACCAGCTCTGTAATTTTTCCATTACTTTTCAATATACAGTAGCCCTTCTCCTCTTCGATTTTAAAGGACCCTGCAACACTTCTATTTAACCTTTTTTCTAAATTTCAAATGCTTTCAGAACGTAGTCAGCAAACATATCCAGTACTTTCAGTCAAAAATTACAGCTCTGCACCCATTAGAAAACTTAGAAAAGTGCTCGAAAGATTTTTCTTTTCTGGTCTTGGCATTGTCTGCGTGCTCAAATGTCATTTGACCGATATCGCGGCTTTCGGCCGGCTTCCTTACAGTTACAGCAATAAATGTATTCTATGACCAGCTTAAAAAAAATGCAACAAAAGCAATGTAAAAACTAGAAGGTGTATCACTCAGTGCCGCTCTGTGCTGGCAATAACTACAGCTTTCGCAGTGCATCAGGCACGAAGGAAAGAGTGAAAGTATTTACTGGCAGTGTTGCAGGTTCCCTTGAAGATTTGAAGTGGAATACCAAACCTCAAACACACATTGTATGTAGATGATCTCACACTTTGGACGACCCAAGACTCAAGTGGAAAACAACAAGGTGCCTTCCAGTAAACAATGAATAGCATAGCACATCTCAAACCAAAAGGTCCAACCTGAAAACCTTCAAAGCTAGCACAAGACAACCCCCCTGCCGCCCCAACCCTGGACAAAGTTACAATACTTCACCTATCCCTTCCACAAGTTTGCACATTCTGCATGCTGGGAGAACTCTTTCATCACGGTAAATCGCGAGCAGTCCACCTGCCATATTATTAAATAGTATAATCCCAAAATCAAGTGGATTCACAGCTTCCTGGACTTCACGAGGCTAACCACACACCTGTTTCCTTACTCTTTTTTGCTCAAACTTTTCATCTCTCCAGACTTGGATTCAAACCCAGGTCATGTGCATAGGAAGTTATCGTACCTCCTACACTAAGGCACGAAGGGAAAACACTAGCAACGCCCCTAAATGGCGAGACCTATTTGGACCACTCTGAACTCCACTGTAGTTTATTCCTACACGGCTGGCTGAAGACAGCTACTTTCCATCCAGTCTAGTAGTATTAGAAACTGGTTAGTGGAACTCAAACCTGCTATTTTGCACACAAGCAAACTCATGGCAGCACTTCTACTAATATATTCTCTAGCATATTATTCTCTGATAGCTCGAAGCCTACCTTGGTGTGGAAGTCAATAACAGAAGCTGCCACTGAAGCAGGGTTCGTACAGGCTTCAAAAGCAAAAATTCAAGGGTTTTCAAGGACTTTCAAGGACCAGAAAACACATTTTCAAGGTCCCCATCTGATGTTTTATCTGGGAGTATTTATAACTTTTCCAACACAATGCAAAAGTTTTTTATTGCACAATACCTAAGCAATTAGTGCACATTTAGATAGGTGCTAACGGGTTCGTAAATGCTCCCCCAGCTTCATTTTTTTTTAATTCATGGCTGGTATTTAGAGGTTTTTCATTTTCCTTGGTGTTTTTGTGAGGGTGTTTGATTTCAAAACTTAATGTTGCCTTCATCTCCTGCGTTGTCAGCAAGAGTATCAGCTGAAATTAAATCTGCAAGTGTTGCGGCTAGGCAGGATGAACAATGTGCACGTCCACTATTTGCACCTAAGAGCAAGCGCGGATGGAGCGCATGAGGCACAGCAAACATGCAAGGAGTGAGCGTCCACAGACTAGATGGAAGATGCAAGATGGAGAACAGAAGCTAACTTTCACTGGATTGTATCGCGATATGGATTGGATTGACAAGTGCCTGCTCCCAATGTTGCCTTGTAATAATGAAAATCCACCAAACTACTAATTTCACGCAAAACACTGAAACTTGATTGTTACAATGTTTCTTTACATTACACCTAAAATCCATGGCAAACACTTTAAATTCTTGTGAAAAGGCAGGGTCATTGATTCTGTCCAGAAAAAAAATCAAGAGTTTTCAAAGACCATTTAATTCCAGGACTTTCAAGGCCTTGAAATTGACACTTCTAAATTCAAGGGTTTTCAAGGACCTGTGCGAACCCTGTGAAGTAACTTCACCCCAAGTGTTCTGCCTTCAAGTAGCACAAAGGAGTAACAGCATTTCAGAATTTTTTTGGAAGGAACATTTTTATTGGGCACCTAACCCTCTTTATTGCATTGCCAAATACATGGCAGTATACAGAAACAAAGCATCAATGTCATAAATACATTAAAAACTAAAAGAAATGGCACGAATTTGGAACACAAATCTCAACAGCAAAGCTACGCACTGTATACTGCATGAACAAAAAAAGGTCTAGGCATGTTAAATGTTTGCCTAAAGAGATTTGTACAACTAGAAGTAGCAATCTCTCATAGCAGTTTGAAGGCTCGACCCTCTCGAGCAAATAAAAATGAGCCAATAAAAGCAATATTTGCAGAAACGCAGTCATTTAAACAAAGGGTGCCCATTAAATACACACTGAACAAATGAACAAGCAGACACAGCAATACTCGTGGGTTCGCTACGACTACTGGCAGTGGTCAGCATTGTACATTGTACAAATGCATTGTACAATGCAATGTACAAATAAGCACAGACAGCAATACCCTGGGGTTTGCTGCTAACGTACCAACAGAGGGTGCCCTCCTTCGCATCCTCGCCACTTTCCTGCCTCGGAATATGCGCGGCCGCACTAACACATACAAAGGCAGCGAACCAAACTAGACTGCAGGAGACAAATCTGGCAGCAGCAACTGCACACGTGAACCAGATGCAAGAAACTCGCCGGCAAATGGAACTGACACGTAGTAATACACATTGTTGCCCGTCGTCACATACCGTTAAAAACCCAGCTCAACAGGCACGAGAAACTAGTGCGCTCCACGCAACTTTTGAAATAAAACCATACTGAAATACCACGAGGAAACGGAACACTGCGGACCGGGCCGGTCGTCTCCCACGTCTCAATAAATTAACTAGTGTACAGGCCCAGAAACAGTGCAACCTTATATACCTTGCTTGCGGCACCGTAGAATGTGTGCGTCCATGTGCAGATGGGACTGCAAAACTACCCAGAAGGGAAGTGGAAAAAATGGGACCGACATCTAGATGCTTTGACAAGCCAGCAGGAACAAAAAAACCTAGAAGCATCCTGCTGTCTTGAATTCAACAGCATGTGTTAACGAAGAGGCTGGTTTATTTGTAGAACTGTCGAAAGCGAGACAAAAGGGCGTTCTGCCATCACACACATGGGCACACACACAATACAAAAGAGAACAGAGGAAAAAAAATACAAGAAAAAAAGTGAAGTGAAAAAAAAAAAAAAGTGAGTAAAAAAAAGTGAAGGGAAAAAAAAAAAAAAAAAAGTGGGAATGCACGTCACACTTCGCAACCCCTGCCAGCTCTAGGGGTCAGTGGAAAGGCAGCGTTGTCGAGCGGGGCCCGCACGATGTTCTGGGACCCAGTCACTCGAAGTACGGGTGACGCAGGGCTTCCTTGGCAGACAGCCGACGGCTGGGGTTGTAGGCCAGCATTTTCTGAAGAAGTGCAGAGGAGAATGCCATCAGCATTTTAAGAAGACCCAGACCGTATTCTTACACTAAACTGAAATGCTGTGTAGGTTGGACCGCCCTAAAGGCAGATCCACACATGGAAGAGTGCACAGGTAAGCTGCACACCTTTGCACAGCCGCCACGACAGCTCACTGCTCGTTAGTCTAAATGTGAAGCATCAGCCCTTCTGGCTCCGCTGATCAAAGACAACATGCCACATTGCTGGCAAGCTATCCTTAAGAATGCCCATGACGAGCCTGCCAAGAAGTGACCTGCACGAAAGTGTGGTGCCATTTAACGAAACACGGTGCTTGTTTGCAGTAATGTTCCAAGCTTCTGCTCCCCACATTGGTGTTTCAGCCACCTAGTTTACATGGGAGAAATGCATAAAGTTTTTTTTAAAGGGGCCACGCAGACAAAACACAAGTTTGGTTCATTCGAAAGATTGCCTTGCTCATACTGACGCCACTTTTAACGCACACTTCGCTCAAACAAGCTTCATAATTAGGAAAAAAGGGAATGGCCATGCGATCCACTAACTCATTTCCCGCAACAGAACCTATGTCATAAGCCCTGCTGTGCGATTGGCTAAGAAGAAGAAGAAGAAGAAGAAGGGAGAAAAAAAAAAAAAAAAAATTAGGCAGGGCTCATAAGCTTGCTGAACAAGCTATTTGCACTTAAGCGTAGGGCACATTCATTCTTTTTATAGCAGCGAAAATTTTGGGTGAACAATTAAAGTTATGAACGAACACATAAACACTGAAGCAGTTAGTGCGGCACTTTGCCAGCTGGCACCCCTAACACAGCCGTCGGACACGCTAGACTTGTCTGAAGCAACACTGACCAATTGACACAAGTGGCACGGTCGCTTATGTGACAACGTTTGTCAAGTCATAGCCTAAGTATCAGGAAACGATTAGTATGAACTGTAATAAGAATACGGCAGGTGTAGAAGTACGGCCAGAAGCAAAGTGTGAACACTGGCACTTCAGAAGTAGTGCAGTGCCATTTATGAAAGTGGGCGATACACAAGATCTAGTGCCTGTGAGATGGGAGCAGCCCTGGACAGCAGGCTATATTTAGTTTTGAGGCCCTGCTCTTAAAGGGACACTGAAGTGAATTTGTCAAGCTCCCGTTTTTGCTTGCACTGTGAAGACTGGCTCAAATTAGCACACTTTTCATCGTTTATCCGGTTGACAAATCGGTAGTTATTTTACAAAGCGCGAAAGAAGAAAAACTACCATGCACGGTTTGCGGCGGCCGCACAAACTAAGCTGTGACGTTGGGAGGAGGGGGCGCCGTGATTGGACGATGCCCAAGGTTAGCAATCAAACAAGTTTCGGTTTCGGTTCTGTAAAACATAACCAATGGCGTTGTTGGATGGGCATTCTCAATATCTCAGTAATCATCGTACCGCGCTTCTGCCATGTTGGCGGCTGTAAAATGCACAAGATAAGCCTCCCAGGACGGCTTGGAATCGTAGCATTCACTATCTGAGGCCTACGGAGTGCATGAACGCCCTCCGCGTCCCCGCAGACGCTCAAATGCATGCGCTTTTCCCCCATATTTGGAGCTTGCCTCGCTCATGCCTGTATCGTAAAAAGCATGTTCGCACCAGGCCAAGGGTCTGTTGATTCTGGCCTGTGCCCACTGCCCGCAAGCAGTCGGGGCTTTATGGCAACAGCACGCCAACGAGAACTCGCTAGCGCGCCAGTGCCAGCCTGCGCGAGTTCTGTGGACTAGTTCGTGGAGCAATGAATGTTGCAGCCCAAAAAAAGGTGAACTCAGTATAGAAAACATCGGCGAAAAACAAAAAAGTTAACTCGTTAAAAAAAAAAAAAAAAAAGCATGCACCCACGGCGATTCGAACTTGTGACTGGCAAAACACTTGCAATGTCATACCTAGCACCCCAGACGACTAGGCCACAGGGGGCCGCTGGCGGCGATGGAAAAGATAAGGTGTATAATGTATAACAGTTTACACTTTTATTTAGTTTTAGTATTTCAAGCAGCTTAGGTGACTATTTGTTGTATTGCGCTCGTGCAGTAAGCGTCCCCCGAGTTTCCACAATAGCTCACGTCTAGCAATTGCATTTCGTAGACGGGAAAGCGTTCGCAGATGCGTAGTCGTGCTGCTGACCGCTCTGCTTGTTCGCCCAGCGCAAAAAAGTGCTTCCCGCACCCTAGTTTTACGCTGTACGGTAAAAATATCAGTTGATTTTATTTCCTTAGTACCTATATTGACTTCGCTCACTCTTCTCACCCTTCAAGAGGCCTTATATTTTCCTACTGGCGTACCAGTCAGCGAAGCGTCGCATGTGCGCTTGTGCAGCGCTTGTGTGAAGCGACCTTGACTTGGAGCTAGATACAGTGTACAAACTAACGAAGTAAATAAAGACGCATTCTTCCATTCCCAAACGTGTTGTGGCTTAGTTTCAACTGATCGAGCGAATTGCGACGACCCGTTGGCGGCCGGCGGACTAAACGGTGGGCCAACTGACTCGGTCGTGGAAGGTCGGCAAGCCGTGCAGTAGCGCAGCCAATTGCCAGCTCCTCTCCTGCTGACGTCACACGAAAACGCCACAGAAAATGGGCGAGCGTAAAGAGAGGAGGACAGCATTTTCGAATTGATTTTTCTACTAAATAAATTTGCGTAAACGCGCACAGAGTGGTCGAAACAGGGCCCAGGGACTCCGGACTACAGTTTGCGCTCGTAATCCCGCATTGTTTACAAATCACTTCAGTGTCCCTTTAATACGTCATTGTTGACGTCACGAGAACACGATTTAGCCGGAGAATTGAAATTGACTTAAAATATTTAATTAATCTGTGAATAGAGCATAGTTTGCTGCCGAACAAGCGCTTAGGGCCCTATAAAACACTCAATCTTTCGAATACAACAAACCTGTATTTTGTCTGCATGGCCCCTTCAACGAGGTGCTGCAGCCTGGCACGGCCATATCGCCGAAATATGTCACAAGAAATCTGGTACCCAGCATTGCCAAACCTTGAGCTCTTTTTCTTGCACTGGCCACCACAAGTCAAGACAAGTAGAGTTTTTGTGCTAAACATGCTATCGAACAGCTGTTTATGAAGTTTTGTCATGCGCGGAGCCTCACAATTAGGTTGGTACAAGTCTCAAAGGTGCTACACGAATAAGATTTGAACTGCTGCAAACAGTAGGGCAAATGCAAGTATCAAAACTTCAGCTGGTTTTTTTTTGTCTGCAAAGGTATTAACATACACAAGTCATTTCAGAAATGTTTCTAGCAAAAAATTGTGCTAACGAAAACACGTGGCTTTTGAACCTCTACCCCTCCCTGCATGGTGGTATTTTTGTAAATCTGCGTGGGCAGTCATCAGCCTTTCCGAGTGTTTCTTGGGCAACGTACAGTTGTATAATAACCAAAATTGTTATTTACTCATAAAAAAATGAACCACAGAACACACCCAGTGCTTTGATTGTACACTAGTAAATGCTTCAAAGGAGCCATGAAGACAAAATACAGGTTTGTTTTATTCAAAAGATTTCATGTTTTATAGTGCCCCCAGCACGTCTCCAGATACACACAATGCTTTATTCACTTTGATTTTCCCGCTAAATCGCGTGTTTTCGTGGTCCGCAATGACATCACGGGAACAGACCGCTGTGCAGCCGATTCCGAAGCCTTGTTTACCGTTAGTGAACCTAGATGGCGCCCATACCGCTGCAAGCAGTTTTCTGCCTTTGGTTTCTTTTTGACCGTATTTAAAGCTGGCTTGTTTTTGTTCTGGGAGAAAATAGTTTTCTGAAACATAGTGCTCGCGTCAATTGGCCAGTGTTGTCTGAGACAACCCCAAAGCCCCGCAGTGCTGTGCAGCTAAACCAAGCATAGTGCGCGCCTTACCAACAGCAGTACGCATCAGTATTATGTTTACGTGTGCTTTCCCAACTTTCACTGTTTGTCCCACCATTCTTACTGATATAAAAAGAATGTGCGCTAAATTTAAGGTAAGCTGATAAGCTCTGCCGAATTTGCGTTTGCTTTTGCCAGCCTCCACCAATTGCAGAGCTGGCTGGTATGACATAGGTTCTGTTGTGGGAAATGAGCTAGTGGGTCCATTCCCTTTTTTTCCGAATTACGTAGCTTATTTGAGTGAAATTTGCGTTAAAAGTGGTGTCAGTATAATTCTAACGAGGCAATCTTTCGAATGAACCAACTTGTGTTTTGTCTTCATGTCTTCTTTAATGCCGATTATTATCTGTCAGCATGGGTACTCACTCTACTTTTTACTTTGCAGCAAAACCTAGATATCACGCCACTAGTATTTCAACCGAGTACAGAGAGCAATAAATCGCGGTGTGCCACAAATGGCATTCTTTTTGACTCCAATTAAACTGAATTCCCCTTAGGAGTCCTTCTGCATCCTTTCATCAATTTTCTAGCATGTTTTATTTTTCCGAAAACCCAGCAACCCTGGTTATGCTCGCACTGCACATTCACCTAATTTTTGTTTTGGGTCTAATGGTGCGACAAAAAGTCTATATATAACTGAGTGCAAGGTAGTTGGATACGTATTCAGAATAACAGCAGTTCTCAATGATCAAAATGTCTTACTACCACCCTGAAAGGCTTGGGTCGAAAAGCTGACTATTCACTGCACCACCTTTTTTAGTGTAGAGAAGCCCTTTACTCCCAACTGCATAGTGGAAATTATAAAGCTTTCAAACAAAGTTGTATACAGCTGTGTAGCCCAACTATGTAGCCTTATGGCTACTGTACAAGTCGCTGACAATGCTTCCTTTGCGAAACTTGCTCCACTTGGGGGGCTCCCCTTAAATTTCACCGTTCAGTAAAGCCATTTCACTTCATCCTCAGTTCACTTTTTGCCCATTTATGTCCCAGAATAACTGTTGCTTCTTATATGGAGTAAGAAAAAGTATGCAACACGACTCCTTAGCAAGGCATTTTTACTGCTACGACAATTAGCACTGATTACCTGTACAAGCTTGTCACTTCAACACCCTCAAAATGAGACCTCAATGACACAAAGCGTCACCATTAATATTGCAAGGCAACCATTATCACCCTTCATGAACAAAGTCAGTTGAAACATCACTGTCCATTCTAACAAAAGAGGAAGAGAAGTATCCCCTGCATAGGTGTAAATCTAGAAAATCACAAGGGGGAGGGGGTGGTCACACATCTTGCGTTGGCAGCCATTTTTGTTTTCTAATTATAGGTTTTAAGAAATATTTCGAGCAAGAGGGGAAGAGGGGGCAGGACCCCCCTGACACCCCCCCCCCCCAACCACGATTTACGCCACTGGTTTTCTTCAATAATGACTAACCTCACAATCTACCCTTCTTCAAAAAAAAAAAAAAAAAAAAAAAAAAAACACAAGAGGCTTGCAGATGTAAATTTCACAACACTCCTTGATGCAAAAAAAAAAAAAACCCACACATTTGGTGCCTTAGTAGCAGAAGCTGCACGAAATGCACCGGAACTTTACAAGCATTGGCCAAAAGAAAGTGCATACGTTGTGTATGACAGATTTAGCACAAGGTATGAATTAGAGTCAGTCTGCTACAGCTTCACACACACAAAAAACAACTAAAAGCACCTGCATGGCTGCATTTTAAAGAGGTAGGTCTAAATAGTCATTTTCATGCTATAAGAAAAGCAAACAACTGACAGCATTCTGGACATCGTGCTAAATGTTGAACAGTGACCTAGCACCCTCTTTGCACCCACCATCCCAAGCGCCAACACTGACCAATCGCTACCAGGGCCGATATTTGCTGGCTGTATCAATACAAAGCTAATCACAGAAGATAAGGCCTCTTTTATCCCACCGTCTTCGCCATCGGCCTATTTCACAACTTTCAACTTCGGCCAATCCAGCGACACCTTGCCGTCCTCTGGCAAGCTGGACTTTTCATAAAGGAAATTTGCGGAATGGGTTGAGCCCACCATAAGAAGACATTCACTGCAGAACTTTGCAGCAGGGCTTACGTTAAGCAGGTCGAGAGCCTTGTTATCCATCTCGGGCACCAGCGACGAAAGGATGTTTTCCTTCCAGCTTGGGAAGCTGGCCTTGTAGTCTGGCAGCTCCGCCACTTCAGGCCATACGCTGGAGGTAGGGGTGCCCAGGGTGCTGCACAGAGCAGAGGACCCCATAAACCCAGGCCCTTCAACAATGTCCTAGAATGAGTGAGCTTTCCACGGCTCGGAAACGGCACGTGCTGCCCCCCGTCGGCCGCATTACAGACATGCCATTATCAGCCCCCTTTGCACGCACAGTCAAGCTGAAGTGCAGGAAGGGAAAAGAAAGGTGGTCAGTTTGGCACTGACGATAAAAAGGCAGCACCTCGCGTGCCACCCATTCTCCAGCCCTTTTCCGTTGGTACTTATAGAGGACCACCAGTTTTCACAAGTCTTGAGTTGTCTTCACCACATTTTGTGGTTTAAGTGGCATAAAAAAAAGAAGAAAAGGAAAGAAAAGAAAAGCAGCCCAAAGTAATACCCTCTGACTGACGGGTTGCTATCGAAATGGGACGATACTAAAAACAATCTAGATAAAATTTGAACAACTAACAATGTTCAGTCCTAACGAGTGGGATCTGATGAAATCTAGCTTAAACAATGTCTGAACAAGCTTCGGCGATACCAACTTCTCATGACCAATTTGTGATGCACTGCAACACTGAATAATTCTTGCATTGCATGCACTATTTCTCTATCATTTACGTGACATCACCATGACCCACTCGTCCCAGAGGAATCCCACGCCTTGCAAGAGGGCCTTGTCCGAGCAGCTCGTACTCCATTCGAACCAATGCATTTTTGTCGCACGGGTACCAGGATAAGTGGTAGCCCTGGTAAGATCCCCTTGCCATTAACAACCAGCCCAACTTCGAACTGTCAGTCACTGCACTGTTCATTGCAAGAAAATGCAGCTTCAGTTTCTGCAACACTGCAAGTAGTGACGGACGTTAGGAAAAGTAACCAATCGCAACTTCCCCCCCATCTGCACAACAACATGCTGGCTTTGGGCGGGCTTGCAAATTGTTAGATCCAGTTACAACACCAGCACCATAATGAAATTCTTGTGCAATCGAATAGGTAATGTTCTACCTTGATGCACCTGGTCAGTCTAGACAGAACTTTCCACACACAGGCGATTCTGAGCAGGAAGGAGCAATCATGTTTGACGTAGACTGGATCATTGTAAATTATTTGTGCCACACCGTTTCACTTTCAACCTACAATTCTGCTAACCACCGTCGACAGATATCAAGCTTGCCCACGTCTAAATCACATTTTCTAATGTAAGCGAGTTGAGCCATCTGACCTGACGAGATGAACGCCTGGTAGCTTACTTTCAGTACTGCGAAATTAAAATCAACTTTCTTGTTATTCCCGTATCAAAGATGACAGATGCAGTGATGCTGCTTTCATGGACAGTTCTACCTCTGCACAGTAGGATGGTTTTCCTGTCACAAATAATGCTGTTAACGCTATTAAGTCAGTTGGATATGCTCGTCGATGGCTTAGTGCGGCAAAGTTCAATAATTTGATTAAGCGCCAGGTGGGTAAATAAAGAACCACAACACTGTCCATAATGCTTTTTATGCTCCATGTTTCAGCTGTGCACAAACTCCTATGGTCAAGTGGCTAAGCTGTCCGCCTGCTGTCCATGCCAGCCGCCGGCCCCAGGTTTTCATCCTATCCCCGCATTTTCCCCCCAAGCTGCTCAGGCAGCTTGGGGGAAGACAAGATTTCCAAAAATATTGAAAGGACACAAGTTTCAGCCAGAAAAATTGCTTGCGAACTGGTAAACTGGAGTGCCGCTACAATGGTTGCCAGAAAACCGAAGCAGCCGCGCAATCACTTGTGTATTTATGAGTTTTACAGCTGTACTACATAATAAACCGCATTCAACAATTGAATGTTCTTAGAATTTCATTTGTAATTATTTCAGCAAGAACATCAATAGGAGTTAGAGATTTTTTTTTATTTGTTTAAGTTATGTAACTTAATTGAACTATTAAGTTTATTTAAGTTTAATTGTTTGTTTTAAATGTACTGTTTATTTTCTTTGGTCTTTACATCAGTGCTGGTTCCACAACTGTCTGATAGTACCTAAGTTCCCTCAAGACGCACCCAAAACCAACATTTGAAGAACTTCTAGCAAAATCTAGAATCCCCAATTTCCTAATGTTACAGCAAAGCTGCCAGGGAAGCCGGGCGTAGTGACACTAGATAAGGTATTAGAGTACTGCCACTGAGGCGCGCAAGCAGTCTTGGGCAGTAACTAGTTACTAGTAACGCGTTACCGGTAACTAGTTACTTTTTTCAGTAACTTGTAACTGTAACTAGTTACTTTTGAGTTAGAGGAACTTGTAACTGTAACACTGTTACTTTTTTGTGAAGTAACTGTAACGAGAATTATCGTTACAGTTACTTTATTTCTATAGAAAAATTATCCAACGGCAACACTCATTAACGACCGATGTACAGTTTGCGCGTTTCACTTTTTCGGCTTTTCTTCCGCAGAACCTTCGTCTACTTCATCTATGCCAGCTCACTCTCTTCTCATGGGTGAAAAACATCTGGACTAGAAATGTTTAGGCGTGCACGTGCGCGTAATGTCCCACGCGGTCTTCTAAGGGCTCGAAGTTTCTAAGTCTAAGCTGCAGTATTTTCCTCAGCAGCGCGACATCGCTCTCACCCAGGCCATAAATAACGCTGCGACACGCCCCTAAGCGCACGTGGATGCATTTTCGCCACATCTGGAGTGCAGTAAAGGTGTTTGACACAAAGGCGAACAGGAAAACAAACACCCACAAACGCCGCACAACGCACTCAAACCTTTTCACTTTTGCGGAAGCCTGGAAAACTCCGGTCAGGGCGTTGTTTTCTCATTAGCGACGTGCAGCCCCGTTTTCAGGGTCATAAAACGCCGCGGGGAGTCTCTCGGCGGCCTCACGCTCGTCCAGCCCTGTGCGCACTGTAGAGTGTCCGATTCACAAGTCGCAGCTGCTTGCGACCATTGTTCGCTTTAGAGACCCCTGGCCGTATTTGGGACCACGCGTTTGGGACCCCTGGTCTAGAGGCTTCATCGAGCTGTACCAAGTGCTCGAACGAGGTCTAGGAAGTAATAAATTTCATGCCCCTCCACACATACGACGACACCAGCGATGGTGGCCCCCGAGTGCCCTCACACCAGCCAGCATCTTGGCCGGGAGACGTCTGACCACACTGCCACTGCACGAAGAAATGTTCTTGGAAAGCCTCGCGACTTCGTTTCGAGGACTGTGGCCGGAACGAAAACAGTAGCTACATCTGCTTTTGAATGTTGGGTGCAAGGAATACTTGGGCGAGCTTCGTTCGGCCTACGCCCCAAAGCAAACAAAGGGAGGGGTTCCTGGGATAGGCGACGTGAGTGCTGTGGAATGCTGGGATTGTGAGAGCAGTTTTTTCAGGTCGAGACAGCAAAATCCGCCTTTGTGAGGACGGGGGGAGGGGGGGGGGGAGCGGAGGGGGGAAAACAGTAAAGCGTTCATATCAGTTTCTATTCCCTTTGGAAATATCTTGTCTCATTCCGGGGATGGGGGTGGCTGCGAATTGGGGCGGGAGAACGACTCCGAGGGCCCACGGACAAACGTCGCTTCAGCAATGGCTTGGTCTCCGTCGCCGACCACAAGTATGAAATAAAAAGTTAACGAAGCGCTTTTTTGAGTATCTTTCAAAAACACCTCGAGAACTGATGTACTCCCATGTCCGTTTCCCCTTTCCTACAAAAGCCTTCCGTCGATCCGCCACCTTCGCCCCCCTTTTTCCCATTCTCTCTCACTACGCGGGGCGGTCAAGAGACGGCATTGTAGGTGATAATAAATTAAGTTGACATTGAAAGGTTGTTTCGGCTGTGTTGTCCTCCAGCTCGGTATAGTTTAAGTTCGGCCTCTCCGATTCCAACTTTGAAAAACAACTAATTCTATGCTACAATGATGTTTGCAAATAAATTTCTTGCAGTGAGAGTGCAGCAAAAAAAAAAGTTCCTTATGATGGATAGCAAAACTTCCGCCATAAAAAAAGTCAGGCGTAAAACACGATTGTTTGTTTGGGCATGAGAGTGCATCATTTTAGGTTCCCCTCGTGTATAGCTTTACTACGTGTAATTTTTACTACCTTCATGCCTTCGTATGTTTCTATTAAATAAGCCAAATCTTGTTAACTATTACTTAGTTTTATACAGTAACGGAAAAGTAACGACGTTACTTTTTTGCAGTAACTGTAACTGTAACAGAGTTACTTTTTTGGGTTAGGTAACTGTAACTGTAACACTGTTACTTTTTTTCGGTAACGAGCCCATGACTGCGCGCAAGTCAGCAACGGCAGCCATTTCGTCGCACATCCGTGTTGCAAGATTTTCACATCTACGGTCGCGCCATTAACTTCGACTGGGTCATTTGTTAACAACACTACCGAAGATGCATCAAAACGGCATCTTTGGACATACACAGTGGTGCTACCGGCTTAGGCCACTTTGGAGCAGCTTTTGGAGCAGGCAAAAATGCGTTTCGGAGCAGCTGTTGATAGAAGCAATTTTATGACACGTATTGCATTCTTGATAGATAATCGCTAAAAGCACGCCCTTCAACGATAGTAAAAAATGAAAAGAACCCAGAACATGAATATTTTGTCCCCATTTTTCTGCATTGAACTTTGTGCAGCGGCCTGCAAAAAAAAAAAAAAAAAAAAAGCTTTCATTTTTACACAATAGCAGATTTACTATGAACAAACTAAAAATTGCTCGTCACAACAAACATGCTATGTAAAATCGAGTACTATTCAAAGGCTATCGTGGGAGCACTGACCAATAACATCAGTAGCGCCACGGCTTTGACTGCATAATTGAACATCACGCTCCTCCCCATGTTGCACATGCATCATTATTAGTAGCGTCAGCACTGCCACCGTAAGGGTCTAAAACAACCAGCCACCGATAGCAGCGCTATTGTTTACAAAGGCAGCGGGCAGCTATTTCTGGCAACCCACATGCAGCACCAGGCTGAATCTTGCCCCTTTACGACATGTTTGCCGCAAGCAACCAAAACGCCTCCGTTAATGACAAGGTAGCCCATTTCCACTGTTTCCTTTCCACCTACCACAAGCACACTAAGTGTTGCAATCATTCTATTTAGTTGCACTGCCCCTCTTTACCCAGCCAACCTAGCTTGGGTGGGCATGCCTGAAAAACAAAGCAGTGCAGGGTGCTCGGGGCACCCAACTGACCGGAAAATGCGGAAAAGTTGGTCGATCTCGGAGTCTCCATGGAACAAGGGCTTGCGGGTGATCATCTCCACAAAGATGCAGGCAATACTCCAGATGTCAACAGGAGTGGAGTAGCGATGAGCCCCAAGCAGGACCTCAGGAGCGCGGTACCACAGCGTGACCACCTCATGGGTGTAAACACGCACCGGTATTCCGAAGGCCCGGGCCAGGCCAAAGTCGGCCACCTTGATGTTGCCCTTGTTGTCCACCAGCAGGTTCTGGGGTTTCAGGTCGCGGTGAAGCACCCGACGCATGTGGCAGAACATAATGGCGTCCAGAATCTGGCGCAGGTAGCTCTGCAAACAGGGCCCGTACAAAAACATGGTGCTGAAAACACAGGCTGCCACTGGGTGCTAGGAACCTGCTCTGCTAATGGTACAGCCTATTTGGAACGGTGACAAACAATACTTTGGGCTTGCCAAACAAACAATACTTTGCTATGCCCATACATAGGACTGTTCGTTTTAGTGTGAAACTTAATTTCTTCACCCTGAACATGCTTCAGGAGAATCGGGGTTAAACCCGATTTCTAATGGACCTTTTCAAAGTAGCGATCTGCACAAATGTACGCTGACAGTCCGCTGACACTAACATAACATACAGAGCCAGCGAAATCAGTTTTCTTCAGTGAGGTACCTTTGGACAAATCCATTGTTTCTTTCTTACTGCAGCCTGCTGAAATGGTATTTGAGCTGGCTACGTGCTGCTTGCAACACTTCCTCTTGCTGGAAAAATTGGCTCACTTCACACGAAAGTTCAGCTTTACCTGCAGCTCTGCCTGGACAAGTTTGTGCCAACTTCGTGTTCCATAGCATGACGTGCCTTGTTGGGTATGCGTTGGACCACAAACATATCTAACTGGACAGTCCGAAACAAATATCTTTCCCGACAAGGACAGCGTGAGACACAGAACGCTGTATGAAAAGTTGGGACAGTCCCACGAATTCTGGGACAGTTGGTAACCTTATATGGTACTGAATGAGTTGTTCCAGTCAGCGACAGAAGAGAAATTGGCAATGGCTACTATATCAACAGGTGTCCGAAAGTGAAATCCTCATTGGGCATGTGCATGCTGTTCTAGAACGAGTTATTACACGGTGAAATGTGCGGAAAATAGGTTGCAGAGTGATCTGAGCTGTCCGTTACTAATCAATCGACAGTGCCTTTACCAGGAGGAGGTCAGGCATGCCTACCTTGACAACCTCCTTGTCAAGGCGCTCGTTCTTTGGGATGCTGTCGAGGTGCTTTTTCAGGTCCATGGCAACGAACTCGAACACGAGGTAGATTTTCTCACAGCCTTCCATCAGCACATCCTCAAGCCTGGGAACAGTGATGGCAACAGCGCAAGAAGCCATCAAAGCTCCGCCACTGCAACACAGAGCCTGATGGCGAAGTGACCACTTTACTGAAACAAATTTGAGCGGTGCTAACACAAATTGCAAAGACTGAAGTTTCAAGCAGCAAAAGGACTGATGGAAGCAAGAACCAGACAGTTGCTATCCTGTGCCTTCCCAGGCCTTGCAGCAGTTCATGCATGGGGAACCTTTTTAAAAATTCATTTGTTAGAGCTCGGCCATTATGAGAATTGTAGAGAAATTCTGTTCAAGGAGGGGCAAAAGGCCTGTACGAGAGTTGGCCCCCATACACAACACACAAAGGGGGCACACCATGAGCATGTCTCAGAAGAGCTTGGTATCATTTGGCATGAAAACTAACCATCTCAAAGATTTGTTCTGAGGCCTCTGATGGCGATTAGGAAAACAGTGTGCAGGTTTGCTTTGTTAAAAAAATTGGGCCTCCCATAACTCACTGAAGAATTTAAGATTGAAAATCTTCACCCCCCATCCAAATCTCCCACCTCCTTCACTACGATAACAATCAGAGGAGCAGCCAATAACAAGGAGTATATTTAGTCCATGCTGGAAAACAAGTGACCTGATCCGACAGGGACTGGACACAGGGTTATTTGATTAACCCCAGGAAAACAACAGAAGGGCAACCTAGTTTACAGCATGGTCATGAGTTGCATTTTTTCCTACAGGCAACAAAACTATGAAGCAGAAAAATTCTCTGGTCAGAATCCTACAACGCTTTGTATTGAAATTACATACAGTCAAATAAAGCACAGACCCCATCAAGCCACTTTTGTTGCTTATTGTTCAAGCCCCTGACATCTGTATCCTCTAGATGTCAAATGAATAAACGCTTCCGAGGACAGGTAGCCAGACATGCTACGCAGGACAGAAAGCAACAAAAGGATAAACATGCTACAAGAGCAGCTTGATAAAGGCATTGTGTACTCAGCTGCTGGAAAACCTGCTCAACGCATTACCATCCAATTGCAGTTCGTTCTGCGAGATTCTTTCCGCTCTCAAAATTCCCCGAGAAGCTTTGCATCGAATGTGCCCTCCGAGGCCTAGCAATAGCAAGTTGGCAGCCACTTTCATGTGGTCCAACGCAGTTTAAAAACTGAATGACAAGCCCAACAGATGCATCCCGATTGACGACACACCATGTATGTGTGCCAACACTCCTGCACTCGTGAACAACCCTGTTGATGCCACTACCCCACGGACGGCATCGGTGGCATATCCCGCATGGTCACATTTGAAAATTTGCAGCTTACCATGAAAGCGCAGCATCCTTGAAAACGTACAGGCAGCACAAAAAGAGCGGTGAGAATAGGATGAGCAGTGGTCCTTTTGGCGGCCCAAAACAAACAAGGGCAAGCACTACCCACCCCAGTTTGTTTCGAGCTGACAGAACGTTTCACAGCACTAACAACTGGCTAGCCCAGCTTTTCGCCTTCAACGATATAATCATTTCGGGCTGGCTCAACTCCACCTTCTGAGGTTTCCCAAGCACAATGCTCAAGGTCAGACTTTGGGAGAACTGTTGCACTGGGAAAGCACCCCTAGGAATGACCATGGTCTTGGAGTGATGGCAACCCTTCTAAGATAATGCGATGCTGTTCGAGGTGCGGGCTGGGGTGCTAAGGATGAGGATGTGGAGGCGGAAATGGGACGATGCAGAGGAGGTGATGTGTGCGGTGAGGAAGAGGAGACTGCAGAACACATTGTGTTGCGTTGTGAACAATTGAATCCCCACCACCCTAGTGATACCCCCATGGCGGAGGCGCTTGGCTTCGTAGTGCATCCCCCGCCAGGGGGCACACTGGGCACGGGCGACACCACAAATGCGAGTGCAGCGCCACCGGGGCGGGTGACTGGTGACGTGGTGCCGAATCCGGTCGGCACTACGAGGCGCCGACTGGAGGAATGGCGAAGACGCGCCCGTTAGCATGAGGGAAGAAGACGACGTACAAAACTCTTGAGGCTAGGGCGCCCTCAGGAGTGTCCCCCCGATACAAACGGGCAGCCACCAAGCCATCATCATCATCATAATCTGAACGTGCAATAATGGCCCACAACCATCTTTCAAATCATTACAACCCCTTTGATCAGGGCACGTTCCCTTTCATTCCACCCTTTCCCAAAACTACGGCTGGCACCTCGCCTCACAAGTGTCGTGAAATCACTTTCCCTAAACGACACTGCGTTAATTACCTGCAGTGCACCTTGCCGCTACAGTGCTTGCAAGACCGGCGAGAAGTTTAAGGCGGCCATTCGTGATGCGCGTGCCGTACCCTTGAAGCTCAACAACAAAATCAGGTGTTGTAAAATTGTCGTATACTCGCTCGCCAACACATCGACAAGGTGCTGCCGGAGTTGTGCTATATATAAGAAAAGTAGGCAAGAGACAAGGACGCGGGAGAAGTTAAAAGAGATGAGAATTTAGAAAACAGAGGGGGGGGATAAAATAACATGCAAGAGCATGAAACAGTGCCAGGATGAAACTGAATCAAGGGGGAGGGAGTGAGAGTTCGGGCCGCGCACCGGCGAATGAGCACGGCAATTTCCAGCCACTTGATTATGTTGTCGAGCTTGAAGAGTACGGCACGCATATCATGACGGCCGCCTTAGACTTCACTATGAGTACATAGAGGCATAGAGTTCCCATACGTGGAAATTGAAAGTGAAAAGCTCGCATGTGGCCTCTTTGGGAATTCGGCCACAGGGGGAGGGTAGGGGAGAGGAGATTTCACGACGCCTGCTGAAACAACTTTTACTGGAAGGTGCCTGCTTCGCAAAAAAAAAATGAAACTGTTTCGCAATACTTCGCCTGCACCTACGGACGTCATAAACAGCAGCAATATACAGAGCCCATTGCACAACTTAATACGATTGTACTAGTTACGTGCAAATCCTGCCAGTTTTCTTGCATTCCTTTCAAGGATTATTACCCCACTGCCCCCCAAGACATTCGCAGGCATTTCTCTTCACTTCCCCATGAGAAGCAAAACTACAGAATTACCTGCTGCAACACCAGCAGCTGCTGCTCTGCTTTTAGGCCAGTGCGGAGCAGCAGATGCTGTTCTGCTTATAGATCAGCAACTGCCAAAAGCAGCCACCTCGCGTCACAACAAAAACAGCTTAAAGCTTTCCACCACACCCTGCTCGCCTGGAATGTTGACCACCAACTAAGCTGGGTCCACAAATCCACAAAAAAGGCCAGGCAGACAATGCCAACACTGTGCCTTCAAGAAGGCGACAGCAAATGTCCCCAGTAGCAGGCCTCCCCGCAAGGATGCGAGATTACCGGACGATGTGCTTGTGCTTGAGCTCCCTGAGCAGGGAGATTTCACGAATGGCGGTCGAAGGCACGCCCTCGTCCTCGCTCTCCAGCCGGATCTTCTTCAGTGCCACGGTCTTGCCGTCCCGCTTGTCCTTGCCTTTGTACACTATGCCGTACGTCCCTGCAGACAGGGAGAAAGCACCATCGAACCCCGAGCAAACAGAGCTGCCAGAATGACACCACCGCAACACCCATGGTGAACATGCATGGTGCACACGGGGAAAACACGTTTGAGGCTGACCACGCTGCAAGCCCATGCTACCTGGAAAGGAGTAATAAAAGTAAAAAAAATGCTTCGCCCACTGCAGACTAGTCGCGGAAATGTCCACCTCCTTTCGTGGCATTCATGTGAAAGGGACGGAGTCGTGGGTGCGGGAGGGGTTGGGCGACGAGAGCGTTTCGTGCACGAGTTTTTCCACAGCGCGACTTCTGGGGGCGTGCCGGACTGCCGTTTTTTTGAGTTCGCCGCGGCGGCCGCTAGGAGGACCGGTACTGAAAGAATTTCCATTGTGCTTCAATACGAAGAAAAAAAATCTGACGCCGCCCAACCTTGGCAGTGCTACAAGCGCAAACCATGTGTAGAAGGTGTTACAGTCGCCAGCAAATACGCATTCTACCGTTCAAGATATACAATGTTCCACAGTAATTGGCAAAATCTCTTGACGGCATGGATACGTTTAAGTTGCTTCAAGCGGCCGACAACGGACAGCAATTTAAAATTTCGGAAGGCCACTTGCATCCATGACTAGCTGGGCAATCATTCCAAGGGGGAAAAAACGCGCTTAAAGTCGTCTGCGGGAACAACAATAACAAAAAAAGAATGCGGTTGAAACCGACGGCTCGAATGTTCGTGACGAGACGGAGAGGCAACAATGCGGGGCAAATGAACGGACACATCAGTGGACAGTGCGTTTCAAAATAGCTGTCGGCGAAAAGTACAGGCGCTTTAGGGAGGTGCACCGAACATGAATAAAAAGAGCGTGCACGTACCTTCACCGATCTTTTCCACCTTGATGTAGTTCTCCATAGTGTTCTTACCGCTGAATGCTTCCGGCCGCTGAAAAATAAAACGAACAAAAACCCGCCACCGTAAACCGTTAGCAGCGTCCGCGTACTGAAATCATCAAGAAAAGCACAAGGAGAGCAAGGCCCAACCTAAAACACTAACGTAACGTTAGAATCAGCGTCCGTTCACGAAAAAGCAAGAACGCAACGTGCTCTCACTCTTTGTGAGACACGGATGGGATGGGAAAACTGAACGACAGCCGCAAGAGCGGCATCACCGCCGTTGAGAGGCTTACATGCATAGGTATCCAGCTCAAACAATGGCAAAAGCAACTGGGAAAAGGCTCAGCAAGACGCTGCAATTCAAAGCAAACGGAGACCAGCTCACCCGACGAGGACCAAACGAACCTGCAACCGTCACTTCGAACGAGAGCGCCAATCTCAAATCCCGATTCGGCGAAGCGACCAATAAGAAGCGAGCATGCGCTGGGGTGGCTGGAGCGTGCAGGGTGCGCAGTGGGGCGAGCGGAGCGCGATTTGGATTGCCCGGATGGGCCCGTGCTACAAGCGTTTAGACGTAGTACAGACTGGCGACGGTGATTGGTCAATAGACGTGACGTCATACAACCAGCCGGCGATACTAGCGTCACAACAAAGTGATGAAAGAGAGCGCTAGCAACGCGTCGCAGCTACGCACAACGTAAAATCAAAATCTTCCATGCGGCTGCGCGATCCGATTACAATTGTAAAAAAAAAAGCTTAGGGATCAGCAGCACTGCGCTAAAACAATTGTTGGTTTGTGAACATAATCAAAGGGCAAATACAAGCTTTAGTTTGAAGAAGAAACGCATGGCCATGGAGGAAAGAATTGCGCATTGCAAATGCTAACTCGAGATGGCCTTCAATTGCCTTTACCATCATCACCATCACAGATACGCAGCAACTCGTAAAAGTGAGTTGGCCTGTAAGAAACGCTCCAAGAAAGCTTTTTCAACAGATGTGTACGAACGTTGCTCTGGTTCTTTGCTCAGTGCACTGCCCCCTAACTTGTCTCCTGATGACCCCCCCACGAAGACCCAAATTTTCTGCATGCTCTAGGTGTTTTTTCAATTAAGAGTGGCCTGGCAAGGCAAGTGTGAGATAGGGTCTACACTTCCCTCCCAAAGAAATCTGATCATCTCCAACGGGTCATCTCTAACGATTGAGTGATCACCTCCCCCTCTACTTCCCTTCTTCCCCAAATGCTAACTCGAGATGGCCTTCAATTGCCTTTACCATCATCACCATCACAGATACGCAGCAACTCGTAAAAGTGAGTTGGCCTGTAAGAAACGCTCCAAGAAAGCTTTTTCAACAGATGTGTACGAACGTTGCTCTGGTTCTTTGCTCAGTGCACTGCCCCCTAACTTGTCTCCTGATGACCCCCCCACGAAGACCCAAATTTTCTGCATGCTCTAGGTGTTTTTTCAATTAAGAGTGGCCTGGCAAGGCAAGTGTGAGATAGGGTCTACACTTCCCTCCCAAAGAAATCTGATCATCTCCAACGGGTCATCTCTAACGATTGAGTCAATTGAGTGATCACCTCCCCCTCTACTTCCCTACAAGCTAAATACAAGCTTTAGTTTGAAGAAGAAACGCATGGCCATGGAGGAAAGAATTGCGCATTGCAAATGCTAACTCGAGATGGCCTTCAATTGCCTTTACCATCATCACCATCACAGATACGCAGCAACTCGTAAAAGTGAGTTGGCCTGTAAGAAACGCTCCAAGAAAGCTTTTTCAACAGATGTGTACGAACGTTGCTCTGGTTCTTTGCTCAGTGCACTGCCCCCTAACTTGTCTCCTGATGACCCCCCACGAAGACCCAAATTTTCTGCATGCTCTAGGTGTTTTTTCAATTAAGAGTGGCCTGGCAAGGCAAGTGTGAGATAGGGTCTACACTTCCCTCCCAAAGAAATCTGATCATCTCCAACGGGTCATCTCTAACGATTGAGTGATCACCTCCCCCTCTACTTCCCTTCTTCCCCAAATGCTAACTCGAGATGGCCTTCAATTGCCTTTACCATCATCACCATCACAGATACGCAGCAACTCGTAAAAGTGAGTTGGCCTGTAAGGCGCTCCAAGAAAGCTTTTTCAACAGATGTGTACGAACGTTGCTCTGGTTCTTTGCTCAGTGCACTGCCCCTAACTTGTCTCCTGATGACCCCCCCACGAAGACCCAAATTTTCTGCATGCTCTAGGTGTTTTTTCAATTAAGAGTGGCCTGGCAAGGCAAGTGTGAGATAGGGTCTACACTTCCCTCCCAAAGAAATCTGATCATCTCCAACGGGTCATCTCTAACGATTGAGTCAATTGAGTGATCACCTCCCCCTCTACTTCCCTTCTTCCCCAACTACGCCCCCCCCCCCCACCTCCATCTTAATAAGTGTCTTTCATTCATTGCTCTGGTTACCCAAGTGGTCAGAGACGTGTGCGCGTTCTCTAAAAACGGTGACACGCACCGCTCGACAGAATGGTCGTAAAAAATACATGCACAGCCCAACGCTGGACTGGGGATTTATTTCACGCACGCAGACGCGACATCTTTTTTTTGTCACGCTTCATACGCTAACACTGTTCGCAAGTTCCAAAATGAGATCTCGAAGCGTCTTCCTGTTCTTCTGCATCCAGCTTGTGAGCAGAGGTTGGCGACTCTCGTCGCCTTCTGGCGGGACGTGTTCCCGGCAAACTTGCTGCATGTTATACATGACGTAGAGGCCGCAGTCGTAAGAATTGTGCTGCTGCAAGCAGTCGACCTCCACGACTCGGACTTCCCGCAGCGCCAGCATGGGTGCCAAGGCGCACGCGATGGCCTTAGCATGCGAGTGGTTGTGCCCTTTAGAGGAGTCGTAATGCTCAAAGCTCTTCCTGGCCCGGTTGTACGCCAGAAGGCTCCAGTGACAACCGCCCGGTATGTCGAACTCCTGACAGTCGTTGACAGGCAGCAGAATCAATTCTTTTCGCTCCAACTCGAGTGACTTGAGCACTTGATCGACGTTCAACGCTGCGCCAAGCTTGACGAGCTGCGCAACGTCGGGCCCCACAAAGGCAAGGGAAGCGCGGCGGGACGCGTACACTTCATTCTCCATATACTGCATCCAGAACCATATCACATTGTCGTTCACCCAGCATTGTTCGTCCAGCAAGTCCACGTCCGACTCGCGGAGGAGCGTGTCGTGGTAGCTAAGCACTACACGACCATGAGACGCCATTCGTTCGTGTCACCTGCAAAAAGAACAGCCCACTTTAAGGGACGCGTTTTATGTCCAGCATAGCGCTATCAGTCGTCTAGAAGGTTTTCTCGGCTGGAAGACAACCTTCTAGCTTAGCCATCGCGCCAAAAACAACAGCGTCGGAGGATTTATTCACGGCAACGAGGTTCGACCACTGCGTCGTCGTTTTTTTTTTTTTTTTTTTAACATGAGGCTGTCTGAATAAACGCAGCAGAGTAATAGATATTACAGTAATTGTAAAGAACCCGAAATAAAAACAGAACGAAGGGTGGACGCCCGCCAGGCAAACGCTACATTCGCACAACACATCAATGCGGTGTGAGGATTTCTGCGTCCCTCATGTCTAGCCTCGCCAGACCAATAAACTTGATGACGCGAGGCTGTCTGCATGAACACAGCATAGTAGCAGATATTACAGTTATTGTAAAGAACCCGAAATAAAAATAGAACGAAAAGTGGCCGCCAGGCAAACGCTACACTGGCACAACACATCAATGCGGTGTCAAGATTTCTGCGTCCCTCATGTCTAGCCTGGCCAGACCAATATACTTGGTGACGTTATACCTGCTAACACAAGAACGAACGCATCACTCCGGCATGTCCATCAACACAGTCAGTTGGCAGCGTCTTTTTTCTTCTTCTTAAGACAACAAATTGAATTTGATGAGCTTGCGCTGCTTAACATAGCTGCAACGCGGGCTGCGTAATTTGCTTCAGCGGCTAACTAATGACGATGACAATGCCGATCGTTATTTCGTTATTTCGCTCAACGCGGATCGCAGCGACAGCGACAAAGTGGCAGACACCGAATGATGTTAGAAATGTTAAAACTAGCCCTGCTTGTGCATAATTAAAAAAAATAAAACTGGCTAAAAAATGCAGAAACAGGGACAGAGTAGACAGAACGATACTTTCAAAAAAGAAATATGCTAATCCAGGCGTCGCCGCGGTGGCGAATTTCGCGTCGAACCACCTGTCCATCTGTGGTCGAACCCGGTGCAGCGGCTGTGCCCAGCGGCGCTTGTGAAAGGCAATTGGCGACGAATTTGATGCGGGGACGCTGAACAAAATCGCACTATGCACGGTGCCGAGAGGTCTTTCGCGCACGCAGACGCCGGTCACAGGTAACGGAGGCAAGGGACACGCCCCAGGCTCGCGTCGTCTGAGCTGCGGCTGCATGTAGCCTTGCGCTCCTTGCGCACCTTTCGTGGTACGGCGTCTGTGTACTGCGGTCAGGCTGGAGCCTTTGCAAGTCGCCGGCATGGAGCCGCAGCCAGGATTGTTGGACATCCTGGTGCAGTTCTTCCACCGCATGTTGCATTGGGGACCGCTCACTGCACTGTTTATAATCCAATTCATCTTTCTGACGAGCCTGTACGTGACATCGATGTGGCTGTCGCCGTACGGGTCTACGTCGGGCACCGTAAACCACGCGATATTCATCGGATGGGTGGGAGTTTTGCTGTACAATTTCTTCATGGCCGTCGCCATGGGGCCGGGCTTCGTACCTCTCAAGTGGAGGCCGGTGAGTAGCGCCTGACGCGTGCTCGCTCGTCCGCTCCCGCGTTTAGTGCGCGTGCGGACCAGCTGTCATGCGTGAGGAGCGCAGCCTTCTCGCACGAACGGAAGGGGGATAAGCTTTCGCTCTGCCGCTGCATTAGGTGTCAGTGGGAAAAGTGATCTGCCGTAGCCTGTATTTCCCGAGAACGACTGAAAGGCAGTACGCCCTTTGAGCGTCCACTGCCTTTCCGTCATGGGCGCCTTTCAGTCAGTCATATATCTGCTACGCAACTTTAATAATACTTTATTTGTACTCATGGTGGGTGGAACCAGGCGCACAGGGCCGCAAAACGCAGAATTGCCCATACCAATCAGGCTCGCAGCACTTTACGCAGAACTTTACGAAGTGTGAAAGTACATAAAAACTCGGAGAAGGATGCGTTTGCCTCATTTTAAACGGACATTAGCGTGCTGGTAGGCTCTTTAATCTCCGCCCGCATATTCGCCCGACCTAAACAAGGCAATGTTACACGTTCGCTTGCAGGAGCAGCCAGAGGACGAACAGTTTCTGCAGTACTGTGCAAACTGTGATGGATTCAAGACGCCGCGGTCACACCACTGCCGTAAATGTGAAAGGTTAGCGCTTTCCCTCTGTTCTAGGCACTCGACAAGAGCAGATTTTGGTGTGTGTGTGTGTGGGGGGGGGGGGGGGGGGGGGGGAGGGGGTGCCCTTTGGGCCTCCGCGCCCCTTTACCCTGAACCCAGTGTTAAAATAAAGTGGTATTCCTACTACTAGGGGTCTAATTTTGCACGTTTTACGTCTGTCGTGAATGGGCTAAGGAAAACTGTGGCAGTTCAAAAAGTTGTTTACCTTAAAAGTTGCCTTCAGGGTTGATTTAAACTTTCCACTGGCAGCAACAAATAAGCAACCGCCGGAAAATAAACAGGTGATAATGAGAATACTTGCTTTATTCTACTTGTTTAAATGTTTCTGAGGAACGTTTTCAATGTTGTCTATAACTCGCTGGACACCTCTGCTCTGACCTTTTTACATCCTCAGACAATTCCGTGTTAAAGGGGCCATGGAGACAAATACAGGTGTGTTTTATTCGAAAGATTTGGTGTTTTATTGTGCCTCCAGCACTTGTCTGGCAGTAAACAATGCTTTATTCACTGCGAAATTAGGTCCGAATTTCATTTGAACCAAATGTCATTTGACTCAAATGGGGTGCTTCGAATGCCATTCAGAATCCACAGTGCTACACTACAATTTCGATGGTATTTGAAAGCTTTCACAATTGCTCGCCATGCTGTAGTGGTGCTGTTGTCGCCCCGTTCCGTTTTTGTACAATAATACAACAATCAAATTCAGGACCATTCTAAGGCAGTAAAATTATATCAGATTAGAAGACACCAGTTTTGACTCTAACGTGGCGGCTGTTTTGCGTAGTTTTATTTTATTTTTTTGCGACTGACCCACTGGTTTTGAGAGTATGAAAATTAAATATGTTGATTTCATATTTTAAGTAAATGAACAGTAAACAAAGTTCCACAAACAAAAATAGTTTGTCTGTTTTACGTACGGAAGTATTATACTCGTGCTACACTAGCCTCCGAATGTCATTTGAACCAAATGTCATTTGTCTCAAATGGGGTGCTTCGAATACCATTCAGAATCCGCCGTGCTACACTACAATTTCAATGGCATTTGAAAGCTTTAGCATTCGCTCGCCGTGCTGCATGGTGGTGCTGCTGTCGAGTTCTGTTTTTACACAATAATTCCGCTGCTGAGCACGAGGTCGCGGGTTCGATTCCCGGCCGCGGCGGCCGCTTTTCTGATGGAGGCGAAAAGCAAAAACGCCCGTGTGTACGAGATTTCGGCGCACGTTAAAGATCCCCAGATGGTCAAAATTAATCCGGAGCCCTCCACTACGGCGCGCCTCATCGCCTGCGTTGCGTCGGCGCGTTAAACCCTACAATCAATCAATTACACAATAATGCAACAATCAAATTTAACTGCAGTCTTTCGAATTAAAATGATATGAAATTACCAATAACGTAAACTTTGGCACGGTTTTTGTTTAATTCTGAATCCCAATCAATGTTTTTTGTGCTGTCTGGCCACACTGGTTCGTTGCTTGCTCGCACTGGTGCTGAGAGTACGGAATTATTACATCTTGATATCACGATTTAAGTGAACGAGAAGTAAACAAAAGTCCCACAATTAAGAATATTTTGCTTGTTTTAAGTATGCCAGTAACCCGCCGCGGTGGCTCAGTGGCTAAGGCGTTGCGCTGCTGAGCACAAGGTCGCGGGTTCGATTTCCGGCCGCGGCGGCCGCTTTTCTGATGGAGGCGAAAAGCAAAAACGCCCGTGTGTACGAGATTTCGGCGCACGATAAAGATCCCCAGGTGGTCAAAATTAATCCGGAGCCCTCCACTACGGCGCGCCTCATTGCCTGCGTTGCGTCGGCGCGTTAAACCCCACAATCAATCAATCAATCAATCAAGTATGCCAGTAATGTATTTGTTTATGCTGACTTGGAACGCTGTGCGCAAGAGTGCTAGAAATGGCATTTCAAATCCCAAATGTCTCCCTCGGTGCTCATTTGGCTCGAATGTCATTTGAGCCGAATGGCATTTCAAAACCTAGTGTAGCAGCACAACTTGGCATTTGAGTCAAATGACATTTGGTTCAAATGACATTCGGACACTAGTGTAGCAAAGGTATAATATACCTATGTTTTATACTCTTGGTTTAATGCTAGCGCTACTTAGGGCAGGCACAAAAAGCTTATTAGGCACAAAATACTTTTTTTTTCCTGTTACAGGTGGTAACTGTCCTAGGCAATATTCCCCTCTCTGCTTTTCGTCCACCAGCATTCTAATCTTCTTTTTGTCGCCTCGACAGCCTTGAAGTTAACTTCCTCTGTGCTACCCTTAAATCCTAGGGCTTCTGGAAGCCGAATATTTCCCTCATGTAGATTCGGATGGATACCCTCGCATTCTAACACTATGTGCCGCATAGTTTCTGTTTCTTTTCCGCAGACCACGCATACCCCATCATTTTGTGAATACACCTCCCCACAAAGCTCTTAGTTCTCAAGCAACCTGCTCTAGCCTCAAAAAGCAAAGCACTACCTTGGGAATTATCGAAGAAGTTTTCCTTTCTGATATTCAATTTCTCAGCCCTGTACATCTCTAACGACGTTTTCGCTTCCGTTTTTTCTCTCCATTTATTCGTTTCTATCTGCCTTGCCTCTTTCTTGGTTACCTTGGCTGTTTTGGATTCTCCACTGTTTCCGTATTTCATCGTTAGCCTTCTAGTCTTCCTTAACCACTGCGTGTCCACACTTTTGAAGTATAGATACCTAAAAAAATGCCATTCGACTCAAATGACATTCGAGCCAAGTGAGCACCGACAGAGATATTTGGGATTTCAAATGCCATTTCTAGCACTCTCGCACGCAGCGTCTTCGATCGGCAATAAAAAATATAATACTCCCGTACATAAAAGAAACAAAATATTTTTGTTTGTGGAACTTTGTTCACTGTTCATTTACTTAAAATATGAAATCAACATATTTAATTTTCATACTCTTAAAACCAGTGGGTCAGTCGCAACAAAAAAAGAAAACTACGCAAGACAGCTGCCACATCAGAGTCAAAACTGGTGTCTCTTCTAATTTGATGTCATTTTACTGCCTTAGACTGCTCCTTAACTTGATTGTTGTATTATTGTACAAAAACGGAACGGGGCGACAACAGCGCCACTACAGCACGGCGAGCAATTGTGAAAGCTTTCAAATGCCATCGAAATTGTAGTGTAGCACGGCGGATTCTGAATGGCATTCGAAGTACCCCATTTGAGTCAAATGACATTTGGTTCAAATGACATTCGAACCCTAGTGTAGTCGGGTTATTGCTGATCGAAGACGCAGTGCGCGAGAGTGCTAGAAATGGCACTGGAGCCCCAAATGTCTCTCTCGGTGCTCATTTGGCTCAAATGTCATTTGAGCCGAATGGCGTTTCAAAACCCAGTGTAGCAGCACAACTTCGCATTTGAGTCAAATGACATTTGGTCCAAGTGACATTCGGACACTAGTTATCCCTGCTACACTAGTGTCCGAATGTCATTTGGACCAAATGTCATTTGACTCAAATGCGAAGTTGTGCTGCTACACTGGGTTTTGAAGTGCCATTCGGCTCAAATGACATTTGAGCCAAATGAGCACCGAGAGAGACATTTGGCGCTCTCGAGTGCCATTTCTAGCACTCATGTGCGATGTTCCAAGTCAGCATAAACAAATACATTCCTGGTGTATTTAAAACAAACAAAATATTCGTAATTGTGGGCCTTTGGTTACTTATTGCTCACTTAAATCACGATATCAAGACGTAATAATTCCAGACTTTCAGCTCCAGTGCGAGCAAGCGAAAACCAGTGTGGCCAGACAGCACAAAACAGAACAAAAAAAAACCTTGATTGCGATTCGGAATTAAGCAAAAATCATGTAAAAGCTTGCGTTATTTATTTGATATTTTAATTCTAAAGACAGCGGCTAAATTTTATTGTTGCATTATTGTGTAAAAACAGAACTCAACAGCAGCAGCGCTACGCAGCATGATGAGCGATTGTTGAAGCTTTCAAATGCCATCGAAGTTGTAGTGGAGCACATTTGAAGCCGCTCATTTGAGTCAAATGACATTCGGTTCGAATGACATTTGTACGCCAGTGTAGTAAGGGTATCAGGGAATTGCTCACTCATTGAAATAATGCTCTGTCTAGTTGTTTAACTTGAACTACTTTGGCTTTGTGTCTTGTGTTTCACTGCTTAATGTCTCACTTTTACCCCCCTTTTCCCCTGTTAGGCCAAAGCACCATCCTATAATAAATACTTGATTCAATCAGTGTGTGATGGAGCATGGCCTTCAAAAAAAGAAAAAAAAAAAGCTTAAATAGAAGGTCTAGCCATATAGCCCCCTGAGTAATTGAGAATGACTGCCCTATTGCCAAATGACTGAAACCCATTGAAGGAACCCGTTATATTTAGGGGCACGAAGTTCCCATGTTTTGATGATGTTAGTGAGTACTTCAGCTGCAAAGATGAAGCAAATTGATACATTCTTGGCTACTTCTACTTTGTGAAAATGCCTTTATTAACTTGGAAAAGGTCACTAATAAGCCAGTAATACAGCAGGATGCCTCACATAAGAGCCTGTTACAATGTGGCATTAGGTTTGCTTTGTGGCGAGAACGCCCCTATTTTATCAGCACACAGTGGAAGCTGCGCGCTAAAATGCGTCTTAGTAAAGTGCAATTTTAAGAGCCCAGCACCATTCTTCACGCATCTCTGTGACCTGTGCTGGGGTGATTTTTTTTGTCACTTTCATTTAACAGATGTAGTCCTCTGTACAGTGCACGTCAGGCTTGTCTAGGGCTACCGAGCGCGCGGTGACATCTGCTGGTGGCGGCTGGTTTGGAAACAGCTGGCAATTATGGGTGCGCGGATCTCATACAGGGTCAGGCTGATTGTCGTTTCGCACGGGTCCGCCTAATTTGCAGGCGCCGCCCCCCATGAGGGGCACATGTCTTCTGCAGTGCCAGTCGTAAGCGGTGACATGGGAGATAAGTGCATTGTTTGACGCCGTGCAATTGCGTAATCGCACAAACCGATTTGCGCTAATCTTCTGAATCTTACATGTAGCTTATGAAAGGACGCATGAAGAATAGCAGGCAGCGCTTTCCTTTGAACCTTTCATGTGATTACATTACTGCCTGCAGTGACATTGCACTGCATTAGACAACGAGCTTATCCCACGCGGGCGCCATGGCTGGCGGCTGACACCACGGGAGAGAACCGCCCCTCGTGGATGGTGGCACTTGCAAATTAGGCAGGTCGATGCAAAACGGCGATTGGCGCGACCCTGTACAAGACCCATGCATGCGCAGTGGCGAGCTATCTCCAACCCAGCAGCCACCAACAGGTGTCTCTAGCATGCTCCAGAGCCATGCGCTTGCTTGCCCTAGACAAGCCTGACGTGCACTGTGCTCGGAAATGGTCTGGACAACTTTTACGTGCAACCAAGTTGTGATTGCTGCCTTCCTGCTGTTTAAATGGTGGTCGGAAGACAGATGTTGATAGCACCCTCGTAGGTTTATAGAATGAAATCTTATTCAATAGAATTTGCTGAAATGGAATTGGTGCCTAAATGGGATGAAAGGGAACAGGTGGAATAGGTGGCAGTAGTTGCATTTAAATAAAATAAATGGTCTTAAAGGAGCCATGAAGAGAAAACACAAGTTTGGTTCATTCAAAAGATTGTCTCGTTAGAATCATACTGACACCACTTTTAACGTAAACTTCGCTCAAATAAGCTACATAATTAGGAAAAACGGGAATGGTCATGCGACCCACCAGCTCATTTCCCGCAACAGAACCTATGTCGTCACATAGGCTAAGCTCTGCGATTGGCAGAGGCTGGCAGAAGCAGACGCAAATTAGGTAGAACTTACAAACTAGACAAACGAGCGATTTGCGCTTAAATTTAGGGCACATTCTTTACAAAGCAATAAGAATGATGGGACAAACAGTGGAAGTTACGAAAGCACATGTAAACATAGAAGTACTGATGCGTTCTGCTGTTCGTACTGCGCACAGCATGCCTGGTTTCGCTGCACAGCACTACGGGGCTTGGGGTTGTCTCAGACGACACTGGCCGATTGACGCAAGCAACGGTGTCTTACGTGACCCCATTTGTCGAGCGAGCACTGTTTCAGGGAACGAATATTTTCTCCCAGAACAAAAACAAGCCAGGTTTAAATGCGGGCAAAAACAAACCAAACGCTTGCCACGGTATGGTGGCGCCATCTAGGCTACGGAACGTAAAGAAACGCGGGAACAAACCAACACCGCTGTACAGGGTGGAGACAACCTTCGAACGGTCCCGTGCCGCCGCAATTGGGCCAACGGGCTCAGCGCATTATTCTTTTCGTTTCCCACGAGACCTAGCAACGCGAAACAGACAATATGATTCAAACTTCTTCAGTAAACCGCGTTGCGGCGATAATTTTAGCGCGGTTTTGACACAATGACTTGCTTCGGCGGCGAGCGAGCAACCAAAAATGGCGGCGCCAGTGTATACGTGTCTCTACCCTGTACGGCGGATGCGTGAATGAAGGTACTCTAGGCTGCAGAGCGGTCGGTTTCAGTGATGTCACTTGGGACCACGAAAACGCACGATTGAGCGGGAAAATCAAAATTTTAACCTAAATTGTTTAATTTCTCAGTGAATAAAGCACCGTTTGTATCCGGACAAGCGCTGGGGGCACTATAAAACACGAAATCTTTCGAATAAAACCAACTTGCATTTTCTCTTCATGGCTCCTTTAAAGGAGCCATGAAGAGAAAACAAAAGTTTGTTTTATTCGAAAGATTAGGTGTTTCATAGTACCCCAAGCGCTTTCCCGGAAGCAAATGATGCTTTATTCACTGAGAAATAAGGCAATTTAAGCCAAAATTTTAAATCTCCCGCTAAAATTGCACATTTCGTCACGTGAACAATGGCGTCATACGAGCCCGTCCATGAAACAGATACTTAGTATGTCGACTCCATATAGCACCCACACGCGGGAGTCGACCGAGACGGCGGCCATTTTAAAAATACTAGTAAAACCTAGTGCACCCGCAGCCCTAGTCATGGAATCGCCTGATCCGGAGAACAAAACTCTCGCCGAGGAGCTCGGGCTTGCATTTAACAACCTCACACCACTTGAACGCTCAATGCTTCTAAGTGCACGAGCGGCAAGAGTTGTGGGATACGCGGTGGACGGGAAAGCGACCATTCCGCGATAGCCACAACAGACGAACGCCCAGCCGTCGGCACCGCTGCCTCGTCAGCCCCGTCGCGACGGACGAATACAGACTGGTACGTATGTGCCGTATTTTCAATTTCAGTAGCAGTATCGCTTATGCCAGTTGGCCGGTGTCGTGTATGGAAAGCCGTTCGCTCGAGCTCTCTGCTCCGACCAGAAAGATTCGAGCGTCAATGCGCGGTGTGTACGGCAATTTTTTTCCCCAAGGTCAGAGCGCTTTGATTGCGATTTGACGAAGTCGGCGACGAGCGCCAGCATGTCCGGGTCCCTGCCGTAATCACTTCCTCGGAAATGAAGCGAGCACACTCGTACTTCCTTTAGCTCTCTTTCTCCTCCGTTTGCAAAGTTCACAAAACGTAGCCACTTGCTTCGCCGAGGTTCGTCGTTGGGCAGCACATGAAAGGAGATCTCACCGGCGGGGATGTCGCACTCCCTCGACGATTTGCCCGTACTACATGGGCATTTCAAAACACAGCAAAGAAATTTCATTGTAAAGTACTCGAACAAACTGAAGTTTTCAGTGGTTGTAAACTGTAAACGAGCTCGTAACGACAGCAGCAAGCCAACACGACCTCCATACCGAAACCTGTGCGACGAGTGGCACTATCTCGTTGCTGCTCTGTGTTCCTTACTCCCCTTGTTTCTATTTTTACCTTTGCTGGTTGGCGATATGACGGCCAACCTCCTGTGAAGGGATTACGATACCAAGCAAGGTCGCGGCTGTGCGTGCTGGGACGGTTCGTTGGCCCCGAAGAGCTTTGAACCCGATAATTCGTCTGCGAGACGGTGGCGACGGCGAGATGTCGAGTTCGGCTGGCGGTAGTTTCGTACGCATTGGCATACACGCTTGCGTGTTCGTTCGGAACTTCAACCGTTTATTCCACCGTTCTTTGTCATAAAAAGAATGTGCAGTATGTTTCACGGGAATTTAGCTCGCTATGCAAACTGTAAGCCCTGCCTAACATGCGTTTGCTTTTGCCGGCCTCCGCCAATCGCAGAGCATTCTCGAGTGACATCATAGGTTCTGTTGCGGAAAATGAGCTGGTGGGTCGCATGGTCATTTCCTTTTTTCCTAATTATGTAGCTTATTTGAGCGAAGTTTGCGTTATAAGTGGTGTCGTTATGGTTCTAACGAGGCAATCTTTCGAATGAACCAAACTTGTGTTTTCTCTTCATGGCTCCTTTAAAGATTTCTGCTCATTCATGGCAGTGGGAAGTAATTGATGGGGGCTGCTTTACTATTCCACCTTGCTGCTGGTTGCAAAGCAGGCACTGCAGCAGAAACTCGGAGCCTGTTTGAAACTCTTGTGCTGCTTTGAACGCAACAGCGGTAGTGTGCTGATCGGGGTCCTTGAAAGGGAAAGTGCTTGAAATAGTACTTAATACTCTAAGCCCTGTCAACTTGCGACTTTAAAACAGTATTAAAAAATCAAGAGTTTAACAAAGTTTGGAAATAAGTATGCAACCAAAACTTTTATTTTAGTTATAGTGTTTAAGAACTAAAAAAAAATATGTAATCCCAAAAGTTTAATATCTTTGTGTTGACGAGGTTCTCTTGTATGTGGCTGACGGGATCGCAGCTGGAGATGCACGACCCAGAAAAAGGAATGAAAGGTTGATTGATTGATAAATTTTTATTTTGAAGAGGAGGTCTGGAGGTCGCTGGGGTAACAAGAGGGCAGGGAAGGAAGTTGGCACCTAGTACATCACGGGTGCCAGGCCGCTAGCTATGCCGAACTGGGTAACTGTGACTGTGTAGAGGGGTACGTGACAATTCATCGAATGCCGTTTTATTGAAGCCGTTTTATCGAAGTGACGTCGCCCGTTTTATCGAATGCTGTTCGGAGCTGCGGTCGCGATGAGTATTGGTGCTAGAAATGTTTTCTCGTCCTAAAGAGATGCATGAAGGACTAAGGGCTTTATTATTTAGGGTAGCGTAAGAAAACCGTTCAACTTTCAAGCACAAATCCTTGCCACTGCCACTTCCCGTGGCGATTATCGGCAACATGCAATGCGTTGAAGTTGCTCCAGGTGGTGCTGCCTTTTGTGTTGTGATTACTGTGATACGCATTTTCAAGCCTAAGTCTTTGTCACTACCACTTCCCGTATTGATTACCGCTTATCGCACCAATTGCCAGAAGGAAGACATTTTTAGGGCGCACTAAAAATCATGAATTTATTGGCAAAACAAAATATTTTGCAATGACGATACGAGCTGTATATGCAACTACATTGTACCACAAGTTAAAAATGTCCAAAAACGCAGCCACTGATTCAGTTCATGAGCAATTGCCCTCAAAACGTCCTTCATAGGCATGTCTCTCACATTGTTCGAGATGCGCTCGAGGGCTGCTTTTTTGGCCAGCATAGCCTTCCTCTGCTTCGGCGGCTGCTGGCAACGCAGCAGTGCTTCCAGACGGTCGTCTGTAGCTTTTTGCTCCTGTTGTAGGCGGCTGATGAACCGCCAAACACCAGGATGGGAGACTCCAACAACTTTGGAGGACCTGCTGTGCCAGCTCTCTACCGGGTTATTTCCACGCAGTAACCCTTGTTCCGCTAACTGTCGCACCGACCAGAAGGCAGGGGGAAACCGGGGTGGCGCGCGAATCATCAGTCCACCGTGCAGCTGGCGTGGCTTTCCGACGGCGTAATTCTTTTCGAACCAGTATACCAGCTGCCATGCGGCTGGCGAATAGTGACGTTTTTGCCCTGTTTATAGCCTTTCTCAGCGTGTCATGGCATGGAATGGCTTGGCGTCCTTCAGCGCTCAGGGAACAGGAAACTTGCTGCGTAGCGGAAAAAAAGAATGCGCCGAGAATCTTAGCACATGAAAGTGCCTCCGGAATGTATTAACCTGGACGATCTGAACAGGAGCGCTAGTAGTGCGAGTAGCCATCCGTTTTAAAGCTTCATTCACACGCGAGACCTCCACCCTTGTGCTGTCCGGAGCGTGGTTATGTTCTTGCGCTCTGCGCACTTGTTGGTCGGCTTGCCCTTTTTGACTGGTTACCACTTGGCCTCTGCACTGGACGTAGCGATCACACCCCCAGTACACTCGGCAGTTGACCTTTTTTTCGACAATGTACGAGTAGCCGCCGAGACAGAGCTTTGGCTTCCCACGTACGGTAGTTGTCAATTCCATTTTTGACGCCGTTGTGAAATAACGTTAGCCGAGGCGCTTATATCGATGCAAGTATCTTGCGAACTCACCAAAGCCTGTCTGCGTGCCAGTGCGCTTGGTCCCATGCTTGCACAAACAAATCAGTTTCTACCGCATTAAAAGTGCGCAGTTTGCAGAATCAAAACTAAAGGGATGAAGATAGTAGCCCGCGAAAAAATAACATCATTTCTTTCTATCCATGCGCTCTGAAAGCCCCGCTTCATTGTGCACAACCAAATTCGATGAAATGTCCTCGATGAAACGTCCTTCTACCAAACGGCGTTCGATGAAACGGTGTTCGATGAAATGACTTCTATGAAGTTCGATGAACTTTCTGCAACCCTGTGTAGAGGGTGTTCGAGTTATGTCCTTATGCACAGCGTCAATATCAGAGTGTTGCAAAACATTATGGTCGTGTTGATGCTGATCAAAAGCAAGCGGAGCAGTGCAGATGCACATTTTGTCACCGTGTGTGAATGAAAGAAAAGCTGGAATTTTTTTTCTTCAATTTTGCTGTGTTCTCTCTAGCTGTAAAACATTACAAAAATTTTCAGACAGCAAAATATCTCAAGTTATGAAACCATTTTTTCGAGCCAGCATAGAGAATGAAGAACTGTTACTTGTAAGCCCTGAATGTTAACAAGTTGAGTTCTTGCCGAGGGTTGTGGCACCGCTTTGGTTTCTCTATTGTCTGACATTTCTGCACGGTGGAATGCGAGAACACCCCTGCTAGACTAGAAGGGCTTTTTGAGCAGAATCCCAGCACCGGAGGCTAATACAGTGCATCTTGAACGCAAAAGCTTTTCAATGAGCTCTCAACCAATTTGGGTCAAATTGCTCGCATTTAGCACTGCAAGGGGAACGGTGGGAGCAATTTAGTGAGGCCCCCTCAATTCTGGACGATGCAAAATAAATTGTAGCTTTTAAAAATTGCATTTCATTGACAGGTATGAAGTTGCTTTGAGTTTCACCCAGTGAACAATAATTTTATAGGCTTAGGTGACATATTTCGTGTTTTCCTGGCCAAGCGGCGGGCCAACATGTGATGAGACTTGAGGTGTTATTGGTATGCTCTAAACACTCCTGGAGATGAAATTAGCAGTGATCTGTAGCTGTTTTGGCTACTAAATATGATGCTGTAAAACTGGCTTTCCGAAATTCTCAGTTATGTGGTTTTAGAAACTACTTTTCAGAAATGGCGACCTAATGGTTTACCTAAACCAATCACTGTATTTCAACTTTTTTTTTTTCTAAATGTGACCAGTTTCTTTGGAGGGTTTCAAGCTGTTCATGAAAACTTGTTTTGCACTGCGATGCATTTTCTATAGAATATCAGTTTGAGATCAAGCTATATCCCCCCCACTCCCACCAGAGGTACAAAGTTTTTAGTTCAGAATCTCTCCAGGATTTATTATCAACTATATAGCAAAAGAAATTACCTCACAAATTTCCAGCCCTTCTACTTTCTTTTTATGGTGCTTGACAAATCGTGCCCAAAAATTGGGTGTATTACAGTTCATTCCAAAAGCTGCATGCACCACTGTGGAGGCTACATTGTTGTCAACAGTCTGCCCAACTGAGCACACTTAACTCGTCGTGAAGGGGGCCTTGAAAGGACATTTTCTTCTCCCCTCTCGGCAGGTGGAACCGCAAGGCCCCGGCGCCTTTTGTCGCTTCCTTCGCGGTGAGTTAGGCGCCCTCAGTGGGCGGACTGTTGACAACAACGTAGCCTCCACAGTGGTGCATGCAGCTCCTAGAAGGCCCATGGAATAAGCGGCTATTTCGTTGATGCCACACGGCCTTGTGTCTGTCTTTCTGTGTCCCCATCAAGATTTAGTTGGTGTTTAATGCCGACTGGTGCAAACAAAAATGCAGTAATTTGGCAACCGTGTATCTAATTGTGGTGTTTAGGAAGGACAAACGCACTGGCCGTAGTGCCGTACGAAAGACCCTTTATTCATAGAACATGAGGAGCAGATATATACAAAAAGAATCGACGTGCCCCCGGGGGGTGAAAGAACACAAATGGAAACTGAAACTGAATATAACACTAATGTTCCGAGGGGCTGTGTTCAGCCTCCAACTTCTTTGCCAAAATTACCTAGTACGGACAACCAAGCAAAGCTCTATCCACAATGGTAATTTTGGGTAGTGGGAAACAAATTATTTCTCGCTGCATTTTAATTTACAGTCTTGATTATGACGCCGACCGAGTATTGTCAGTTTCAATTGATTGGTCCTGCAACAAGCTCAGGTACTTTCCCGGAGAGGTTGTTTTTCAAAACTCTGGCGACATGGTTGTGGCTGATGGAAGTGCAGTTTCTATATTCCGGCGTTCACCAAAGGGCTACACAACATTTGGGATGCAGCGAGCGTCTCATGTGCATGCAGAAACGCGCGTGTCAAGGGGTACAAGTGGTCTTGCTCCATGTGTCCAGGTGCGTGCTGAAGATGGACCATCACTGTCCGTGGATCAATACATGCTGTGGCCACCGTAACCATGCCAACTTCACGCTCTTCTTATTCTTCGCTGTCTGTGGCAGTATACACGCCATTGTGCTCCTCCTGATGGGCTTGAGCAAAGCCTACAACAGGGTGAGACAGGATTCTGCTTGCCTCGAAGGTGTGTGGTGTTTGGGAGGGTTGTGACGGCACTAGTCACCCCCCCCAGCATGTGGGGCATGTTGTCAGAGCGCATCTTGACCCAGATAAAATTGTTCGAAACGTGTGTGCATCTTGAGAAAAGTTGAATTTAGGGCCGACGTATTGGTGTCGTTTTTATGTTTGTTGAAAAATAAGTCGCACTGAAATTTTATTGCCTTGTTTAGAGCGGTACCAAATTGTCCTTGAAGAAAGATGAGGTATGTGGTCCCTGATTTTTGGGAGGGGGGCTTTTTTCTCACGGGGAGTCGCAGCAGTAGGAAATGCAACATCAAAGCACACAAGAAAAAATTTCCCGGTGGAAGAAGCTGCAGTTGGAGGTACATTTTGCAAGTTGTCATGTGTTAGGGAAATGTTTGAGGAAAAAAAAGAAGAGGTTGGGAGGAGAGTTGGGGGAGGTGTAGAAAATGACTTCACAACATGGTGCCCCTCCCAATGACAGAAGGCAATAGTGGTACCCTATGGGGGATTCACAGGGGGGGATAAAATCCATCCGCTCCTTCCCCGCGCTGCGTATCGTGACCGCACGTTATGCTTCCATGTGTAAACGTGCGAGGCAGCTGGCACAAGCGCACGCGGCGGGCCCTCGGGAGTGGCACCGCTGGGATTAGGGACAGTTTGTCCAAGTTGTGCAGGCAATCCTCGCCTCGTTAGAGAATCCTTCGCTGTTGGCGGAATGCTTCTTGCCCGTCCGGCAACTCTGCTTCCATGACTTGCTCTTATCTGAGTTTCCTATGCCGGTGATATGCGGTACGGTCACGTGGCGCATTAGCAGCAGCCACTGAATGCCAGAAACTTGGGCCCGGCTTGCTCACCTATCAGTCATTTGCAGCAACTCAGATAAGATCGAGTCAAGACAAGCTGTGGGAGCAAGTTGCCAGACGAGCGAGAAGCATTTCACGAGCAGGGAAAAATCCCCGCCGAGGCTGCCCCTGATCCCAGTGCTCTGGAGGACCCGCTGCCTGCGCATCGGCCGGTTGCCCCTCATGTTTACGCATAGAGGTGTGAGATGCGGTTTTGGGATACACAGTGCGGGGAGGGAGCAGATCGATTTTATCCTCCGTGTGAATCCTCCTTTAGGAGCCTTTAAAGCCATGAGTGTTTGCATATGATTTATTTGATGTTACAAGTTATTGCCTAACTTTTGTAAGTTTTGTACAGTTCTAGTTGCAAGATAATTTCCGACAGCAGTGGGTCAGGACGGGGATGGGGACTCCATTTTCGAGCCACATACAAGACCTTGTGACTTGCTCCCAAACCTAACGATAGTTCAGAGAATTTTGGGGAGGGGGCCCTTGTTCGGAACTTGCCCATAATTCAAAATGGCAGCGCGAAAATGTTAACCCCTCTTACCCCCACACCTCAGAAAAAGAAAATGCAGTGCATTGGCGAGAAACTTTTTTTAATGAAAACGAAGAAGACCTTGAATGAAGACCTTGGCGCTCACAGTGTTAGCAATTTCCACAGTGTTCACGCCACCCACATTGAGGGCCCTGTTAGCCAGAGAATCCATTCTAACCATCGTCTGGTTCACTGTTGAGACATTGAACAATGTGTACTCATGGCACATTCAGAGGGGTTTTCGGTGGAGCTAGGGGAGCGAAAGGCCATTGGTGCCTCCGAGAAATCTTCCGGTGTCCTCTGGCCTTCGTTAGTGGCACGATGCATTGTAACGCCACACCGCTGTGTCTATGGCTTCATCTACTGGCTCGACACAGCAAAATTTCTGAGCTGCAAGCTGTGCGCTATTTCAATAGCTTCTTCAGACAGCCTGTTACTCACAGCACACCCTGCACTTTCCTGTTCACGAACTTTAAAAAGAGCGTCATCCACTTCTTCACTGAAGACTGACACTGTGTTGCTCAACTTTTGCCAAAGCTTGGCCTTGCCTAAGTTCTGCTGCAGAAAATTTTTTTGCCCCGCTAGCATATCCTCTTTTAATTTTAACCAAAGCAGTGAGATGTCACATGCATGTTTTTTTTCCTGGCGTGGCAATGCCATTTCACGAGTTCAATTTTATTCTTATCTGTATACAGATGCATGTCATGAACCACTGTTGTCACGATATCGCAAGCACATTCGGCAGTGTCAGATGACAATAACAAAAGGGCAAGCATGGGCAAAATTTGTGGCAGGCTGTGTGTTCTTAGGTTGGATTTTGCAGTAGACAAGAGCACAGTCAAACTTTCCTGGGCGGTTTCGGTTTCGCTGGTTTGGGCAATAAGAGAGTGGTTGGGGAAGGGGGCGGAGTACTTGTTCAGTAGTACGAGAAAATTCGAAATAACTGGATTATGGGGGGGGGCACTTGATCGGTATTTTACGGTAGGTTACTACGGAGCCATCCACTACCCTGTGAAACACAGCATAGCCCAAACGTAGCTGGAGTGCAGTGGACTCCTGATTGCAATTCTTTTTCTACAATTACAAAAAACCAGTGTGTAGTGATTTTAAGTAGCCTAACAGGAGTGACCAAAACGTGCTGTTGCAAATTAAATCACAAGCACTCGTAACGCTGGTTGGCACTTGCAGCATTGCAAGTGCAATTCGTGCCCATCTGCCCACAGAAAAACTGCGGCACTCATATTTATTATTTTGAACGCATTTCTCCCAGTGCGGGGAGTCGTTGCATTTTTCTGCCATGGTAAACTTTCTCTCATAACAGGCTGCAATAAATAAATTACAGCACAAGCGGCAGTGTGATGTGTCAAAAATGTTGAAGTACATTTCCTGTTGTCAAATATTTTGGTTCATTGCTTCAGAGGTTTAGTGGGGACAGGATGTCAGTTGCTTCTGACAAAAAAAAAAAGTATAACGTCTACCCCAGTCCAGCCATTAGGCCACAACAGAAACAAAATTCACATATGAAGAAAAATTTTACCTGTTTAAGGGGGGGGGGGGGGGGGGGGGGTCTCAGTGATTTCAAATATGTCATTGTTTTTTCAGTAAGTCATAGTTACCAAGATAATTAGATATAATTAGTCATTCTTGGCGGAACAATCGCCATAAAACCGTAACCTTTATATTTTCCAATTTTATGAACCTTGGTGAGCGCAATAAGAGCATTGGTTTTTTGGTGCTCTTGAACCTCTTGAAACTAATTTTACAGCTTATCAAATAACCTTGGTTGGCACCAGTGGCAAGGAATTATTTTGAATGTCTATTTCAAACACGAAAGTTTAGTGAGCTGTAAACTTAGTTCCAAGCTGTGCATCAAAATGATTCTCTTATTGCACACACTAGGGTTCATAGTATTGGAAAATATAAAGATTACAGTTTTATGGCTAACACTGTTTTGTCTATTGTTCCTCCAAAAATGACTAATTGTCTCTAATCATCTGACTAACTAATTGACTTACTAAAAAATAATGGCATATTTGAAATCAGTGGGAAAAAAAGCAGCAATACTGGCAGGTTTCACAGAGTTTACTTGAAAATTAAGGAATTGTTTTAAGAGCCATGTCCCCCCTTAAACCGCAAACCATGGCCTGTCTGGGGCAGTCAGTCACTCTGCCAGAGAAGCCAACAAGGAAGCTAGACCTTTGTGGCATAGGAGTAAGTAAATCATCAGCTTGGAACGAGGGACAGTGGGTAGTCATTGTATAGGGGGATGGTTCTTATCTGCACCAACCTTCTGTTCCACTCGAAATGCCCCCTAATCTTGGTGCAGTCATACAGTCCCGGAGGAGAGCAATACTGTAAGGCTCTCCCTGATTTTGCTGACAAGAATAATTCATCCTGATTCAAGGTTTGTACCTGGGGCTGCAAGATTTCCAGGGCAGTCAGTCGCTCTACCAATGACTCGCCGTGGGAGGTCGGTGGCTAATGCATTGTGCTACTGAGCTTGAGTTCACGGGTTGAGTCCCTGCCTGAATGAATGAATGAATGAATTCATTGTGCAGAAAATTGAAAGGAAAATCCACCAGTAGGCGTAATTTGTCACACCTAGGGGTGGACGCTGGAATGCCTGCTGGTGTGTGTGTGAGAGGGAGGGGGGGGGGGGGGGGGATGGCAGGCAGATAGAGGGGAGAGACAAAGGGGACAGAGGGCATAAAAATAAAGAAAAGAAGAAAATTCTTAATCATACATTCAGTCCCAAATCACTGCGCCGGAAAGCGGAGTGTGGGGAGGAGTGTCGAGGAGTCTGGGTAGGAGCCCAGGGCCTTGTGGGCTATGCCCCGCTCCCTGGCCCGGCGCGGCAGCCACAACAGCTGGTCCAGCGGGCCACAGCTGTTTTCCTGGTGGTGGCGAAACTCTCGTGTTAAAGAACACCAGGGGTTCTGAATGTACCCTTTTCCATGATGTAATAAAAATGCGCTATAAGGACGGGACAAGCGAAGGAAGACAACACACAGCGCATTGTCCTTCGCTTGTCCTGCCCTTACTTGCGCATTTTTATTTTATTTTTACACCATGTCAATACACCAACTAGCCCCTCAGATGGCTTTGATGAACCTTTTTCCAGTACCAGTTCTCCTAGCGGTCGCCCCAGAGAACTAAAAAGTGGCAGTCGGGCATGCCACTTAAAAGTCTCGCTGTCGGAAAACATGTGCGCAAGACATTCTCATCGCCCAATCCCACCTGTCACTCATACCTTTCACATGAATGCCACGGTAGCAGGTGGGCATTCCTGTGACTAATCTGCAGTGAGCAAAGCGCCTTTTTCTTCGCTTTTTTTTTTTCCATCTTCGTTATTCTCTCACTGGTAGCATGTGCTAGCAGCGTGGTCAACCTCGATCATCTTTTTTCTTGTACGAACTCGTACAAGAAAAATGCCCTATGAACTCACCATGACGTGTTCGAAAAAGAAGAAATAAAAACCTATCCCGCTCCGCTCCCAGTGCAGATGAGTCAATGCCCTCTCCAACAACACCAATTCTAATAACGTTTTCATAGATAATAGTTGAGAAAAAATTGCCAAATACATAATTTTTGTCGAAACATTGAAGAAAATGAAAACAAACGAGTTGTGTATAACAAACCACCAGTAGTAGAAAAAAATTAGAAAATACATTTTGTAGGTAAACATCTCAAAAACCCGTCCTAGAAAAATAGAGTTGCAAAAAACAATTTGTCAGATATTAAACAAAAATGTTAGCATGCGTGGTGCCCCCACCGTGTGGTGAAGCCCAGCCTCCATTTCAAAGTGTGCAACCTTGGATGGTTTTCCGGAACAAATCTGATGATTTGACATATTAGATGCACCAAATGGTCCCTACGTGATGTAAAAAACACCTTGTCGATTACTGCTTCCAGCACAAGGTTCAGGGCAAGCAAGCGATGCGAAGAAGTCTGCTTGGAGTTGAAAAAAAACTTGGTGATGGATGCTTGTTGATGTTTTCATCATCACTTATGTCAGGACTTTCACTTGCGGTTTATTATCATCTTTTGACTCGCTATGGTGGCCCTGCTTGCAGGAATAAGGTGCGATGCGCTAGAATCGTGCCCACCAAGCTTTCACCGGGCAGCTGTTGCGCGACAGAAAGAGTTCAGCACTACCCCTAGCCTCCTATATTGCAGCACTACCTAACATTTTCAAAAAGAAACAACATCAAGCCTGTTGGAGACTTTGTTAGAGTAGACAGTTCTACTTAGAAGCGACACTAGACCTCCGGAAAAACCCTCATATGGAAACGAAACTGGCCGTTGAACATCTGGCGGTGTTCAAGGCTGATGGAAGCGCCCTCCTTGTATGAACTGATATCCGACGACTTGGTGTTATCTTTTGACTTTCAGCTGCAGCTGTTATCGCAGAAATAAGGTGTGGGTGAAGTGAAATCGCGATCGGCGGGCTTGTTTTGAAGAACAGTAGTGGGCGACGGAGGTGCTGTGTCAAATCGCCTTGAAGTTGAGTAACTGCAAAGTAGCGCCAAATATGAATTTCGGAACGCAGAAACGAAATCAAAACTGGTGGAAGCTGGCTGAAGATGTCAGGTTGTAGCCCGAAAGAATCCATTCCCGTTTGACCCCTTCCCGTTTGAACCCATTCCCGAAACGCCCATCCCGCTTGACCCGTCCCGTGTGCGCCCGTTCCCGAAACGACCTTCCCGTTTGGGCGCTTCCTGTTTCAGCCCGTTCCTAAAACGCCCTTCCCATTACAACCCGCTCACAAAGCGCCCTCCTCATTTGAACCTGCATCGTTGCAACCCATTTGAATTTCTGAAAATATGCGTTACCGTCTTCGAAACTGTTCCCCAAAATGTGCTTAGAAGCAACGGGCCATGCACTAAAAACTTGTATGCACCAAATTTTCCGCAATCGACCGATATTTCCGGCCAATAAAAGTTTCCGAATGCCTTCGGCCGATACTGCCCTCTTGACACAAAATTTGTAGCGGCGTAAGTGTACTATATAAAGATACCCAATATCTTGAGTAATGCACGCATTGAATTTTTCTGCAGTTGGTGTTGGTACGTGCGGCTGAAATTTATTTATCAGCCGCTCTTATGCTCATTGTTTGGAGCGGAGCTTTGTCTCCTGGTTAGATAGATCTATAGATCAAAGATTTCCGTAGGAGAGACTTTAAAAAAGGCAAACACGTGCAGAAATCTTAGAATTGGCTACAAATGCCTTTCCTACGTGAGTAATGGGCAGACATTTTTATTTATTTACCGATACTTTATGGCCTGGTCGGGTTCATGCAGGAGTGAACATAAAAACACATCAGTATTAGTTGGCGTAGTTTAAAAACTCCCCACACAAACAAGTAAAAGACATAAATATATAATAGACGCAAAGGGGTCCAAACAAGGATGTGCATTCGTAATGTATTCCAATTTTAAAATACGACGATTCAGTCAGAACACATATTTACAATACATGGGAAAAATTCTTCTAACGCTACCGAGTTCACTGTTCGTTCAGTTAACTTATTCCAGTAAGAAATTGCACGAGGAAGCAAAGAGAACTTTCAAATAGTAATTCAGCTGATTGGCTACCTAATAGTCTTACTATGATGTCTTCTCGCTGAACATCTGAAAGGCCCTTGGAGGTAGTATTCCCGTGACAATTTTAAGTTTCTCTAGTAAAGAAAATTTACGCTAGAGACGACCCTGCGCTGCTTAAGTTTCTGAAGGTTTGCCATATTATGAAAATTGAGTAAACAGAACCAATAAAATGCAAAGCTAAGTTTATAATTTTCGCCGCTTCTCATGGCTGCGATTTTTTATAGCCAGATGTGGCATATGTATCCAGATACAAAGGGTTACTTTATTTTTATACATCTTTTTATCTTTTATAGTTTTCATCTGTTTCTTTTCGACATTGATGTACACTTGCGCTATTACAGTTGAACCCCTTTATAAGAGACACGTACCGGGGAGCAGTTTCTGTCTCTTATACGAGATGTCTCTTATAAGCAGGGTACCATGTTTTCACTTACTAATCAGACCCTAGTTCAATGTGGGCACCATACGACTAAAATAAGCTGAAAAGAACGCTACAGCATCTTGCAAAAGATTCATTATAATTTATGTTTCGCCCCCAGAATTTATGAAGCAGTTCTGAATCTTTGTTTGCTTCATGACTGTATTTACACTGTATATTTTACAACCGATTCTGCAAGCTTTTTTTTCTTTCCTCGTTTGTGGAAGATGAATCGTACATGTTGAGTTCACAAGCATGATGAATAGGCGGAGCGCACAGCTTCTTCCGCTGTGTGCTCAGGCTATTCATTATGCTTGCAGGACTGCGATGCTTTTTGATTGGGAGCTATGCCAGTGGGAGAACCCAAATGTGCGATCGCGCTCCATCCAATGGATGGCAGTAAGCTTCAACCACTTCTGTAAGTTGCATTTCCATTGGCAGGGCTTCTCATCGTCATTTCATAGCTGACTGAACCACTGTGTGTTTGCTGAAGTTATAATAAATAGCGACTGCAGGCGTCTGTCGTCCACCTGTGCTTCCAGGATGGAAGCAACTGCAATTAGTGACTGGTGGCACTGCGTCTAAAGTTAAAATGCCTATTACAAGCGAGATTATTGATTAAAGTTCAAGGATGACTTGTCCCTTATAACCAATCTTCTACATCTGATGTCTGTTATAAAAGAGGTCGATTTAATGGGAAAGATAGGGCAGCCAACCATGTGGGTCAATAGTGTCTCTTATACCCATTTGTCTCTTACATCAGTGTCTCTTATAACGAGGTTCAGCTGTATAGCGATTAAATGTGTTAGTCCACCAAATACGATTTCTTTCAAATTGAGGGTGTTTTTGCGATTTTTGATTTGTGCTTCCGCGGCGCTTCTCTGGGCTCTTTGATTTTATAATTTTTTGGTTTGTAATTTAAAAGATTTGTTTGTTAATTTAAAAGATTTGTTTATTAATTGTTAATTTGTTTGTTAGGCTTTGTTAATTTAAAAGATTTGTTAATTGGTATGACGAATTGTAACCAAATGTCGTCGTCTCTAGATTCAAAAAGTGAAGCCCAGGTTTGAAAAGCAGTCAAGGACTCTGGATGTACTGAGTATGCTATCGCAGTGGCTGTGAACGGAAATAAATGAAAAAGAATATGAAAATGTTTTTTATAACGTTTCATAAACTGGGCACGTTATTCCGGGAACGGGCTAAATAGGAAAATACGAAACGGGAAGGTTCTTTCGCTTGGGGTTGAAACGGGAAGGTCGAAATGGGAGCGGGTTCAAACGGTAACGGGCGAAGTGGGAAAGGGCGAAATGGGAAGGTCGTTTTGCGCCGGGTTGAAACGGGACGGAACAAGCGGGAAGGGTGAAATGGGAATGGGTTCAAACGGGAACCTCCCTCTTAGACATGCGGAGGATCTTCATAAATAAGCTTTGGCAAAATAAAACTACCTGGACTCCAAACCAAAGCTCACCAGTGAATAGCTGGCGTCATTTTCAGGTAATTATCACCCCTCAACACTGTCGGATTACAACGCTGCCAACATAATTTAAATATGGTGATAATGCAGCATAACCATGACCAGCATGCTTTTTTGTCGAGTGCAGCAGCCACGCCCCCTTTTGCAGAGAAACACGCACATCAGCTCGCAAAAAACACCGTCAAAAATGTCAGTGTCTGGAGTGGGAAAATATGAACTGATTCTAAAAGTGCAGTGGCTAGACTAACCACTGGTGGGCATTAGGTACACAAACGACTATAGCATGTCAAAATTGGCAATATAAAGCGTCAATCACTGGTGATCGATTTGAATTGGCATGGTAACGAAAGAGTTAGTAGGGGTGTGGAAATATTCGAAACTTTCAAATATCGAATTTAACTACGCAAAATTCGATTCGGCTTAAAATCGAATAGCACTATTTGAAAATTTTGAATAAATTTTCAAAGTATTTCAAAGTTTGAAAAAATGCACCGGCGTTCTTCGCTTGCAGTGACGGGCTTTCCTGCACTGCTGCAGCGTCGTGCGGCCAAACAGCTAGAGGAAGGCACTTTCGGGGAGTGTTGCTTATCTTCTTGGCATTGGGCAAACTCCGCCATCGTGCTTCTCTCATAGGGAAAAAGAAAAGATTTCGTATGTGCCATAACAAAAAAAAAACATATATAGCAGGTAAAAAAAAAAGATGGACTTCAGCAAACCAGGGACTTGGTGATGCAGCTGGGCTTTCTTATTTAGAGAGTGTTGACTAGGGCAGTTTGGGCATGACCACATTATCAGGATGCAAAAAAAAAAAGTCATTCTTTCTCTATTATTCTCTTTTTTGCATCCTGTTAAACATGGTCAACCTCAGTCTACCCTAGTCAACACTCTTTAAATAAGAAACCCCAGCTGCATCCCGAGTCCTTGGAGTGCTGAAGTTGATCTTTTTTTTTTTTTAACTGTTATGTTCCCCCTTTTTTTTTATCAGGGCATGCAAGGAAAACGATGAACTTGCCTAGCTTCGAGCTCCTAGACACTGAGGTAATGCTTGCTTGACAAGAAGGGGTCAAAGCTACCAACCAACCCTGCACATGCACAAACTCACTTCGCACTAGCGTTAGTCTTGGTTTCAACCCTTTTTATACGCTCATATTAGTCTTGACATGCCCCTCCCTCAAGACTAGCCCTTTTGGGAACCAACATTATTGTGTGTGTGTGCAGGGACATCTGCAGTGCATTTTAAAAGTAAAATTCGTGGGTTGTTAGTACTGTGAAAGGGACCCGCAAGTAAATGCAAGGCGGGGATGGTACCGCCTTGCCATCGCAGGCAGTGCTGTCACCTGCTGCTGGCCTGTCCCTCATATGGGCAGCTTCTCTGCTTCTCTGCAGAAGTACTACATGCGCCAGGGCCAGGAGGACAACCTAGTCTACTTGGGCATCATCCCCTTCGTTGCCTCCATACTGAGTGTGGGCATGGCAGCCGGGGTTATCGTCGCTGTTGGAAGCCTCCTCTTTGTACAGGTGAGTGCAGTGCCCAGCGTCCCCACACCAGTAACCCCATAGGGCTGCACTGGATCATCGGGCATTCGGCTGGCACTCTGCTCAGGGGTGGTGGGCTTGGAATTGTTGCGCCAGACGGTTTCCTCACAGAACGCTGTCACCCACACCACTTGGTGACAAGGAAAGTCTAGTAGTAGAGTTTGATTTGTACTTGAAGTAGGGTGGGGTCACCTTGAGGGGTGTGAGGTACCCGATGATGAGACGAGGAGGGTAGATAAGGAGAAATCTATAGAGGGGACAAGTATTTACAACAGACATTGAAACACGATACAAGACAAAAGGATAACTGGGTTATGATTAATGCGCGCCGCAGCGCATGGCGGTATCGCGCCATGATCCCTGATGTGAGGCCCACAGGCCAAAAAGGTGCTGAACCTTTTGAAGCTTTTTTTTCTTTTTTTTTTCTAACCACAAAATTGATTTCTCAGCCTAAGCACTCTAACGCAGTATTTTTATAGCAGGTATTCAATGGAGCAGAATGCATGCAGGCAACCAAGTGTGCGCCGCCATATCTATGGCCAAGCGTCTGTTGCTAGGTGATGTTGTGCGCACGGCCCGCAGATCAGGCACCCCTCTTCTCCTCCATGCAACCGTGTGAGTGCGCCCAAGGCCGGGCTAGAGCAGCGGCGTGCGCGCGTTGTGCGCGGAACTTTAGACGGTGCTGCATTGTTCTCGCCGCCGCCACTGCCGCTGCGAAGGCCGTATCAACACAGCGGGCGCCGCTGCTCTAGCCCGGCCGTGGTGCGCCGTCACTCGTTACGTCGGGCTCCGCGGTATGGTGGTATTTGTCCATGCTAACCACAACTGTGAAACACATCGTTTCACGTTACAAACTCTACCGCGCCGAACGCACAGTATTCCCTCGAGTTCAATGTGAATGCAATTAATAAAATCTCTGCTGACGCCACCGTTTAGAATCTGATTAGAACAAAGCAGATGATGCACGCCGGTGTTTTTTTTTTTCTACGGCGTGCGGGCGCAGTGGCCCAGGCCGCGCTGTGTCCTTGGCGCATCGGCCATGTCTGTGGCCGTTTCCAGTGTTTCCAGGCGAAGAAATTGGCCGCTAAACTTTTCAACAAATAGCACCTATACAAAGTAAAGTTTATTAATGGCGGCACTTTCGGCAGCAACTTTTTTAACAAACACGCAATTTGCGTAGCCACAAAGCCGTTGCCGGCTGTGCCACACCGCACTTTTGGCCGAACTACACACTATGGCGGCACCCATGCAGTCATGGAGTGCAATTGCAGAATTGTGTTGACACTAGCGCCAGATTCCACTCTAGGTAAGCTAGTGAGAAACTCTATGGCAGGGACAGACCACTCATCGTCGATGATGCGGCCGCTCCGCTGCACTGCACACGTCAGTCCCACTCGCATGATATTTCTAGGCCTCACACATGATATTTCTAGGGCTCACACATGTAAATTTAGAGTAAAATATCTGTGGAAGGCTTCATAAAACTGATAGAAACGTTTTTTTTTTTTTAAATCGCGTGAACCTGGAGTTCCTCCGTTTTTTTCTTCAAACTATACACGTTCAGCGGTGCACAGATCGTTTATTTTCCTTCCAAAATTCACATAAAAATTTCATTTGTGCTTCTGAATTCTCCGCAATATTATCTATAAGCAATCGTTTGCCTTTAATACAAAAAAATTATAAAATGTTTGCACATTCGGTGGAAGTTGCTCTCACTGTTTCGTGTCTCAGGGCCTTGTGAAGACCTGGCCGACGAGGCCTCTTTCTCGCGCTGTAGGCGCGTCAGGAACAAAATGATGCAACATGTTTTTAATGATCCTTCAAGTACATACACAGGCGGACAACTGGGGAGAATTTCAGCGAAATCGAAGAAGTGTATTTTTTTAGTGTTTTTGTTTTTCCTTCGAACTTGTGCGCCAGTTGCTTTTTAACGGTAGTTTGCACAGGCACGATATTTGCGGTCCTTATTTGTGCTTGCCATGAGCAGCCCTCACTAAAATTTGAATGCTCTAGCTCCAGTACTTATGATATTTGCACGCAAAGTACAGAACAAAATGCGCTCTAAGCAAGATTTGGAAATTTATCACCAAAAATGTATGTTTTTCTAGACAACAACATTTTGGGGGCGAAATGTACACCAGGCGTAGATTAAGCATAAAAATTACCATTCACGCCTGATGAGTATATTTTTTGGTAGACGTCGCTAAACTTGGCCGCGGCGCAGGGGCAGGTAGCGGCTGGGGTCCATGCGGGTGCATTCCAAATATTTTTTTTCAGTTGGACAAAATTTTTTCCACCGAAAATTTTTGTGAATTCGCACATTGCATACATGCGAGAATGAGGTAAAAAAATTTCAAGCGATTTCAAGCGAATTGAAGAGGTCGACCAGCCATGCTTTGTTCGATCTTATCTGAAATGACCCACTTAGTGTGCACTTGCAAGTATGGTGCTTCAGTTCCAGCTGTACGCTGCTGTGAAGCTCTGGGTGGATGGATGCAGTTAAAGTGTAGGTGTCTGCATCACACTGTGGTTAGTCATTGCATACAGCACCTCGCATTTATTCTGGTTCAGTGGAAATACCTAAGGACAGACTTCAAAGCGCAATCGGCTGTATTCAGGCACCATTTGTTGAAGGAAGTCTGGCAAGTGACACCAGTCATGAATACCAGAACAAAACCCGATGACAGCTTAATAGTGCAAAGTTCAGTCACAAAACTGCAAAAGCTGTTGAAGTCTAGGATACAACCATCGTGTTAAGCAAAGCTATGGAACGTTGCCAATTGTGCCATAAAATTGAAAAGCCTTGAGGCTTATTCGGGCACACAGCTGATTTTGTAAAGGGGTCAGCCTCGCGATCAGGGATAGACAGATCATCGCTAGAGTTTTGGCAGACATCTGGGCATTGGAGTTTGCTACACTCTGGTGAAGCACTTGTGAATGGTGTCTTTCTGGCCCCACTAACAGTGGCACTCGGAGTGACTAAATTAAAAGATCACCTTTAAAGGCAGTTTGGCTGTGCCACCCACTGCTGCAGGTGTGCTTGGCTTTCATCATCTGTTTAAGTGTCATGTGTACCGAAAGCTGCTCCTTTGAGGAAATCTTGGCTCTGAAGACCTCTGGCAACCACTTTTGCTTTAGATGCTCTCTGAAAGAGAGGCAGTTCAGTTTTTTAATGCAGCTCTGCCCCAGTTTTCGTTGACGGAGAGGAGAGGACCTGCCTATTTTTTGCCATGGTATGGGGCTATGAGAGTTGTCTATGCCGTTGAGAGATGTCGCAGCTAAAAGAGTATCGAAGAACATTTTGCTTTTTTTTTTCTAGAGAAACAAGTTTGGTAAATCACCCCTTTTTTATGTTAATGATAATTCTAAAATAGTAACAATAATTAAAAATAATTCCCGATTTACTTTGCTACATTGTACAGTTTCAGAGGTGCCATGTTAGTGATTCCTGTATGAGCCTGAAATGAAAACTTGTGGTGGCACAGATGCTTTCATGCACTGCCATTGGGAAATGTGGGCTAGCTTGTTTTCTGGTAACAAGCATGATAAAGCATCGCTTCATCAAGTCTGCAGACTAGGAAGCAGAGGAGGGGACAACCGAGGAGTATCACGCATGAAATCCATAATTCTGGCGTGTCTACGTCCCACGAAAGGCAGGCTTTGTTTTTCTTGTGTTTTTTGAAATTTATTTTGATATAAACACCTCTTTATTTTTATATTCAACAAAACATTGACACTTCAACACTTTGCTTATTTTGGCATAGTGACTGTAAGCGTCTCTCTTCTGTTTGCCTGTAGTGTAGATTACTCAAAACTGTGCTATAACTGTACTTTTGGGCATTGAAAATAAACACTTACTGCTTGCATATGTTTAAGTAGAAAAGTTCTCACATTGTTGATGTCAACACATCACTAAGGATGCACACCTAGTAGCTGTAATTAGTGCAGCTTTTTCAAGGTCATTTTGAGCATAGTTGCACTGGAAAGAAAGTAAACGTCATTGTTTCGTGAAATATTTTTGTGGAGCACGTTCGAGAAAGAGAGGATGTGGGTTTGATCCCAACCATGGCAGCTGTTTCTCTGATGGAGGGCGTACAACAAAAACACCTGTGTGTCGTGATTTGGGCTCGTGCTTAAGATCCCCAAGTTGTCTCAATTAATCTGCCGACTTCCACTGGGAACGTTTGGTCATTTACTGCAAGTCTCATTACGTTGTTGTGCTGGAGCACGTAAGCAGAGAGTCTAGGTTTAGGCCCGGTGGAAGCATTGCGCGGCAGCTCGTTGGCCACAGTTGTGGTACGCGTTTCGGAACATGTGGCTGCAGCAGCGGTCGCTAAGGGGCGGCCCCTCCCCCATGCGTGCAGCTCAAAATTATCGTGCGCAACGAGACGAGCATCGAGAACTGGATTGTGGCCAAGGCCCAGATGCGCGACCGGGAGAACGAGGAAGACTTTGTCTACCCCTACAACCTGGGGGTGGCAGAGAACCTCAAGCAGGTCTTCGTCTACCCGCTGGGTGATGGCATCAACTGGCCCGTGGCGCCCGGCTGCAACCAGTACACGCTCACGGTGGGTCCAGCACTCTTTGTGGCCAACTCAGTGGCCAACCCCATGGCCAACCCCAGTTGCGTCACGTCTTTTTCTTGTTTTGTGCCCTTAAAGGGATATCATCTCGGCGGGGCTTTGATTGATACAAACCTATACATTGAAAAATGCTGATTTCGGCACACTTTGTATGCAAACAAGCCCTTTACCACTCCAGAAGGTAGTCATATGCTCTGTCACGCAGGGTTCGCACTGGTCCTTGAAGTCATTGATAACCCTTGAATTCAAAAATTTCATTTGCACGGCCTTGAAAGTCCTGGAATTTTCCAACAGTCCTTGTGAACCCTTGATTTTTTTGGTGGTAATCAGTGTATGTTTACGTAGAGGAATTTTAAATCTTTGTCGTATATTTTAGGTCTTAAGTTGTGTAAAGTGTTTGTAGCAAACATGTTTCAATTCATTACAACAAAGTTGCAACACGATTAGCGGATTTTTGTTAAAAAGGCACGAGGCAACATTGGGAGCAGAAATGTGTCAATCCAACTCATTTCCTGATTCAATCCAATGTAATCCGTCGGTCGCCATCTTGCGTATTTCTTCCGGGTGGGTTGTGTATGTTTGCGTATGCTCGCACATTGCTTACAACGCCTCATTTGCTTCTTCTGCGCTTGTTCTTACGCGGAAAATGGTGGTCATAGTGGCAGTTGAAGTTTGTCATGCCTGGGAAGTGCACCTTTCGGCAGTTGTGGCTGAGCAAGTACTCGTATACTTCTCGATCTTCACGATTGCTGCGCCGCCTGCCGCCGCTTCTCCGTGGCGATAGCGGGAGGATCACTGCTTGGCTCATAGGGGCTCATGTAGTGTTTGGTTCTCTTTCGCTTCTTTTTGCCTTTCCGCGCCCTAAACAACATGTTATGGTTGCATGTGTAAGCAAATAGTACGTTCAGGGTGCTTCAAAAAGCAGCTGTGCCTTGGTAGGGCGCTCAAACGCCAACAAGAGCTATCCAGGGAAGCGGTCCTGTGCGCTTCTTAGCCGCTCTTACGGGCGTCAGCGACGGCAGCAGCATATCACCACCGTCACCTCTGGATACGTCAGCACAAGTGAATTCTGTTGTCACTCCTTGTAGATATGATACTGGTACAGCCAGAGGTGTGTTTTGTTTTGCAGTGTGGACAATGAATGCGGCTTTGTTTCAGATATACACGTCATAGAAAAATGTGATCTTAATACCTGACAATAACTTCTGCCTTTTATGGGAATATAGCCACACGAAAATGTGAAGTCTATTCCAAGGCTGCGCATCGTTAAATTAATATGTACCCACTCCCACCTCATAGCAAGAACCGAGGAAAGCTAATGACACCACGAAAAAATAAATTCTCTGTGAGTCCAGAAGAAACAGAATAGCTCAAACAGGAATGAACAAAAACCAGTGCAGCTTTGGAAATGCTAAAGCGTTTGTCTGGTAGGGCTCACCAGACCAACTAGAAGCGAAAGGCACTTGTATTTCACAAGATGAGAGGGGGTGGGTTAACTACCATTGTGTACAAATGCGAAGCAAACTCAAGGAATGAACGTTTTAGTACTCACGCACACAAGCTGCTACTTCACTTTCCTTTTGTTTTTCGAATTTAACGACCGGTTGATCACTCGGCGGACGCATTTTTTGAAGTATACAGGGTAGGCGCAATTCACAAGCATTAAAAGGTGTGGTAGGAAAAGTGTGGTATCTGAGCCATCCGATTCCAGTTTGTTATAGATTCTGCGGGTTCTCTGTGTCATATGATGATGTTTAGAAGTAGCGATCAGTCGCGGACGCGGATTACTCTGTAAGCCCGCCTCCGCGCTGCTCGTGGAGGATAATAGGTGTTTGCGAGCACTCACCTTGCGACAAGACGACCGCGCATTAAATTTTTTGTCGTGTGCTGATTCTAGAGCATAATTTTGCATCATCCATCGTAGTTCTTTCGTAGAATGTTCGTGAAGTTTATACCAAATTGGCTTGTCCAAGGTAGTGATCAATATCCGAGGTATGATATTGGCCAGCATAACTGGCGTGCTGTCAGGCAAGAGTGCTCCACTAGATTATATAAGCACACAAAGCCGATTTACACTGGAGTGTATAGCCGAAGCATGACTATCTCAGGAAACGCTGCTTACGGAGACACTGTTAGTAAATTTTAGAGCAGGGGAATGACATTCAGCTCCATGCATATGCCGGTGTTGCGACGCCGGCCTGTGACACACACCTGGCGCTTATGCAGACCGAATGTACCACATTAAAATTGTGTAAGAAACATTTACACTGTCGCAAATACACCACATTTGCTAACAGAGGGGCTGCTCCACATAAATGTGCATTTACAATACATACAAATGATAAATCTCAGTCATGAATGTGCCGCAAAAGCAGCGGAGACACTCTTTCGAAACTGGCCGCTAGGGGTATTTTAGTGGTGCTCCTACAGGCAGCGCTTGAGGCGTACAAGGACTGGGTTTCGCCAGATCCAGCGAGTGCGAATCGCACCAAATGCCGGCCGTGTAGAAAAACGTTTGACATTTTGTCGATGGGCAAGTCTGCGCTAAAAAGCCATCAGCAGAGTGCGAAGCATAACGGCAGCATGAAGACAGCAGGTGGTAGCTCCTTACAGAGTTGCTTGGTGTTGTGTGCGAGTGCCCGACCCATCCCTGCGGTCCCAGTACAGCCACCGGATTTGAACTCTGCATGCAAGGCGCGCGGCTTGGTGACAGATACGGAGATTTTGTGGACTCAAAGGTGGTAACGTCTCACTACTCTTACAGTTCATGAGCGCACGCAAATGATCTCTTCAAAAAAATGTTCCCAAACAGTGAAATTGCGAAGGCCTTTTCTTGAGGGGAAAAGAAGTGGTCTTGCGTGGCTTGCCATGATCTTGGGCCATATTTTTTTCGTCCTTGCAACAGGAGATAGAGAAATGCGACTGTTACGTTGTCCTCTTTGGTGAGTCTGCTAACAATTTTTTACATCAAAAGTAAATGGATATTCACATCCGGTACTGCGACGCATCTCAAGAAGTCGTGACAAGGTACTTCACGTCTGTTTTTATGGGCCACGCAACGGCAAATGACATTCAAGAAAAGCTGTTGAACTCACTGGAGCTGTTACCACTGTCGAAAGTCCTGCAAATTTTCATTGTGTGAACTTGAAGTTTTTCAGAGGTCTGCAGGAGCACCTTTAACAAAACTATCAGGTGTAGTCTGTGGATTTTTTTATTTCTCCCACACTACGGGCTTTAAATTATATATTTAGAAGGAGGCGAGCCATAATTCCTGGACAATGTCATACCAAAAGGGCGCTGATTAGATTTTGAAATAATATATCTACCTTCCTCCTTCTTTCAGCCTTACGCATCTTGACGCCGAGGGTGCTTCCACTGGCACGTGATGCTCATCACCACAATTCGCCTCCTCGCGTTGCATGCGCTCTCTTCGTGGTGTGGCTAGAATGCCGGCCGGAAATTAGAGAAAATAATGACGCTCATAACTTTCATTCGTCCTTTTGTAGCCAACATCAAGAATCAAATGTCACTTCACAAACACAATGGTCAGTTGACAACATAGCGCAGTTATTCGTGGCCACATTGTGTTATTTTTAATAGAATATTAGGGAGGAACATTACACCAGACGTGTAAGTGAGCTAGTTCATTTTTTACCTTCATGGGTTTGTAACTGAGTGTTGTTTAGCAGGCTTTGTACAGGGAAGATTACAAGAAATACGAACAACGGAGCACACAGCCTCCAACGCATGCCGCACCGTCTGGCTGCACTGTCAGTAAATTGCGTGCGTGCGTAGTTCTTTCAGAGCGTTTGAGAGTGTGGCCTACTGTTAGGGGAAATGCTTGATAAAGAAGCGACGCCGGTCATTTATTTTGAGGCATCTTTTTATGCTCTGTCACCACTGAGCATCCTGTACTCTACTACATTCAGGAGCCAAGCGTGCAGCAGGCTGATTGCAGTTAGCATGATGCCCTTCAACGATCATCCTGCTCAGTGGCGACGCAGCGTGAAAAGGCGCCTCAAAATGAGCGACCGGCTCTGCTTTTGGATCAAGCATTTCCCATAAATGTAGGCCACACTCTCAAACGATCTGGAAGAAGTGCGCATGCGCACAGTTTGCTGACTTAGCAGTCAGATGGTGAAGCATGTGTCGGAGGCTGTGCGCTCGGTTGTTCGCAATTCTTTTAATCCCTCATCCTCATCCTCATTTATTGTACCCTTAAGGGCTTCTTTCGGGGTATTACGTAAGGGGGCAAGTCTGAGAGCAACATTTTGTAGGGTTTTAAGCAAATTTCGCTGTTCCAGGCACTTACGATATCTGAAAGAGAACACAAATAATCAACAGTGTAGCCGTAACAGAAAATTTCTGGTCACTGTAAAGTAAGCGTCCAAGAAGATTAGTTTAATTACAACACTGTAATCGCATGCTGCACTCATCTAGCTGTACGGGAGATGTTGGCTGCAATGAGCGCGTTAATACTTTCATTCGCAGCTTAAAGTAAATGATGAACACCTTAAATAACTATTACGATAGCATTTTTCTTCAAATCTGCCTTCAATATCACTAAGATATAATTTGATTGATTGTTGGGTTTAACGCGCCGACGCAACGCAGGCGATGAGGCGCGCCGTAGTGGAGGGCTCCGGATTAATTTTGACCACCTGGGGATTTTTATCGTGCGCCGAAATCTCATACACACGGGCGTTTTTGCTTTTCGCCTCCATCAGAAAAGCGGCCGCCGCGGCCGGGAATCGAACCCGCGACCTCGTGCTCAGCAGCGCAACGCCTTAGCCACTGAGCCACCGCGGCGGGTACTAAGATATAATTTAACTATGGCTGCACGAAGACGTGTTCATTTGAATATTTATATGTGTACACTCGTAAAAATTGAAAAAATTGTGTTGCCTTCTCAGTGCAACGAAATGTTGCAAGCTCCCTGTGAAGTAGTGGTGCTGTTATGCATCATGTTAGCAACAAAAAAGCGACTTAAACTTCATTCACAACTGAATTTTTTGTGATTGAATCTTCCTGTTTGAAGTCGTCTTCGCGAAAGTGCTTGCTACGAATCACCACAGCATGCAGGTTATTTCGTTGTGTCGTTATTCCAGCCATTCAGTGATTCCTGGTGGGCCGCCGCTTTTCCAGCCTAGTAATGCAAGCTTACTGCTGATTGCGTGCAATACATGGAACGTTGCGAAACCAAACCACAGCATTCCACTCTTGTCTACGCATTTCATGTGCACATAAGTCGCAAAAAAGACACGATGCACGCCCACAACATGCATTCGTACGCTACTGCTCAGTGGAGCATCCACTATAGCAGCGCGACGCTGCTACCACCTGTAGGTCGATCTTGCGACGAATACCGTGCAACTTACAGCGGGAGTGCTTAAAATTGCGGGACAAATATTTTAATAATACGCCCTCAGAAGCTTATAAAAGCTGTACTGGAAGTTTTTGTAGTGTCATGCTTGAATCTCCAAGTACAAAAAAAAAAAAAGCTAGAATCTGCTGTTCTCTCATCACGAGTTGAGAGAACAGCCAATAAATCATGCAGCAACCCCAACCACCAACAAGTTCGTTCCAGTTTCAGGGCAATTGTGCGACCTTTGTATTGTACTGTGGGCATAGCCAAATTTATTATTACTCTCTGTGTTTTTGCTGCACCAATAAAAAACACGGAATGCTTATCTTGGCTAAGGTCAGTATTTTCAAACTTGCACAACACCTGGCATATGCCATGGCTTCCCTAGCTGCCGCTGGATGGCACAACTGATTCACACTTAAGGTGGTTCTGCTATGCGGGGAGACGTGCGGGAGTGAGCTACGCATGAGCGGTTGGTTTGACGCCATGAAGCCAATATTCTTCAACAAAGCTTACAATACTGATCACGAATTCCATGAAGAAACATTTTTGCTTAGTGGTCTGGAGCAGCAAAGGACGTGGGAGTTCCAGATAGCACGACACCGCTCGGTGCGTGATAGCGTTGTATTCGATTGCTTCTATACCTCTATACATTACCGCTGATGTGCTTGCTTCCGGTTCGTGATGCTAACAGTGGCTGCAGCAGTCACTGTGTCATGGAATTGCTGTGAGGGAAGTGAGGAAGAGAAATGCATTGTTTGATTAGCGATTTTTCAGCAATTCAGGCATCTTTCGGCACTGAATCAACGCTAAAATGGCTATGGGATGGTCAGACTTTTGAAAACAACTTGCTAGTTGCATTTTGTGTCCCTTTAAAGGAGCCATGAAGACAAAATGCAATGCTACAAAACAATGCTACAAACAAAATCAAATGCTGTAAAACGTCAAATCTTTTAAATAAAACATTTGCATTTTGTCTTCATGGCGCCTTTAAAGGGACACAAAATGCAAATGTTTTATTTAAAAGATTTGACGTTTTATAGCATTTGATTTTGTTTTATAGCATTATGCTTTATTTACTGAGGAATTGAACAATCTAAGCCAAAATTTTAAATCTCCTGGTAAATCGTGTGTTTCATGACATCAACGATGACTTATACTGGGCAGGTACTGGAAACGATTGTTAGTATGGTTACTAGGGCTGCAGCAAATGGCCAAATGTGTTTCGTTGCCTTGTTTACCGTTTCTCCTCCCAGATGGCGCTACAATACTGCTCAGGACCGCTGTCTGCACTCACTTTGTTTTTGACCAAGTTTGTACCTGGCTAATTTTTGTTACGGGTGATAGTAATGGTGTCTGGAAACATTGGGCATGCTTGACAAACAGGGTCACGTAAGGCAATGTCGCTTATGCCAACTGGCCAGAGTCACGCGAAGCAATCCCAATTGCCCGGACTGCTGTGCAGCTGTGACCAGCACAGTGCGCATACGCACTTGTGCTTCTACCGTAAAATACCGAGCAAGCGCCCCGCCCCCCTTATGTAATACCCCGCAAGGGGCCTTTAAGGGTACAATAAATGATGATGATGATGATGTAGGGATAGTTTACGGAATTTTGGGGAGGCGGCCTTGTTCGGAAGTGCCTCATAATTCAGAATGGCGGCGCGAAGAAGTTCAGTCCTTTACCACCCTACTCCAGAAAAAGAAAAAATGGGGCAGTGCATTGGAGAGAAGCATATTTTTAATAAAAATGAAGACTGTTAAAGCCTCTCTTGGCCCAACCAGTCTTGGCCTAACCAGTGTTAGCAATTTGCACAGTGTTCTCGTCAACCACGTTGATAATGTTCACCAGGGGATTCATTCTAACCATTGTCTGGTCTATTTTCAAGATGTTGAACAAGGTGTACTTGTCGCGTGTTCGGAGGGCGTTCACGGCGGAGCGAAAGGTTTTTGCTGCCTTTGAGAAATCTTCCGGTGTCCTCTGGCTTTCGTTAGTGGCACGACGCATTGTAACACAAAACCGCTGTTTGTTTCGCTTGATGCACTGGCCCGAGGGAACAAAATTTGAGCTGCAAGCTCTGCGCTATTTAACAGCTCCTTCAGACAGAAGCCTGTTACTCACAGCATGCCTTGCGCTTCTTTCTCGCTCATGAAATTAAAAAAGAGTGTCATCCACTCCTTCGCCCAACGCCGGTGCTGCGTTGCTCAACTTTCGCCAAAGGCCTTGCCAAAGTTCTGCTGCGGCAAACCCTCGTACTTTTTGCCCCACTCGCATATCCTATTTATTCTAGGACTTCAAGTTTCTTATCTGTACTATACGAACGCATGTCACAGACCACCGTTGTCACGAAGTCGCAAGACATTTGGTGCACGGTAAAGGTAACCAGGTGGTCAAACTTAATACGGAGTCCTCCACTAAGGCGCGCCTCACCGCCGGTGTAGCGTCAGCCCGTTAAACCTCATAATCAATCACTAGCACATTCGGCACTGTCAGATGACAATAACAAAATGGCGAGCATGAGCGGAATTTAAGTCATGCTGTATGTTCTTAGGTTGGATTTTGGATTAGACAGGAGCGCAGTCAGAAGCGTTCATGGACTGTTTCGGTTTCGCTAGTTTGAGCCATCAGAGAGTGGTTGGGTGGGGAGGCTTGTTCAGTAGTACGCAAAAACTCAAAATACTCAGACTATGGGAGGGGGGGCTTGCATGGGTGGGGGGCGCTTGATCAATATTTTATGGTATGTTTGTGCGTTTGTTCGTAATTTACATTGTTTACCCCATCATTGCTACTGCTATAAAAAGAATATGTACTAAATTTTAGCGCAAATAGCTTGTTCTGCAAGCTTGTAATCCCTGTTCAATTTGCGTTTGATTTTGTCGTCCTCAGCCAATCGCAACGACTTGCCCAGAATTCCGTCATAAGTTCAGTGCGGAAAAGTATCTAGGGTGCCACTTGGACGTTCACTGTTTTCCTCATTATATAGCTTATTTGAGTGAAGTTTGCATTAAAAGTGGTGTTAGTGTTATTCTAATGAGGCCATCTTTCGAATGAATGCAGCTTGCGTTTTGTCTTCACGGTCCCTTTGACACTTTTTCAGGTTTCGTGGGTGGCAGTGGCGTATAGTGCTGTCGTAGCAAGGGTGCTTGCTGGCTGCATTGCTTTTACCATGGGATGGCCTTACCCCGGCCACCTGTCCTGCTTGCCTCTTCGCAGGTGGAGCAAATTCTCCAGAAGCAGGACAAGCGGCTACGGACGCGTCTCTTCACGGTTGTCTATCCGTACCGGGGCTCCTTCTTCCCCATCTCGTACGGCTGCACCGTGTGCATGACCACGCCGCTGACTGACGAGCCTCGCATAGCCCTCAATCCCGGCGACCGGGTGCTGGTCACCCGCTGGAAAAAGTGAGCCTCTCGTCTCTTCTTGCGACCGTCTCCGCTGCCGTTTCTTTCTGCTAATTTTTATTCACTTTGTGCTAGCTTTCTTTTGCGGTCCTTTCCTCTCTCCTGCTTTGATTATTTTTCTGGCCATCCTCAAGCTGTTCTTGGGTGTGCGGTGAGTAACATGGCAGTGGCTAAGTAAAGACGTTCTAAAGTACGTGTCAATGCTTGGGGTAGTTCACAGAAAATCTTAGTCAGGACATTGTTTATTTGGTGCCATTTCAGGGGCATTTTTTTTTGTTCATAAGTACTAGTCAAAGTAACTCTTCATACAGCAGGTAATTGTTTGGTCTGTGCCTTAGTTTTGTAATGTGAAATGAGTGTGTGCCAGGTTTTCGGCGGACTTTCTTTATTTTACTGGTTGGTATTATCCACCACAGTGGCTCAGTGGATAAGGTGTACTACTGGGTACAAGGATAAGAAAGTTCGAGTGTAAAGACTGTGGTAGGTTGATGCATGTTAGAAGCAAGTGGGTATTTTAGGGAGTTTGTCTTGCAGCAAGCATCCAACCCCTGAATGAATAGTGAGGGTGTCTTATTTACCCCCCGCCCCCTTCCCAAGAAAAGGAGCAACTACAGGCAGCGTGTAGAGGATAGTAAGAAACAAACGAAACCTTGTGCATTTGCTGTACTCTCATGAGCGGTACTTCAATCTTTTTGTGATTTCGATTTACGCACCGGGTTGGCTGCAGCAAGCATTGTGTAGAGAGGTACAGAGCTTCCACAGGGTCTAAGTTGAAGAAACCCAGGGATGCCGGATCTATACTTTCAGTGGGGGAAGAAGAGGGGGGGGGGGGGGGTCTGAAGCAAAAATTCCTAATTTTTAATGTACTTCAAAATATTTTAGTTAGGAAAATTGGGGTTTTGCTCAAGAGAAAAACCTTGACTTTTTTTTTTCTATAACCATGTGAAAAAATGTTTTTCTTATGCACAGCTTCTCCTTTCTTACTGGTTTAGTTCACAAACAGCACTAATAGACCCAGTACGTTTGTAGTTTACGGTGTATAAGTGATGAATTTTCTATTTCCAAAAGAGCAAGACTAAATAGGCCTACCAAACTAATTGTAGAGAATGGTACATACCGTAGTGAGCAATTTCTGCCAGTCTGGTAGCATGCCTTCTAAGCGAAAAGACTAGGGCAGCTTCGCAAAAGCTGAAGTTCCTTATTTAGAACATGTTTACTAGTCAGGGTGAGAATCAAATGGAGAATGCACTCGGCGAGCTGCTGCACGACCTTTTTACCTACCCGTCATTTCGTGGTTCCCTACGTCAGGAAGTGTCCACAAACAGTGCTGGCCAATCGGAAAAATTATAGTTCCCCCCTCTGCAGCACCACCCTCAAAATGGGGGACACGCCTTGGGCACACGGCAAGACTGCATACCGACAACAAACATACACACACAACGCTTGCTGGTTCGGGCGACACTGCAACAACTATAGCTTACAGGTGGGGTTGAACATCGCCATGGAATCCTGTCCACTCCATTTTTTTACAGCTCAAAGCCCTGGCCCACGCACGTACCCTCCCTGCTGCCACATTACATAAGCAGGGTTGTCACAGGTCCTTGAAAACCTTGAAAACCCTTGAATTTAAAAATGTCATTTTCAAGGCCTTGAAAGTCCTAGAATTTTTTATTGGCCCTTGAAAACCCTTGATTTTTAGGGGGATAATCATTAGATGCACTTTTTTGCAGGAATTTAAAGTATTTGTTGTGGATTTGAGGCTTTACTAATTTAAAAAAGATTGTAACAATCAAGTTTGAGTGTATTGCACAAGATAACAACACATGTAGGGAATTTTTGTTAAGCACGAGACAATATTGATAGTAGGAAGTTTTTAATCCAATTCATGTCATCATACAATCCCATGGAATTTTACATGGCAAATGGTGAACGAGGACATAGTCGAAGTTCGTCATGCCAGGCAAACCCCTGGTTTTGGCGTCCCTGAAAAAACTTGCTTCCTCACGAGTGGTGTTATACACTCAGTTGTAGCGAAAGCAGCAGTACCAGAAGCAAGCTTGGCTGTGGGGCTGATCCCTGCTTTCAGCTTGAGTCTACTTACTTAATTTTGGAAGAGTTTTAAGGGGGCTGGAATTGGTGTGTTCAGGCACATTCCTGCAAGGAGCACAGACTCCGCAGCACCGATGGCAGTGAACAACATCGGCTCAAGGCCCATTTTTGTTACTTGCTGCTAACCAGTCACTGAATGGCATGGAATGGTGGCCGAGGAAAGCAGCTAGCTAGCCATGCTATTTACCCGCCGCCGTGGCCCAGTGGCTAAGGCGTTGCGCTGCTGAGCACGAGGTCGCGGGTTCGATTCCCGGCTGCGGCGGCCGCTTTTCTGATGGAGGCGAAAAGCAAAAACGCCCGTGTGTATGAGATTTTGGCGCACATTAAAGATCCCCAGGTGGTCAAAATAATCCGGAGCCCTCCACTACGGCACGCCTCATCGCCTGCGTTGCGTCGGTGCGTTAAACCCTACAATTAATCAATCAGCCATGCCATTTGTTCAATTCATATTTTGTAGATTGTTGCAAACACTTTTTTTAATTGATTAATTAGACTGTGAGGCGGGCTGTAGAGGAGTAGTTCGGTATAATGTAGACCACCCAAGGATTTTCGGTGTACGTTGCGTTGAAATCTCACCGCAAGGTGTTTTCTTTTTCATTTCCCCCAAAAAGAAGTGCTGCCGCAGCCAACTTGCGTACTTGGGCTAGGTACGCACAACGTTGGAGTCACTGAGCCACTGAGGCGGGTAAATCGTTCACATAATTCAAACAGGCAGCAACCATAGCGGAAACTGGTATTTATATCATTGCACCATTGCATAGGTTGCACCCTCCTATCAGCTGCGCTTTTCCCGAAAAATTCTATAGATAAGTCACATCATTGTACAAGTCGCATGCTGCAGCAAAGCTGTTAACCTCTAGGTGGTCGGCATTTTTTGTGCTGGTGTGGTGTCCTCACTGAAGAATGGAAATACACATGCTTTTCTTTTCTTCGTATTTCCTGACACATGCGGTGTGGTATGCGTGACAGCCAGGGAAAGGGAGTGCACGTGGAGTGTTGCTTTGCATTAATCCCCTTCCTGTTGCTCTCTCTCCTGCCCTTTCGCACCCTTCAGCGTTCACGCGTGCTCTTGTCTTGGGCAGTTACCCACTTGACAGCACCACTTTTTGTAAACTACAGGAAACAATTACAGGGTTTGTCCAGCCTTTGTGAGGTGGCGCCCATGTTTTCGCAGTGTCTGCCTGTCCAGCTGCGTGTCAGGCTAGAAAGGTGACGTAAGGCAGGATGCCCCCTTTAACTCGCCACACCATGGATGCTTAGCTGGACTAGGCATCGCTACTGTTTCTATTGCAAAGTGGGGGATACAACAGGCCATATTATACAGGCAGCGTTGTTGCAGTGAAGTAACGTTCACCTATTTTCCAACTTGCAGCCAATATGCTTCAAACGGGTGCATGCTCACCTTGGTTCTTGGAGAGCGGCAACTGTTTTCTGGCGCTGCACCTTTTTATCCCTGCTTTCTCAACAGCTCGCATTGAGTTTGTACGTGCACGTATACAAAAGAAAAATATCTTGGGAAGGAAAGGGGAAAGCAAGTTTGCCGCTGCTCATTCTGCGAGCACATGGCTGCCAATTCAGAGGTAACAGAGGCAAAAAAAAAGTAACGGGAACTGTGCTTCGCCCACTGCAGATTAGTCTCAAGAATGTGCACCTGCTTCTGTGGCTTTCATGAGAAAGAATGGGTGGCGAATGGATGGGGGAGGGATTGAGTGACAAGGATTTTACGCGCACAGGTTTTTTAACAATGAGATCTTCAGCGAGGCATTCCTGCCCTGAATTTTTAGATTGCCGTGGCAGCTGCTAGGACCAGTACTGGGAAAAGGTCCATTAGGCACAAATCAAATACTGATTGGCAAAATTTTGTTTTCGGAAACAGCGGTAAGGGATGGTCATGCCTCTTTTTCACTCTTTGGGAGGTACAACATTTTGCTGTATGAGTGAAAACAATTTTGGGAGGGAATTTTTTGAGCTAGCCTCTAGATAGCTGCACTAATCTTAGAAGTGCATTTTGAGATAAACAGTCAAAATGGTGTAGTATTATGGTAAGCCCAGTAGCGAGTGAGCTAACGTCCTTGTTAGGGTAGCTCCAAGAATAGGGTTGTTTTCAGTTTTTCACGATTTTATTTTTTCTGCACTGTCACCCGTCTGTCATATTGACTGTGACAGTGACCACTTCTCTTCACTCTGGCATCAGTCGTCATATGCTCTGTTGTATTATCGTATGTTGGCAACAGTCACAGGGGTGGAGCAGCTGCACCATTTGTGCCATCGAGTGCAAAACTTGTTTACCTGCGCCATTGTGCGCCGAACCGCCCCTGTTGTGCAAAAACTCATTTATCAGTGCCGTCCTGCGACGCAGTGCCTCAATTGGGCCGCGAGATACAACGGCCATAATCCCCAGCGCCCGAAAACTTGGCGGAAACATCGTGGTTTCGATTTCATCAAGGTTACGAGCGGCTATGGTAGTTGGGTTGGGCTTAGCCGTAAGGCTGCAGGAACAGTGCGCCTTCTCTTTGCACTTCTTTGTGTCACATTTGCATGGCGTTGTTTGCCGGTATCGGCTGCTGCGCCACAATCAATCGAAAATGGCCAAAGGAAAATGTTTTCTCTGTCTCATAGCAAACGGATAGTATAATATTCACATAAAAGTTTGTAGTTTATTTGAAGTGAACATCAATTTGGTCGCACATTTTGGCGATCCTAGCCAGTGATCTGACCTATTTCGACTATGAGCGCGAGGTTTCACCTTGGACCGGTAATAACGCAGTGTGCTCACTGGGCCCCAAGGCAGATAACTTCGCATTTTGTAAACCTCCAGATACAGTACAAGAACTGCACTCCTGGTTCACAGTGGGTTCTAGTGCATGGTAGATTGCTTGATATAGTAGATGGATAAAACGTAATTGACAGGGAACTTGCACAGCGGGGCCTGTAGGGAGATTAGGGAGGCACCATAATGTTGTGAAATGATGTTACATCTGCCCAAATGGCATTTATGGCTGCTCCAAACGTGCTCCAAAAGTCCTTTCTGGCTGCTCCCAACCTGCTGCAAAAGGCACTTTTGCATGCTCCCAGGACTGCTCCCAAACCCATGTACTCTGTTCCACCCCTGCAGTCATTGCCTTTTGTTGTGTGCCTGACATTCTTTCTGTACATTCGAATGCCTTTTCATTTCCGTGTGCAGTGTACCTGAACAGTATGGGTTGCTGCGAAAAGCATGTGCCAAGAGCTTTTTCTGTGCCATTTAAAGTTGCTAAAATTTCTTCGTTCCTTGCTCTTTGCAGTCACTGGCTCTATGGGGAGATCGACAGTGCAAGGTTCCCCACAAAATCACGTAAGTGCAATGCCAAGAACTCCTGTCATACTGGTCTATTTATCACAGGCTGTATATGGTCTGTATAGTATCACCTTGCTGCTTTAAACACTTTTGCGTACCAGTAAAGTTCTATGCTTCTGAAGTGATCACTCTTGGCTACGCTTTTGGAAAAAGTGCAAAAAGAATGCAAATGTATTTCCTGTGGTGATGCAGAGTTAGTGACAACGCATTCAGAGAAGACAACACATTTTTTGTTGTTTTCTTGCTTAGATTACAAAATGGCCACCAACAAATGTGTTAGTTGGCAGAGTTCAAACCTAGAAGGTGGGAAAAAAAGAATTCTTGTTTAACTGCACCAAAAGTCTTATGGTACTAGGTAATGGGAGCAATAAAATTGCTGCTTGATTTTCTGGTCATTTAAAATTTTAGATAGTATGCTCAGCTGTTAGAGTTATAACAGAACAGTTGTAACTGAATGTTTGTTGTTCATCACCGGTAAAGTTTTCACACCAAAACTTCACCTGGGGTATGAACTGTGCCATAATTTATGTAGATCACGTGAGGATCTTTAACGGGAACTGAAATCTCTTGCATACAGTTTGCTGTAATGTAGTTTAACATGGCGGAGGAAACATTGTGGGCCCCCCTTTTTTCCTTTCTTTCTTTCTTTCTTTTTTTTTTTTTTCTGTTCCTTCAATTTTCTGTAAATGAGCCCCAAAATGCCTCAGAATTGTCAAAGTGCTAATTCTGCTAATCTGTAAAACCTGTATAATTCGTCTCTAAAAATGGAAAGAAGTCCTAGGTCCTAAAGGGAAGCCTATGGGTAGCGATTCCTCCTTTTTATTGAACAAATTTTTCTAGCAGTCATGATCACTCGTAAATGCAGGCAGAGGACGAGGGAAACCCTCCCGTAGAAAACTTTTGGAACCAAACCTGTGCATGTTTTCATTAACCCAGCCTTTGTGAGACTAAACAGAGCACAAAATTCTTTCTGTGTGGTGTGTGCACGTTTTGAGATTCAGTGGCTCAAGCATTCTCCTCAGTTTCCAAATAGATGCATGATCTGGTTCCTGGAACCCTTTTTTCCATTTCTTCCTATTGGTGCAAATATTTTGGCCAACCTTGCTGGGCCCTGTAACTCTGGCAGCAGCCTATGAAGGCAAGTTGGATGGGGATCAAAAAAGGGGGGCAACTCAATGGCTAGTGCCTGTGCTCAGTAGCAGTGTTGGGCTTTTCAGAGCGCAGGCTGAAAGGCTGGTTCCCGAAGTCGTGCGCAGTCGAAGTGGCCGGCAGCAGAGCAAGCCGCAGTTGCACAGAGGCGTCGTCGAGCTTCACAGACCAGAGGAAGTACAAGTGAAACAGGCCGCAGTGTCGCCACGGTCGTCGTACAACTGCCCATTGTGGCCACCAGATAGTGCAACTGTCAAATTTCTTCCTCCTGCGAGCAGGGATTGCTGCGGCTCGCATTTTATCATGGGCTTGGCCCTGCCCCAATTTAGCTGTAAATATTATTTAAAGAGAAAAAATTTTACCTGTTGCCTTTCGTACAGGAGTCTGTCCAGTCATTTTTCCTTGATTTGTTGTTGATGCCTTGGAGGCTAGAAGACGTTTGCCATCGAGCCTTGAAACTCTAAAGCACACGAGAGAACTGAATTGTTGTGCTCGCACTTAGACTGCAAGCCGACTCGGAGTTGAGGGAAGGCTGCCATTGTGTGTCTGCAACCGTGGCAACGTGTCACAGTGCTTTTTATTGGTGCCCGCAAATGCGTCTACCCACTTCTCAGAAAAATCTCCAGTCATGAGCGTGTCACATATGTCGTATTACCAGAAGTGGCTCTTGGGTAGACCTTGGTGGTGGGGTGTTTCAGATTGAGGTATTGTGCAGCCAGATGATAAAAAGGCTCCGAGGGCGCCTAAGCACTTCTTATGAGTTGTGGATGCAAGATGTCCAGTTGAACGATGTTGAGTGCTTCTTTGAGTTTTGCGCTGCAAGTAATGTTCGCTTGTTTGGCCGCGTTCATCCGCTTCCTTACTTTGTCTGTGGTGTACTTGTGTAACAGCTGAGGAGAGTGGCAGCCACATGTCACTGCCGCCAGACGCTGAACAACGGCCGCCACGTACTGTTTCTCTGCGCATGCCCAGGCACTAGCGTGTGCTATGGAGTGCTCCTTTTCTTTGTGTTTTAGTTTAGGAGCTGTTTCACTGCTACAGACATTGCCAGTGGTGGCTTCTTTGCTCAATGAACCATTGTAATCTGTCGCTTTGAAAGGTCGGAGGGGGAGGGTGTTTCAAGTGGTAAAAGCTGGAAGGACAGGGTCCAGTTAAGTAGGTGTAAGCAGTTAGTGAGTGACCCAGCTGCAAGTACAGTGTCACTGTAAAGTTACGAGAGTACAGGTACAAGAGAGCTGTGTGGTTCGTCTGTGTGTGTAGAGGACAGGAGGCCTGACAGTCATAGGGGAATCCATTGTTAAGGCAGAAGCCATCCTGCCGCTGGGGATGGCTTCTTGGGCTTGTGAAATCGCTTGGCGTTTTCATAGGGACTGGAAAAACAGGTCAAAATAGTAGTGCAGATGTGTGTGTTGAGCACTGAGCACTCTAGGTTGTATGGCAAGGGGACCTTCAGAGTATGTGATGTGCAGCTTAAGAATTTGAATCCCAGTGGGGGCAAGGGGAAGCTTATGATGTGTTGATGTGCCGGTACTTATGCTTCACCACGTGGTAAAAATTTTTGTATAACATGGAGTACACGATTATTTTCATTCTTTGTTTTTGTGCTCAAAAAAGCGTGTCAAGTGTTGAGCACTGCAGCAGACACTAAAACTTTTAACTTTCTTGCGCGTGCAATTTTTCTTATTTCAAAGAAAACTCATTGATTGAAGGGGTTGCAAAAATTGTACTGTGTTGGAGCATCTAAAACTAAAACAAGATCACTGTTTTCCTAGCTTTCGTGCAGACCAGGGGTGGTATTCTCGTAACTGTCCCTTTTGAAAACGTCCCTTTTGAGTCCCTTTCATCGTGACGTACTTCCGGTTAAGCAATAAGCGTTAGTAGGTTTGTTGCGCTCGCGTTACGTCACTTTCGGTTGTTTGCTTTTAGCCAATCAGGGCTCGCCAAAAGGGGCACTTTTGAAAGGGATGCAAAAGGGACAAAACCCGAGAATACAGCCTCAGTACTAGTGTAGAAGGGAAGAAGAGGCCATTTGAACTGAAGGCAGGCATCGGGATGTATAAGAGGAATTTTACAAACGTGGTATTTTTGGCTACCGTGAGAGATTCACATGGACAGTCTGTATCTCTCGGGGTAGAGAAAAATATTCCTTTCATCTGAAATTCGTATCAAAAACAAACTGAACAAGCAAGTATATGACTAGGAAATGTGTAGGTCTTTGTTACCCCTACCTGTACCTGCAGGAGTGTTACATGTTCTGTCTTTTTCTTTACCTTAAAGGAGCCATGAAGACAAAATACAAGTTTGGTTTATTAGAAAGGCTGCTTTGTTCTGATAAAAATGATGCCGTTTTCATCGCAAACTTCCAAAAAATAACGGAGATATTAAAGGAAACATGTGGAGCTGTGGCGACTCGCTAGCCAGTTTCCAGCAACTTTTCTATGACGTCACAGAATCTTGTTTGGGCGATTGACGGCGGCCTAACTAATAAATCGCCAGGACACATGACTGGACTATTTTAGTGTGGCTGCTAGTATCGAATCACTCGAATGCTAACGTGCACCCAACCCACTGAAAATTGTTTTTAGTGCTGGCCCATATGACGTCGCTGACGCCGATAACACGTCACTGTGGCGCGAAATTTGAAAGTTTTTAAGTATTTCTTGCAATTTCATCGGTTAAAAACGTCTTTCGTGGCCGGATTGGGGCTGAGTGAGGTACTGAAGCCTAACTCTGTAAAGTTAAACAAAGTATTCTCTTCATGGACCCTTTAAGGTCTCCAAGAGGCTTATACAACGCATACCGACTTCTTTGCTTACTGTGTTAGCCACGCAATAAGTGCATTGTGCAAGGTCTTTCTGTGCAGCTTTTTTTTTTTTAATTCTCAATACTGTCTCGAACGGCTTTTCATACACTGGACCCATTTTGATCGCAAGCCACTTACTACCCTGCAAGTTGCGCTGCCACTTCTCATCAGTGAGCGCAACCTTAGTTTCTAAAATGCTGCGTTACACTTGTCTTAATCGCCAGCCTGCTGTCACAACTCAAAGGTCTTGCTGAGCTATGTTGAAGGTGATCAGATAACAAGTAATGTGTCGGCGGAGCATTACAGTAAAACCTCATTACAGGAGACAATTGGTTATGAGAGACATTGTAACGAAAACAGTTTGATTGATTTTCCAATGATCACCATGTTAGCAACTTCACATACAAGAGACCTTGGTTACAAGACAGGTTTGTTGGGTCCCTTGAGTGTCTCTTGTAACGAGGTTGTACTGTAGTAGAAACGTGTCAGCAAGCAAATGGAGTGGAGGTGTTCTGTAAACAAGTCTTTCAGCTGCATTTTTCTGATTGGAAATGGGAACTGTGTTTGTTGTTCGAGGGTTAATGAAATTCACATGCCTGCTCTTTGCCCTCATGTGAAAAAGTGGCAGTAGCTACGCCACCTCTGTAAAATGCAACCGAAACTACAGGGATGCGTCAGCCCATTCTACATGGGGCAAATTTACCTGCGAATTTGAATTGTGCAATGTGCTCGTTCAGCGAAGCAGCCCCTTTTTGCAATGGTGGTAAACTGCCAAATGGTTGACGCGGGCAAACTCTTCGGCGTTTTCATACTTTCCATAGCATTTTTGCTTTTTCAAACTTTTCATAGCACCCCTCCAAGTGCTGTTCCCCATGCTTCCATGGTTTAAAAGACGTGTGGCTGGTGTGAGTTAATATGCTCCTAAACAATGTTGTTTTAAATGTTTTCACTTTGATACTTTTATATGCTCTTTGCTGATGTTCCGTAACATGCAAAAAAAAAAATGACAACACTTTCACCATTTCAAATGTACCGAGTACAGGGAGAACACCACAGAGGGTTGTGACAGCTGCTTAGCATTCACTTCTTTTATTATAGCGTTCACTTCTTTTATTTTAGCATTCACTTCATTGACACACCGTGCCACTAGTGGCAAGGCATTTGCTTTCACAAATTTTTATTAATGAGAACATCGAACACCGTGATGTTTGCACACATGCTGCTGTGTCAGAATGGACAATCGCAGTGTGTCAAACATGAAACATGGGGCCAGTTTGTTGTCCCGTGTATTGTCCTCCTTTTTTCTGCTCCAAGCTTGTTAACTTTGATCTGGCAGCGTGTACATAAGCACCATGAAGTGCCAATTAACCCGTATTGCGGCTGTGCAAAGGATGCAGACTTACTGGTATGGTAAAGAAGGAAGGCACTTGTCTAATGAGAATAAAATGTTTGTGAACTTTGACAAATGCTATCTGTCAATGCATTGACCTGTTTGAAAGTCTAATGCAGTATATCGTGTGCTCCCCAAGTCATATCTTCGAATGGTAAGGGAGTATGGGTTGTTTTCAAGCTGTGGCTGTAATTGCACGCTGTTTTTGCTTGTCGTGTTTGGCACAATTTTTCCTCAAATTTAAATCACTGGTAGTGTTTTAGACAGCAAACTCTTGTAGGCCCTTTCGACACCATTTTGCAGATGACTTAGATTTCTGTATGCAACTTTTCTGACCTACTCTATCCTTTGCTGCTGTGTTGGTTTATGGTCACCCTGAACAGCCATCATCGTCGTGGGTGAAGGTTCAGATGCTTTTTAAATGTGGAAGCCAATCACAGCCTTGGGCCAGGCTTGGAGCTTGGTTATAATGCAGCACAGCACTCCTGCACATCTTTTTTATGTTTTATGACCGGTAATTTCCAGTCACCTTTGCAGTAGAATGGCAAGCAGTAGTCTTCAGTTGTTTTTGGGTATAGAAACCATTGATGGGCTTTCCCACCTATAAGCCTTTGGGAAAAAACAAAAAAATTTAACTCTTGCGGCCATTTCCCAATGTTCTGGGAACCGGCATCGTAGACTGGGCACTGCACTGTTGAAAGTGACAAGGCTCAAATATGCAAGGTGACCCGAGAATTATAGGTCTTTTACATCTTTCATCTTTGTTTCTTTTAAATTTTGGTTCGAGACAATTATAGTTAAGTACTGAACTTCCCAGAAAGTATGCAGTTCATTTTGATTAGCTTGATCAGATTCAGAACCATTCCGTGGTATGAAAATTTCTGACCCTCTTTTTTGTTAAACCTCATGTGCAAGCATGCATTGTGAAGTTGTGTAGGAGCAACGGCTCTGCAATTAAAATGCATGTTATCTGCAGCATTATACCTTCCAGCATTGAATAAGTAAATGACTGAAACCTACTATTGCTACTTTGGCAGGCATATTTGCTAGCTGTTGATGAGGCTTATGCTAAGGAACTTGGACTGCTGTTGGGTTTGCATTTTTCTAGCTGAGAAAGGGGAAAAACTTGCTTTTTTTTTCGATTACATGTGTTGAGATGTCTCCTGACTATCTCCTGAGCTCTTCCAAGACTATTTTTGCGTTTGTGTGTTTTGTATTTGTTAAGTGGGCGCATTTGTCTTTTTTAACCTCTACTACGGAAGTGACAGCTTGCTTTTTGCTCAAGGTATTACGAATCACTTTAGATCAAGCACATTAGTGTGGTTTTTATGTTGTAGCAGTTGTCAGTGATAATCTCGTTCAATGTGGAAATGCAGAAATGCTGGTCACTTGAGACAAACTTGTACCCAGTGATTAGTGCAGCTGGCATGCTTGTTAATTAAGAGGGAGCTTGCACATTTTGCATTGAATTTCTAAAAGCATGCAGCACTTATTTCAGTAAGCATGAGCACGCCAACTTTTGTCTCCCATTTCTTTGCTTTTTGTCACTGCTCTTGCAAGTTGTGTAAAATTAAGCCAACGTGAACATTTCGTTCTTGTCTTGGTGGTAATGTGGAGCAAGTCAGTACTCGGGAATGGGCGGCTAACGAGCTGCACCACTGTGCTTTCTTAGACCTTGTGGCCAACATGCTGGTTGTGTGCTGAGTTGCGCCTCTGGATGGGCTGCCATTTGTTGATCTCGGGCAGGAATGTACTTTCTGTCCTTTTTTATACAATGAATTTATCCACTGATCTCTGTGAACATGTATTTGTGCTTGTGGGGGCGGTGATAGTGCAGCTTTAGAAGGCAGTGCATTCGGCAAAGAGTTGCACTGCCTGTTGACTTGTGTTGCTATCAGGTCAGAATTTTTTTTTAGTGGAAAAGTGTTTTCCTGGGTCATAGAAGCAACACATCAAGCTGAAAGAAAAGAAAGAGGCTGGAAAACTTCCTTTGCATGCACGGCTGGTGAATACTAAAAAAAGTGTGATTGATTTCAAAAATGGCGGTTGCACGCTCCAGTATTTGGAGTCGGGTGTTGGACCTAGTGGCTATTTTTGTAAGTGCAGTCCTCAACGGTAGTGCAACTTGGCATATTGTGAAGCACCAGCTAAGTGCGGATACTGAGCCAACACTGCATACCATTAAAATCTTGCAAAGTATCTGTGGTGTACGTGCTGTGTGGCTGCTAAGTCGAGCTGAGGCCACCGTACAGCGTTTATAGACAATTTTTGTGATGGCTTCAAGATCCACTCGAATGGTTAGTGCTACACTTAAACAGGAACAGTGGAGTGCGGTGCCCTTCATTCTGGTACCCACAATTGTTACTAGACTCCACACTGCAGAAAGATTCTGTGGGTTTGCTTGTGATCAACAGCTTCAACTAGTAAGGTTGCTGAAGCGACAAGGTCAGTGCAACTATCCTGGGCAATTAAGGGGTGTCGCGTAGTGATATTCTGAGCAAGTGTCCACAATGCTTGTGGCAGCATTGTTCTCAAACATGATTTGGCATTACTGTTAGCAGAAACACTTTTTATTTGCCTCTTTAATAATAATGTTGTCTGGCTGTTTAAGTAAATACACCAATTTCATGAGCTCAGAGAGTTGATGTCTGCACGGTTGTATGACTCTCTGGTCTGAATTTCACTGTCACTGCCAGCTTGTAAAGGTAAAGTGACCCAGTGTGCGAGGCGAGTTCTGACTCAATAGGTTGGTCCCAATGGCTTCGAGTATGCTCACTGTGATGCATGGGCGTCGGCAGGGGGGTGCAAAAGGGGCACTTGCCCCCCCCCCAGCCCCCCCAGCACAATTGCCCTGCCCCCCCGCCCTCTTCCCCCTCATACAATGGGTTTGCCCTCCTCAAGACAAAATTCTGCCGATGCCCATGCTGTGATGTGTACATGTTACATTGCATTTTACCGAGTTCTAGCACTGTGATGAAAGCTCCTTGTAAGTGTGTGTGAGTGAGGTAATGACGGGACGCAGAAGTGGATGGCCGCTCGATACTCTGGTGTATTTTTATTGTGCAAGTCTTGTGACAAAGACCGACTGGATATTTTGATGCCAAGTGTCCCGTTGCTGGTCTGCTTGTTGTATACCAGTGTGGTTTCGCCTCTCCAAATGTGGTGTGGAAGTGGTAGTGTCGCTCCCTCTCAACTTTTGTTGGCTTTACTTTGCGCACCTTTCATTGTAAATTCTCTTCTCACAACCTGACCGAAGTGGCTAACATTTTTGTAATTGCACCTGCCGGTGTTTTGTACTTGCGCCATGTGCAAATCGTGCTGCATATCTTTTCTTGTCAAGAAGTTTAGTATTATGATGCTGGTGGAAAATTCACAGCGATAGAAACTTTTGTGAATAAAAACAAATTATTATTACGCAGGCTGTCTTTTTCTCTGCATATGGGGCTGTTCATTGGATACTTTACATACAATTTTTTTTCTTTTTTTTAAGGATGACTGCCGACCTAAGGGCAGGCAAAAGCCACATGAAGCCAGTTTGGCTTGGATGTTCAAGATCAAGAAAACTATTCATTCTGACCTGCGGCTTAGGATTTCCTTGAATTTTTTAACATTTCACAGATGACAGCTTAGTTTGGCAACTTATGCGTTCATTGGTGATGTGAGAGCAGGCTTCCTGCTCCCAATTTGCCTCGGTTGCAAGCTCTGAATGCTTCACCAATAAGCAGGACAATAAAAAGTACTTTCCAATGTAGCTGTAAACATTACGATAGCGCTATAATGTTGCTACAAAACGGCAGTCATCCTCGGTGATGCATTGTAGAAATCTCAATCTGAGTGCTTCTAATTCAATCTTTTTCATTTCAGCTATGAAGCATCTCTTGCTAATACAAGGCATGCTCTTGAGATGTGCTTCAGTGTTTGGGATGGGGAAACCTACCATGTTTTTGTTTTTCCTTAACTAGCGCTGTGCTTTATTAGTTTTGCAATGGAAGAATGCGTCCATACTTAAAGACCACTGAACAATTATCATTGTGGTTCAACAGTGAACTCCTTGCATGTAGTATTTTGTTTATCTGGAAGTGGTCGGGTACAAAATTTTAACTGGGAGAGATTCGCTCACATTTACAAAGTGCTCATCTTATACAGCAGGACCAGAGACACACATGCACAAAGTGCAAGCCAGTTCTGCTTCCTTAGCTTCAGTGCCATTGTAATGAATTGGGCAAGGTGCTTTTCACCAAAATCTCATACACACTGGCATTTTCACTTTTGGCCTCAAATACTGCCAGGGATTTATACACACCCCCCTAACACCCTCCCAGAAGGACTTCGACACCCCCCCCCAAAAAAAAGATTCCACAACCACAAGCACCCTGCCTAGGGATTTATACAACACCCCCCCAAAATTATACTGCCAAGATGGCAAGGGATCAAAGTTTCATCCCTGTGGGCGGTCTGAATCAACTCGTAGCTCTTCACTGCAGCACACCTCATAGTCAAAATGTTGCTTCAGCGCATTATTCAAATTTTTGGAATAATTGTAATTGCCGCCTCTGAGACCAGTGCTCAAAAGACTGCTGGCTCGTACTTTAGCGTGTCCTCCCAAATAATGGAACAGTTCGTTTCACGGTGATGGTGGGGCGAGGGAAAAATGAAGATAAAATACAGAACTCATCGCTGCTCAATGCATCAAATCTCCTGCAGCGAGTAGGGTGGCCAGCTGGCTGCTTTTCAATCGGCAGGGCTGTTTTTTTGCTGCCGGTTGCCAGTTAAACTCCGAAACTGCGAAGTTACTTGCAAAAAGACTTGCATCCGCATTCATTCTAGTGGAGAGGGGAGCTAAACAGTCTCAAAAAGGACCTTTGCTGCCCCCGGCCGGTTTCAGCCCGTGCACCTTATTATGGTCAAGCAAGCGTACTGGCCGCTGTGTCCCGGAAACAGGCAGTTTTCTGTTTGCAAACAGAGAGAGAGAGTTGGCTGTGCGTGACGAGTTGCTGTGGGACGCCACAGTTGCTACGATGCACTGCTTGCTGGAGGACGAGTGCATGATTTGCTTGGACAGAATTGGATTGCATTGAAGTAATGAGGGGTATGGCACCTTGGAGAAATTGAAAGTTACCAATGGTAATTAAGCTACTTTGTCATTGACCTGTATTGCATAGATAACGCTGCCTAGCAGAAATTTACTGTTCTCTTTTTTCCAGTGCCTCACTAAAAAAACCTGTGCACTGACGTTACAACTCACCGTCACAAGTAACGCTTTTTCACCACAATTGCACTTTTTTTAAGTGTGATTGAGTTTGTACATTGGTTATGTAGTGTTCCGCTCAATAAGTAATAGGTAAGTTGGTTTACAGCTGCACACCCATGACAGGTTTGGTATACCTCTCCTTCTTCCCTTCCACCATGTCAAGAGGCAAGAAAGGGGGTTTCAATGCCAGTCCTCCCCTCACCGCTGCTGATTCGTTTTCTTTTTTAAGGGGGGGGGGGTGGAGTGGCAACCCTAGTGGTGAATGAGGAAATGGAACAGGCATATGATGCAAGGAGAAGTTGGAGAGACAGCAAAAAGGAAGGAAGGGGAACACAGAGGAGGGAGGGTGACACAGCTGTACCACCTCATTCATTATTAGCATTTATGAAATCAGTCATCCACCACGCATGAACTCTTGGCACGCAGCAAGAGTTCATGGTAACCAAGAACTAGTGCTGCTTGTGGCTGCGGTGAATACGGATGAAGCTTTCATGCCGCCCATTGCAGAATCTGCGCCATAGGGGCCCGAAGGGCTTTGTTAGAAACATGCAGCACTCCAGGGTGGGCAGCCTAGATGCAGGCAAATGGATACAGGATAGAAACCTGAAATAGCCATGCAAGAAGTGGCCTTTCATGAGCAAAAAGGTACTTTGGCTCAATGCTTCGGTGGAGCCTCTTGGGAAATTGCCGAATTTCTACGCAACTAGCCATATCGCACCAGCCCATGTGGCTAATGGAACAAATAAACTTCGTGTTTCAGAAAGCAAAGGAATCCAATCTGTTTTGAATCTCATTTCAGACAACCCTGGAAACTTGCACATTCTCAGTTTTAGTCGCGTTGAACAAATGACAGACTAAAAATTTGTTTTCCGTTTGGTGCACTCAAGAAATGACTGGCTTGTGGGTTGTGCCGTAATGGAGTACTAGGAATAAATTAAACCACCTCTGGTTCTTCTGTGTGCACGGAAACTACATACGTACACCCTAGAATTTTAAGGCAATAGCCTCAGCCTATCCTGCGAAAATCTGATGTCGGCGGCGTCGGTATGACTACGATGATACCAAAAATACCGCTGTCTGAGATGACAACACACCCACCAACAATTTTCACCCACTGGCTGCAAAAGCAGGTATGTGCCAACCTAACACCCCCATTGCCTGTGACACGTCATGCGACTGAATGTGGATGGATATGCACTGGCTGAAAATGTGGGCATGCAGTGGCCTGACGTCCCCACCAAGTATACAATGGCCTGATGTAAGGCCTAAAGCTGGTGCCCACAGCTTGATGTATAATAAGACTGACATTTGGCGTGTTGCTAGGCTCAACATTGAAGTCGCCCAGCACTGAGGCTGAATATAAGTGGAACAACATAGCCACTCGGGTGGATTGTGGCCCGTGATGAAAGCATCGTGTGTAGTGCGCCTTTGCCGTGTCGCGCTATGCATGTTGCGTTCTGTGAAAATGTCGATTTGAAACAACTGGCAAGAACTGGCAAGCCGTCTACCTGACACGCAGATGCACCTCATGTTTTACAAACAAGACTATCCTTACAAAGATGAATACATGTACAAAATCGTTTACAATATCAGGAGAAATGTCAATGATTTCGGAGTCAGTCATCCATCACTCACAGTGCAAAAGAAATCGATCAAGTGCTTATGCCACGAGTATTAACGAAATTTCCCTTGCGTGGGGGGAAGACGTGATTAGTGGCTTCGAAGGTTCTTCCTATTCTCTGCATTTCTTTTTTTTTTTTTTTAATTCGCATTTTTGCCATGCGGCATATAAAGAAAAGATAAGACATTAGGTAGAATAAAAATACCGGGTACAAAAGCACAGGTAGTCAGGAAATTGATGACCCTGTACAAGTCTAAAGGTAGGCATGGAGTCCGGTCTCGTGTAAAAAGTTCAGCAGCGACCTGCAGTCTTCGTGCACCCACCGGTTGAAGTCCCCCGGTTTATTCCACCGAAGACCAACCACTCTTAGCGCACTGTCCCGAGCTGTTCTGGTTCCTGTGCACGTCCACAAGATGATTGACATCAGCTTCAGCCGCCGAAGCCGGACACTTGGGACATGTTCCTGGGTCTTCTGGTGCGGGTCTCCAAGTCCAGGTGACTGAAGGTGTGAGAGCCACCCCAGCCCGAAGCCTCCTCAGAGAAACTTCCTCCACCCGGGAAAGATTAGGGGGGAGGGAGCAGACACACGGGGGAATTAGGGCACGTGTGTCCCTTCTCAGAAGAGATTTCATGGCTAAAAGGCGGGAGCGTGGATCACTAGGAAGAGGGCTAGGGGCGGATTCAGATTCAGGTGGGGCCGGAGAGTGCGAAAGATTGTCCGCTAATTGGTTGAAAAAATTGTTACCGTGCCCCTGTACCCAATGTACGCGTACCATTAGCTGTGCTGTCATGTGGAGGCTGTGAATGTTCTGGCAAATCAGGGGAGTCTTTTTCACTTGCTTTAGGTGCTTCACAGCACTAAGTGAGTCTGTGTATATATGCGCCTCTTTGATGTTAGGGAGGGCACTTGCAGCTTTGATTGCGTCATATACAGCCTGGAGTTCCAGTAGCAGCGGGTCTGGCGTGTCGGTGGAATAACAGCGCGAGCCTTTCAGTGCTGAGTGTGTGGAACTGACGAAAGCGGTCCGTCCTCCGTGCGGGAGAAGGGCTGCGTCTGTGTACAATACACAGTAACCTTCGGGAACTGTGGTATCTGAGGTTGGCACTGGCTGTTCACGGCGACAAAGCTTCGTTGTCTTGTTGGTTGTTATTGCTGTATAGCGCCATGGTGGAAGGTCGTCTATGGTTGAAGTCACGGGAGGCTCTTTACAGAAATACGAATGGAGAGCTCCGACCATAGGTATGTAAAAACGCTTGAGCTTTCTTGCTTCTTCACGCTGATTTACAAGCTCCGTGATAGTATTGAGCTGAGCGTGCTCCTGTAAGATAGGAATCGGAGTGAGACGTGGAAGTGCCGTGATGGTTCGCATGGGCTCTCTGTTGATAGCCTCAAGCCTCGCCCATTGTTGTGCTGTCAGTCTGTGAAACTGCGCCTGGTAGAGTAAGCGCGGCTGTAGAACAGCGCGTACAAGTCGCCGAGCCACCTCCGTGCGGGCTCCTCCACTCCGCGTGGCAATCCTGCGGATCAAGTGCAAGGTCGTCGAGGAGCCTTTCCGTGCCTTTCGGAGCCAATGGATACCTGAACCCGACTGGTGGATCTGAAGTCCCAGCACCCGCAGCTCTTCCTTGGCTGGTATTGCGGCTGAACCAATCTTAAGTTGACAGTTAGCCTTGGAGGCTAACTTCTTCCCCGCCTTATTAGCCACTTGTACATAGCCAGACTTCTCAGCGGAAATTTCCAGGCCGGCTGATTGCGCAAAGGCATGGAAAACATCCAGGGCTTGCTGTTTTTACTCTACGAGTGTATAGTCACCTCTCGTCAATTTGACCTTGTTGGGATTACTAAAACCTGGCCAAATTAAACAGATCAATTGTATAAACCGAAGCAGGACCTCTCAACATGACCAAATTACGTGGTAATATCAAGGTAAATTACCAAGTCAAATTACCAAGTTTAAAGTTTGTAACGTGTTAGAAATGAATTTCACTACAAGTCAGCACCGGTGCGTCCTTTCCTTCTTTTGAGCCCAGTTTTTTTAGCACTGTAAATTATGAATGCTTGGAATGCACGGCGAAACATTTGGCAGCCTGGACAAGCACCATGACTTAGTGCATCCAAGTAGGATGTCTCTAATCTGTGCTAGTTTTTACTCTACAAGTACAGTGGAATCTCGTTTAACCGTACCTGCATAAGCCGTAGTTTCTTTTTATACGTAGTTAAGCTGAATCCTCGACTCAGTTTCCCTTTAACCTAATTTATCCGGAAAAACCATAGTGCCGGTTAGTACGTACTTTCTTCGCGTCCCTGTCTTGTACTGTATAGTAGTCTCTCGTCAATTTGACCTTTTTGGGATTACTAAAACCTGGCCAAAATAAACAGAGAAATTGTATAAACCGAAGTCAAAACACACAACTTTATACCCCCAAAGGACCTCTCAACATGATCAAATTACATGGTAATATCAAGGTCAAATTACCAAGTCAAATTGCCAAGTTGATAGTTTGTAATGTGTTTTTGTGAAAGTTCAAGCTGCTTTCCAGCAAGAATTGTATCAGAGCATTTGCTTGTAGGTGAAAATTAATAGAGCCCACGCCATTTTTAACCAGGATTTCACTAAAGGTGTAGTTACTGTAACAATGTTAACCGTGTTGTACATTCGCATCTTGTTGCTTCGAATTCAGGGTGACTGAAATTTTGTGCAAATTGAAGGAAGCTTAAAAAAATTACGGAAATTTCAGGAAATACACATAGCAAAGGTGGGTCCACAGTGCCAAGTTTGAATAAACCAGGTATTTAAATGAAGCATGTTTGAATTGAAGACCCTAATGTATTTGATGTGTACAGCTTCATGGCATTGATAAGTGCGAAGCTCTACACTGCCCATGCATGACGGCACACCACTTCCACGTTGGTAGTTGTTGGCTGTGGTGTAGGTTTGCAGCATCTTGAGCATGTGTGCAAAACTCGCGCCACTTTGTGTGGCCCCTCTTCAGTGTCGCCTCTCCTTTACGGCTTTTACTGTTGCAGTTGCTGTCAAGTAGAAGTAAAACCTGAACTTGCAGCTAGCCTACATATCTGAAATGTGCCTCATGGAAAAAAAAAAAATTATTGATATGGGCTCACTCTATGAGATCAAACATGCACGTCTACTTCTGGCTTTGTAATGAACAATGCACACACCCGTGACTAGCCCAAAAGTGAACTCCGTTTTCCTGGAATGCATGTGCATTATGAGGGAAGAAATGTTAAATGTGACGGGAATGGCATGCCGTTTCTGTCATCTGCTGTTCTTTCCCCAACTTAGTGGCTTTGAGCAAGGCAGGAGAAGAGCTCTGCCCGAATATTTCTTCAACCCCGAAACTACACTAAATTGTATGCCAGCTCTAGTCAACTTGTGTGTTCTGCAATGTATAAAAAAACAAAGTTCAGCACCATTCCACTCTGTGAAGGTGGATGACCAGCTGTTTCTGAGTTACTGTGGTAACAGGACCGAGTTCTCTGGGAAACCACAAGCAATTACACACCACACAACTGACACCGAATCAGTTTACTTTGAACTGCCGCTGAAACTGGGCCGTTGTGCCTGGGAAGCCGTCAGTGGGATTGGAGCCAAGCCAATGTCTTGCGTTTTCCACCTCGCGGTATTTGGGATCCTGACGGGCATCGCGCTTACAATTGGCGTTCACGGCCCGATCGTCATTGGTGGTCTCCTTCTGCCACATTTGCACCCATTTCTGCCAATTTTTCTTTATGAGTAGGCTCCACAGTGCAACACACAATGCGGGAAAGCCAGCTTACAAAGACAAGGCATACACCAATCTCCTTGAAGTTACTTTCACTCCTGAACACAAATGCATTGTTGGGAAGATATTTTCCAAGAGCAATGAACCGCCGGAAGTGAACAGGTGGCTAAAGGGAAAGGGTTCGCATACAGCACGAGGAGAATACATGCGTTCAGCCACGGCGCATGCAGAGAACACCGGCCTGGGGGCTGAAAGAATGATTGGCTTTTCTTGTCGTGAAATTGGGAGGTTAGCCTTCAGTGGCACCACTGTAAAAACTTTAAAGACACCTAAGCACTTATTATGATAATTCGTGCAATCACGAAGCATGTGCAGAAGATTTGTAACCTCGTGACATTCTCTTTTGCAAATTCCTTCGAGAGCAGGTTGTGAGTGCAACCGGGTGCTGTTGCCATATCGTTCTTGAACTATTGCCAGTTGCACACATTTTTACTGAGACTTTATGGTGTCACGGAAATTCTACAGATGAAGCACAAGATTGCTCTGTTGTTGAGCATAATATTTTATTTCGCAGTGGCATAAAGCAATTCATCCCTATACACCAGAAGCTAAATTTCACCAGCAAATCTAATGTAAAAAGCCGTTTTCACAATAATAAAAGGTTGATGCAAAGAGAGGGTTTACTACACCATTGCAATGCTTGCCAAAAAAGGGAACAACACAGCTTTTTTTTTAATTTGTTTCTTTCCAACCCCAGCTTGCCATTCAGTGTTGTTGTTCCAGTGAAATGAAGCTACAAAAACAAATCAGCTTTGTCTGCACTTGTTGTGTTACAGCCAGGCAAGCCTGCGTTAAGTACATGTACAATGCAGAGCCTGGCACTTGTCTGCTAATGTGCATTGGTTGGGCCTAACAGCGTCAGGCTCATCACTGGCCTCACTATCGTTTTCAGCTCCATGAAACCTCTCTGCAAGCTTCCAAAATGCCATGTACTGTCTTAGATTTCAAGCAAGGGTCGTTCTTAAAGCACCATTACTAAAACTGCTTTATTTACAGGCATCAAAACCAGCCCAGCTAGGAAGACCGCAGTTCGTGGTCTGGTTGTGCAGAACTATGCTGTCAACAGTCAAAAGATTTGACAGCTCTACAAGCCACGTGCACTGGACAGTGGGCTGACATCAGACACGTTGAGTGTTTGTGCTTTTAGTCTTGGGGCCAATGGTGCCCATCAATGCTGGAGCTATCAAGTAAATGCGCTTGTACCATGGGCCAGCAGCAACAACTATTGCATCAATGCATTAAGAACAGAAATCCAAAAAAGAAACTCAACACAAAGAACTCTTACTGTAGCCTACACAAAACTTCAGGTATTAACCTCAAATATGTAAACAGCACAAAAATAATTCTCAGCTTTCTAAAACGGAGCAGTTTTACATACAAGACAAGAATGATTAACACAGTGTGCGTTGCCTCCTTCTCATAGGCCTTCAACTGAAAAGTTTCCTTCTGAACTTCAGGGTTTCACAGACACTGTGCCTCACCTGCTCTAATGCTTCAATGCACTCTGTTTGCTACATGTCCGTACTTGACTTTTATAACCCACGTGCACACTATTGCTGCTGCTACCAGTGACTATTTAGTGCCACTGATAAAAGTTGAATGTCCAGACTCTAACAGCAACAAACAGAGAGCATTATGTGCTATTTGATTGCGATTGCAAGCTGCAAGAGAGACTACGCAATCGTTCAGGCGCTTTTTTTTTTCTTATCATTAAGCAACACCGTCTTCGGCTTCGGGGCAAGTCCCCTGCAGGTGGCCACAACTGCTCCTACAGTGGCGTGACGGGATCGCCCCTTGCCAAGCACACTAGGACCTGGCCTCTGCTATAGGTGCGCGCTAGATCTCTGTGCTTGCAAGGTGTGTGCAGACTGGAGAGAAGTTTCACGAAAGCAGTTCCCTCTTGCACACCTCACTGGGGGAAAGTCCTACTGGCACAAACCGCCCGCTCCCTCCAGCACTGATGGGCGCCGGCAGAAGCACCACGCAAGCAGCAGCAGCGGCCGGCCCCCTCCTAGCAGCGTGGCGAGGTGGCCGAGGCCGAGAACTCCTCCTCCCCCGGCGTGTCGAGGAACTCCAGGTACTCCATGCCGATGGCGAGGAAGCAGGCCGACGTGGAGGCGGCAAAGAGGGAGCGCACCAGGTTGGAGTTGGGCAGCAGCGACTTGGTGACGGCCCAAAGCAGCACCGAACCAAAGTTGAACAGCACCGCCTGGTAGGCACTGTACATGATGCGGTGGTAGGGCGGCGCCCGGGCCATGTGCGGCCGGAAGTACACGTACAGCCCCGTCCCCAGGTGCGAGTTGAACAGCAGGCAGTTGGCCACCGTTACGCTCTGGTCCGGGTATAGCCTGCACAGGCAGCGAACAACACGCGCTGGTTCACTCACAATGACGGCTCGAAGGGCACCGAGGAAAGGCAGCGATGATGCGAGCCACGGGAAATGAATTTGATTTGATGGGAAAAAGTTCAGCTCCCTGCTAAATTACACATTATGGCTAATCGTCAATGGCTTCAATTATAAATGACTGGACACTACAGACACGTGACCATAACTTATAGTTACCAACCCACTCATTTTCATCATTTCCTTAAATACCATGTGCGAAATCCTGGTTTCCAGCAACAAATTCCATTTTTCCAACAGCGGTGAGTTGAAGCACTGCTCGTACAGCTAAAAGACAATAAATGTAATCTTTGGTGCACGTTGTTCCAGCTTGGGCCTAAATGACCAGCCTATGCTGATCACCAGGGCTCGAGCCACGGCGCAAGACTCTGGTGCTTTGGACTATGGGCGCCACCACCACCTCAGGAAGAAAACAAAACTTTTGCTCTATTGCAATAAAAGTTCTTCCTCCTCCTCCTGCCCAACATGCGGGGATATGTTATGGCATATGGGAATCCTCAAGTGTCACATCTCACTTTTATAAAGTATAGCCAACCATTACTGGGAATCACAAGCACAGCCTTGGAATCAGCAATGGGATGACTTTGCCATTACACTGCACTAAAGCTGATGCACTCACTGAGGTGACAAATTCAAGGTACCTCACTCTTGGCTCATGTCAAACTAAACCATGGTCTTGTCACATTGTGGTTATGTGCTAACAAGACCACTTCTCTTTTTTTGCAATTTTTGTTCAAGTTTGCGAACTTTTGAAGCTGTGGCACTGTCACGCTAGTAATAGATGCTTAATCTTTCATCCTGTGTACGGCTGCACCAGCTCCAGCATGTCTGTAGGGTGTGCACAGCTAGTCACAAACTTATCACGACAGAAAGCGTGGTTTGAACTGACACCAACGCCACGAAGCAACAGCCATCCAGCATATTGTAGAGAGACTATTCGTAACTATTCTTTCACCTACTTGGTAGAGAAAGCTTTAAATGTTTGGGTATGGACAGACGTGTGGAGCTGTTGCTTTAGCCAGTACAGAAGCTGATTAGCATGTCAGCTCAATTTACAAGGAAGCCTAAACCTAGAACTTGCTGATTCCTTGTCTGCAGAAAAATGCTTCCAGGGGCTCAATTCTCAAAAAAAAGAGGCACTGTTTTGAAGCGACACAGTGTCGGCATGCCAATGCATGTGTTCTGGGGTTGGGGAGCCACTTTGTGGGGCAGAGAGAGGAGCAAAGGGTATACAGCATGCCATGCATACAGCATGTCAGTGCTTGTGATATGGTGTCATGAGATCATTCACAGCAGAGGAAAAGGCAGCCTGTGTGAATGATCTCATGATACCATGTCACAAACACAGACAGCGCACACACAGAATAGTAGAAGGAAAACGAGAACAAAGCAACAAACGTGAACAAAGAATTGTGAGCCTTATTTCGGAAAGCGGGGTAACCTGGCACAGCAGGTGACAAGACAATCTGAAACGGATGATTGGTATTGACAACAATGAACTTCGGGAATACTGTACTATTTTTCTGTGAAGGAAAGTTTGACATCCACCAAAATGCAGCCATACGGCTACAAAGGAAAGCTATACAGCTTTCTCAGAAACTTTGCAGTTGAAGAAAAATTCGTCCTGGTCCAGGATTCGAACCCGGGACCACTGCTTAACCGGAGCAGTCGCTCTACCAACTGAGCTAACCAGGAGGCTAGTCGTTAGTAGCGCGAAAGCGAATTGATCAACAACTCGAAGTGAAGGACAGGTGTTAATCGACCAGATTTAGGGGAAATCCCCAAGGTGGAGTAAGTTTCTGTGAAGGAAAGTTTGACATCCACCTAAATGCAGCCATACGGCTACAAAGGAAAGCTATACAGCTTTCTCAGAAACTGTATTAGCTCAGTAACTGGTTAGCTCAGTTGGTAGAGCGACTGCTCCGGTTAAGCAGTGGTCCCGGGTTCGAATCCTGGACCAGGACGAATTTTTCTTCAACTGCGAAGTTGAAGAAAACTTGGGGATTTCCCTTGGGGATTTCCCCTAAATCTGGTCGATTGTACTATTTTTCGTATGAGCGCTTAAGTAACTATTTGTGGCCATCATAAACTATCGACAAAGGTTTTTTGATCATCTGCTACCTCATTTGGCTCCTTCCTACTGTGACCGCCATCGTGCGTTTCATTTTGCATATCCCAGGTGGTGCCATCGTTCCAAGATCAGCCTGTGTCCAAATTGGCCGCAATTTTCTCATACGAGAAAATCGTGTTTACTTGTTTTCAAAATAAGCAGAGAAGTACTGTGATTGCTCCCGGTGTCAAACAAAATAGACCACAAAATGCGACCTCCGTGTGAAATTTGAGTGCTTAGTTTACTCAGAAAAAAATTTTGAAGTGTTCCATTTATCAATTAAAGAGCCCGTACAAGGTTGCACAGGGAAACAATTTTCGCAGTCCCCTAGTGCCAACAACTATACATAAATGTACACAACCACAGTTTCAAGTGAAAAACTCCATGTAGAAGGTGTGACAAGCATTGCAACAAAGCAGAAGAAATGGGCTATCAAGGTCCCTGCTTTACAGAAATGAGATGCTTTCCTCATGGTGCATGGTAGTACCAAGAGGATAGCACATGAGAAGAAGCAAATAGGTGGCACAAGCTCAAGGGTCCAGTCACGCTGTTGCAGCATCCCATATTGGTTTCCGGGTCTCGATCAGTACTAGATTCGGGAACGTAATAGCAGATGCAAATTAAGTATACAATATGCAAGGTAACCCATCAAATATACCTCGTTAAACAGCAGGCAAATGCAAGTGACTACGGATGGGCTGGCCTGACGCATGTGCGGTCAGGGCTGCTGCAATCCGAAGGTTAATGTAGGCCACGGATAAGACCTGATCGCAGCGCAGAAGTGCCGTAACCACCCTGTCAAGCATGGGGAAGGCTTTCTAACGTCCATTGCAGCCGATCAGGGCACGAGGGAACAACCTTATTGGCGGCCTATAGTAAAGCGTACTTTCATTGCCAGGCGATGCTTTGACAGCACTCCTTTGGGGAAAGAACGTATGGACCAGCAGAGGATGGGTTCAGAGTTATCCGAGTTCACCAATTTCCCGGGCTATGCGATGACCGCTAGGTATGCTCGTAGGTCACCAGCAACAACGGCCACCGCAGCTACTTTTCTAACATAAGGCCACGGGTCTCATGGTTACGGTGGGGGTCGAGCTTTTGCTTTACGGCAAACACATCAGCACACGAAAAACATACCTCGATAACAACTCCGGTATGAAAACCGTGACCGAAAACGTGCAGTAGCTGACTGCTCCGGCGATGGGCAGGTACACTTTGTAAATATTGTCAGCCGTGAACGGGGGTAGCCGTGCTACCCATTGTCTGAAAGTAGGGGCACTTTCATCGGGCGTCGACATCACGGTCCGATTTCACGGCGTTCGCACAAGGCGGAAACGAAACTCGACGCGATGTAGCCGTACTACAAGCAACGGGGGCTGTCGCACGCCTGCGTCCTCGGGTGTCCCCTGAGTCGACCAGCGCCACCTACCACGTTGCAAACTTGCAAGTTCAGCCAGCGCCTCCTTTATACTTCCTTTTGCCTGGCGATATTTCAAACGCGCTTTCAATGCCGCGTTTCGAAAGTCGTTAGAGCAAAATCAAAGCCATAGCCATATTATGTCAAAGCGATCAAAGCAGATCAAAGTACAGATCGCTCCAGATGCGTGTACGGAGAGTAAGCAACAGCTAAATACGTTTATATCAACCGAAACAGTTTCACGTACGTAGTTTAAGAAAAACAAAAGAGAAAAAATGGAGGAATCTCACACTAACGCGTAAGACTTGAAAGTAGCGAAGCTGTACGCAACCTTCACTAAGGTGTAAGTTCATGATTGAAGCCGATTTGCTTCTTCCATTCCTCCATGGCTTCTTCGCTGCCTCAACGACCTTTACAGACCGGGCCGAGGACGAGTCGGAGCTACCGCACCCCAGGTGCGCCAGGTGCAGGCTTCCCGTGCCGCACCAGCAACTCGACCGCAAGCAACAAACAATAGTGCGCCGCGCACAAGCGGGGTCACTGGCGCACCCAGCTTTATTCAACAAGATGTTCCCGGCAGAACACGACCCCATCTGCCCGTTCTGCAAAGAAGACGGAAGGCACCCTGCCGCACATACTGGCGGAGTGTACTGAGCTCAAGAATCCCCTACCTTCCCTCCCCCTTCCCCTTTCCCCCCTACCCGAGCGATGGGAGATCTTGATGTCCAGCCCCGACCTGTCGACGCAGCAAGAGCTCGCGTCCAGGGGCCAGGAGCTATTGGACTCATATGGGACTCGTGAATAGGGTTCCACCCCGTCTGACGCCTGCGAGCGTCACCTGAAATAATGGGCTCAGCGAAAGTTGTTTCTCTGTCTCTCTCCATCATTGTTGCTTGGAGCGTGAGCTTCTTTCATTTTTTGGGGGGAGTTAAAATGATTGGACATCACCTTGTAGGGGCGTACGCTATCACATGTCTTTCTTGTTCCGAGCAAGTGTTGCCACGATTACGGCGAACTCGTTCCGAGCAAGTCTGCAAGATTACGGCGAACGCTGTAATTTTTCTTCGCCAATATTGGCCAATCTCTCTAGACAAACATGCGCCGGGGACACTGGGTAGGCATGCACACACAAGCGCTCGGCATTTTCTTGGTTTTTTTTAAATGCCGGGCGGCCGACAGCTTGGCCAATCTCCCTAAGTCCATGGCTTGACAAACGGGTGCAGATGACTCTGGGCGGTCGTCTCGAGCGGTCTCGAGGCACGCACACACGTGCGCTGGGCTTTTTTTTTTTTTTTTTTTTTTTGTTAACTGCTCTGCGGTTGCCTCTAGGCCGGCCCACGCTCACGTGCGCACGCTCAACAATTTCTTGGTATTTTTAACTGCGGATACGAAAAATTTCGATTTGCTAAACAGCTTCGCTGTTGAAAAAACATTTTTAATTTTGAATTTAAATTTGAATTTATTTCATTTTGTGTTACAACAAGAATGTAAACAATAGACGATTTCAGAAGGAGGTCCCAGAGTCAGAGACTGAAGAGGGGACCTCCTGTTATTCATTAAACAGGCGGAAACACACGCTATAAGCAAGAATATATCAATTAACGAAACGCAAAATAATATCGGCAAGATAAATTACGGTATATACACAAGAACATAATAAGCAAGAAACGTATTAGAAAGGCATGGAAAACAGAAAAAAACTATCACCAAGATAACAAACGGTATATATGAAAGAACGTAATAAGCAAGAAATGCAATGCATGAAGAAAAAAAGAAACAAAACTAGAAGAACATCATAAGCATAAAGCATATTAGTGATGCCTGGAATAAAGAAACAAAACTAAACATGGTACAAGCAAGTCACATTCTTCAGGTTGGGATAAGAACGCCCGCAAATTATTTTTAAATGTATACACGGTATGGCATGTTTTAATAGAGAGCGGCAGCGTATTCCAAAAAAGTATAGCCCAAAAATTAGTTGAAAACTTTCCGTAGTTCGTTGTTACTTTTCGCAATAAATAGTTCAAGTTTAAAGAAAATCGAGTGGAGTTACCACGAGGACATTGGTCAGTACTAATTAACTGAAGGGGGAGGTTTCCATTAATGAAATTAAAAACTAATAGGCCATTGGGAATATTTAACAAGTTCTGAAACCGACAAGCTATTATGAGCACGAAGCAAGGAAACGGCGTTCGATTGGAAGGGGCTAAAGGTTATAATTCGAATAGCTTGATTTTGAATATGTTGCAGTGGAGATAAATGAGTTTTGTATGTATTTCCCCAAGATGATATGCCATATGCTATGTAACTGTGTAAGAATGCGTAGTAAAGTGAGATAAGGATGCGGTCACTAAAAAAGGAACGAACTTTATAGAGCACTCTAATACCGTAAGCTGTTTTTCTTGCTATTGATGCGATATGGTTGTTGAATTTCAAGTTCTTGTCAATTTCTACGCCAAGAAATATCACACTGTCACATGGAAAGAGTAGACCAGAATCAAGGTTAATGCAAGGACGTCCGGGAACGGTCCTTTGATGTGACGTGAAGATCATGAAGTTTGATTTGGCAGCATTATGCTCAACAAGTTATTTTTACACCATGTCACTAAATTAGATGCATCTGTATTAAGTTTATCTACTAATGAACAAAGGCACTCATCTGATGTAAAAATTGTTGTGTCATGCTGTAAGAATAATTGAGACAAAGAGGAAGATCATTAATGTAAATTAGAAACAATAATGGGCCAAGAATTGACCCCTGCGGGACACCAATATTTGTTATCTTAGTCCGAGAGTAACAAATTGACACACATACGACTTGTTCTCTATTAAGCAGGTAACTTTGAATTAAATTGAGGGTAGGGCCGGTTATACCAATCGAGTTCAATTTGCTAAACAATACCGTATGGTTAATAGAATCAAACGCCTTTGGAAATCAATAAACAATGCACCAAAAAATTCCCCCGCATCTACTGCCACTTCCATCTCTTTTTAGCACACTGACTTCAAAGTTCAAGGTACTTGAGAGTACTCGCTGCAAGGTATACATGCAGACTGTCTTTCAGTGATTATTCACAGTTTGGGGTACTTTCTTGACAGTGGTTTCTTGGTGATGAACTAGAGCGCATCATGCCTGTCTGCGACGCCAAACGCACAGTTCGCGAGGAGAGGCCTAAAAAAACGCACTGCGACCAGCTTCATTACTTTAGTCGGTGCACTTCATTGCTGTGTGCGCGCACTTGAGTAGCTACAAAGAATGGGAACTGCGTTGTCCTCCAGCGTACATGCTAAGGAGTCATGGCAGAGTTGCTAACCTTGAGTGCCTGATCAGCAAAAAAACTGTGGTTGCTTCCTCTGTCATAAGAATCGGTAAAACACAAAAGTGAAATGTGCAGAAAAATCTGCAGCTGAGCACGATTTGCGGGTCGGCGGCTGTCTTGTGGGTGTGCTTGGCGAGTGACGTCCTGCTAGCGGGTCACTTTGGAAAAGATGTACTGGCGTCATTTTCGTGACGGATATGACGGCAGAGAAATTGTGGAGTATCCCAGGATAAAACATGTTCGTGTTAAAATATAAAAACCGAAAACGAACAACCCCAAGTATAACGTACTCCTTAGTACTAAAGGTTGCTTCCCCGCAAGAAGACCCTGTGTGCAGGGGTGCACAGGCCGCTTGCTTCGTTTCCCTGGCGTCACTTCCGTGGCGGAAATGACGTAAGTGAAATCTTCGTGAATCTTGGAATAAAACACTTTCGTGGTAAAAAAATCTGGCGAAGCTTGCACTAAAATTAAGTTGGGCAAGTCTTGAACCATACCGAAGCTGCAGGATTTATTTCTACGGGAGCACGGAAGAACACATCACCACGCATTTGTACAAGTTTGAAATTCTTTATTTACATCTTCCGTCGTCGCTTATAGTAGTAGTCATCGTCATATGCATCGATATCGCCGAGTAGCGCTTGACGGCAGTTGGGGCGCAGCGGCGGCGCGTACGTAGACGACGCATGCGCGGCGTTCCTGGAGTCGCGTCGAGGTTCCGTGGAGCATGTGTCACGCCAGCTGCGCCGTTGTTGGTTGCTATATGGGCAATGCATATGGGCGAGGTGCTCCTGAAGTTTTCGCCACTTTTTTTTTTTTTTTCTAGAGCCGCTGGCGAGCCGAGGACGACTGGCGGTCGCCGCGGCACGCGCTCGCAGGCACGCTCGGCATTTTCTCCCTCCTCGGGTTTTTCACCGTTTTATTTATTTTTATTACTTTTTTTTTGCTAAACCCACGTACTGCGCGTGCCTGGGACAGTCGGCGGTCGCCATGCACATGCTCACGAGCGCTCGGCATATTCTTGTTATTTTTAACGTGTTACGCGCCACACATTACGGCCAGCTACAACAGCTCCGCTGTTAATTCGTCGAGCGCAAATATCAATTGATTGTGTCAGCGCAAATAGCAACTGGTCTGAGCGGTACATTTGTCCACCCCGGTCCTGCATGGTTGCGGGTGAATGTTAACAGGGGTCAATTCGTCTCAGGCTTTGTGGAATGGCGTCACAAGATCTTTATCTGGTCATGATTGACTCACGACCGCCGTTATAGATATGGCACCCGAAAATTTTGACACTCTTCAACACCTCGAAGGCTACTCATCCGTCACGAGCCATTAACATCTCTGCAGCATCAGCCAGACATTTGTTGCTATATCAGTAGTGCACTACAGACCTTAAGCAATCTATAAATTTTGGCACGACGTTTTCTTCGTGTCAACTCATACTGGATGATACTTGCCTTACACTTGTAGCGAAGACCCCGTTAACACGAGTCTTGTCTCCAGTTTACGGGCACCACATTACAGCCTAGAGTCGTGTGCTTATGGTGCGGGCATTACACCAGACTGATATGTCAAATCTGCACCCATCCAGTTTTTACCAGAGCCAACAAGAGGCTAAAGAACCGTGTTAATACGGGCTTGTTGGTACATAGTTTGATAACAGCGCTAGGACAGGACGCAGAGGAGGCGAGTCTCGTGTTGCCTCCTCTGTGTCCTGCCCTGGCGTTGTTATCAAACCAAGAATAGGCCTTCTCTTTATTGATGCTTGTTTGAGAATATCCTACTTTTCTTGTTTCCATTCATGAAAAGGCATGACCCTTTTCGAAGTGGGAACCTGGCCAAAATTTCCAACCACAAAACTTCAACAGTTGAGCAACTTCGAGCTAACGTTCGCATAGCCCAACCAGCCTACCCGTTTCAGTCCCCGGGCGCAGGTTCATCCTATGGTCATTTGAGTAGCGTTACTGTTTAGCCACCTAGATTTTGGCATTAAATTTCACTTTGCATACATCAAGTTTTATAGTCGCGTTCTATGGCAACCGTGTAGTCCTGCAGCTATTGGGCGCAGCCTGAACAGGTCACGGCGCCGCAGCACAGCCCGCAACTTTCGTGTCGACCGTTCCATCCCCGAGGCTCGCGATCGCGCTTCGAAGCACAGCAGCACCTCAGCATTTTATAACACCACAAGGAGCCAAAAAATCCACTTCACGAACCCGATTATAGCCGCGCGCACCACGTTTCGCACTCAAGGACAAACCACGCCGAAGTCGTAGGCGCCCCACATTTCAATGAACTTTTTTTCAAGCCGCGCAACTTCCCGTAATCTGGCACCAATCTCAAACCGTATCCCCGCGTTAACGTCCCTGTTCAGAGCCACAAAAGATAGAATGAATAGAGCTGGAACCCAGCTGATAGCGCAAAATAAACCAGGGAAACTATCAGCGATGCGCACTGAGCGCGTTGGTGGCAGCCAGATCAGGTGGCGGCCATGTTTGTTGCCACAGCGATGCCTAATGGAGGCCGTTTCGGAAGGCGAATCGAGTTTTAGAAGCTATCGCTTGCTTCGTTTCAGTCTTTCTATTAGTGCCATTTCTGTGTTTGCGATTGACTAGACGCCATGACACGGGCGAGAAGCTCCTGTACGAAGTTTTTCCGTCTACCCTCGAGGTTCTCTGTGGCCGATGCGGAGTACCAAAGGCTCCACGCGGTGCGTCGCAGGGCTGAAAGGCGTGCTCGCAAAACGTACGAACATCCGAAGATATGCAAGCCGCTAGACGCGCACAGAGGCACGTACAGCGACATATGAAGAAATTGGCTAAGCGGGAATGGCAGTCATTCTGCTCAAAATTAGACCCCCGAAAACCTCTTACGAGGATTTGGAGCTTAGTACACAGCCTACGGGCACCACCTACTGCTCTGCATCCTTTCCTCTGTATCGCTATGCGACAGAACCGCCGTGATCTAGACGTCGCTGAAGATTTCTGCGCCAAGGTCACAGCCTTGTCGGCTCCAGTCTTACCTGCCAGACTGACCAATGTCTCTCCGCCCTCTGCAAGTGTGACCGTTATGGACAAGCCATTTACAATGGCAGAACTATTTGCTGCCTTGTCTTCCGTAAACAAGGCTTCTGCACCGGGCCCAGATGACATAAGCTATGCAGCTTTGTCACACCTTGGAGACAAAGCTAAGCGCTTCCTTCTCAGCACATACAACCACAGCTGGGAAACGGGCCGCCTTGTTCCAGTGCTCAAACCCGGCAAAATCCCTACGGAAATTGAGTCTTACCGCCCCATTGCACTCCTGAGCTGTGTGGGGAAGCTGATGGAGAAGATGGTCCTTGCTCGCCTAGACTGGGACTTGACAGAGCGGAACGTGTATGCCCCACAGATGACTGGATTCAGACAGTCCCGCAGCAGCATCGACAACGTGCTTGCCCTTGTCAATGACGTAAAGAGTGTGAAAGCCCAGCGTCGCATCACTCTAGCAGTGTTCATTGACATTAAAGCAGCCTTTGACTGTGTGGCACATGAGGCAATAAGATCTGCATTGGAATCGGTAGGCATCGGAGGTCGCATGTATGCGTGGATATCCGACTATCTGTCTGACAGATCCGTCTTTATGTCCACGAAAGACGGCGAAACAGCCCCTCACAATGTCACGCGAGGTGTGCCACAGGGCGGCATTTTAAGCCCAACCCTATTTAATATCAGCCTCATTAGAATTGAGAAGTGCGTGCCACACACTGTGGAAATATTGCTCTATGCTGACGATATCTGCATCTGGAGCTCTGGCCGCAACAGGCGAGTTTTACAAGCTCGCCTTCAAAAAGCCATCAATTCTATAGCGGACTTTTTGACAAAACGTGGCCTCGAAATCTCGGCTAGGAAATGTGCGGCAATAGCCTTCACCAGGCGTGATGTCTCCCGCTATCATCTTTCAGCGGCAGGGGTCCCCATACACTTCGTGGACACACACCAATTCCTGGTCGTAACACTTGACAGGTCGATGACGTGGTCCCCCCACGTTCGTCTCCTGAAGGAGAAACTGGGCTCCTTTGCTCAGGTGCTACGCATGCTGACCAGCGGCTCAGGAGGTTGTTCTGCTGGGCCCCTCCTACGTCTCTACACAGCACTCTGTGAAGGACTGCTCCGATACAGCCTCCCAGTACTCGGCCTTCCTTTCCAAGACCAAACAAGGCTGTTAGAAAGTATGTAGGCCCGAGCTCTGCGGTTTTGTCTGGGTCTTCCGAAGACAACTTCTACGCTGGGGACCATACGAGAGTCTAGGCGCTTCTTACCCAGTGTACTGGTGAAAGAGGAGCAGCTTCGCCTACATCTGCGGCTGGCGACTAGCGCCCATGGACATCCGCCGAGTTCTAGCTCTGCCGTAGAGGTACAAGACACTCTACCACCCTTGTGTCAGAAGTGCCCTGCGCCGCTTCATCTACCGCCCTGGTTGTACTCCCCCTGGCGAATCGTCACCACAATACCGGGCATCAGCAGTAAATCAAGGTTGCCAATTCCAGCCCTAAAGTACTTCACTCTAGAGCACATGTGGAATTGCTACCCTAACCACAAGCATATCTACACTGATTAATCGGTGACGGCCACATCATCTGCTGTCGGAATCTGGGTTCCATCAACGCGCACCACAATTGCGGCCAGGTTAAGCCACAAAACAACGTCGACGACCTCAGAACTTGATGATGATGATGGTTGGGTTTTATTGGCGCAAGGCCGAATATGGGCAAAGAGCGCCAAAGAAGAAGTTAGTAAATTTGATGAGAACCTAAACACTAACACATGTGACTAAAAGTAAAGGTGATGCAAAACAAAAGACAATGGAGATGGCTGGTGTATAGGGTCAGGATGATTACACGTGATATGACAAGAGCTGCAGAACGTTTACCTCAGCTAAAAACTTAAAAACACGTTGACTAGAGAACATTGGTTCGTCGGCTAAAAAGTATGATGGGTGCAAAGGAATGTATCGTCTGTATAATTCAGGGAAATGTTTGTGTCGTGTTGTGGAGCTCAGAACTTGCTGCCTTGCGCTCCGCTTTGCAGTACATTCTTGGGCAAGAAGCTTCTGTGTGGGTGATTTTCAGATTCATGGGCGGCGCTAGAGCAACTAGCATCATTCCCACGCTAGCAACTGGCCCACGAAATACACACCCTGCATACACAGGCTGCCAGAATGCTTCACGAGGTAGTGTTACAGTGGCTACCTGGACATTGTGGGATGAATGGGAATGTGGTGGCCGACGAAACAGCTTGCGCGGCCCACACCCAATCTAGTGTCATCATCCAGATTCCTTTCTCTGGACATGACGCCGCGACACTTGCGTACTCCGTGGGGCGGCAGTCACAACTCTCCATGTGGACGGACGGGACAAAAAATTATTTACCACTATACAGAACTGATCCCGCCTGCACTTTTCGAATGCCGTGTGGCCTGGGAAAGCGCGACGAAGCAGTCGTTCACCGCATTCGCCTCAACGTCGCTTTTACCAGCCACTACTTGCACAAGACGCGCCGAGTCGCCTCCCCTCACTGTCAAGTATGCAGTGTCCGCGAGGACGTAGGACATGTACTGTGTGTGTGTCCCCGTTATGACACCCCGCGGCTAACCTGGAAGACAACTTTGGGCCTGTGTGCTGATGCACCATTGAAGCTTTGCGACGCCATTGGTCCTTGGCACTCAACTGCCGCGGCAACACGGAGTACACGGGCTTTGGTGTCATTTCTCCGCGACTCCGGCCTGAACGAAAACTCTGTGAATGTTTGCCTTAACTTCACTTCTGTTTGTGCGCCGTGTGAGTGATCCTGCATTTGTCAGTTTGTGTGCTTGTTTGCTTTTTGTAGTGTCTGCGTTTTTGTTTTCGTTTCCCTTCACTTTCCCACATCGCATTTTCATGTGCAGTAGCAAGCCAAGCTCGCTGCCAGGCTGCCTTCTCTTCATTTATTAAAGGCATTCCTCCTCCCACCGACGACAAAAGCGGTGAGTGGGATGTGGGAGGCTTTCGTCACCGCCGAAACTGACATGAGCATCAAAATCCGTGCCGTTGAGGCTCTTCTGGAGCAGTTTGGCGCAATTTTCACCATTTTTGTGCTTTTGGAGCAGCTTGGCGCAGGAAAATGGAATTGTATCAAAAAGACTAAATAAGCGCACCTGTCTCACCCCTGCATACACGTATTATTCAAGCTTTTGTTTCTGTAGCACCTCTGCTTTCAGGAGTGCAACCGCAATAAACAACTTCTGAACATTAATACCACATTGTACTTGCAGATCGGAAAAACAAATGGTCCCCTTAGGCAAGTAGGAAAAACCAGCAGCAAACTTGTGGCATGGTGTTAAGTTTTTTTTAAACATTTCAGTTGGTGGACGTCAAATGGAAAGTTGGCGTTGCAGCCATGTCTGAACAGTGCAAGAACCTGAACTCTCCTTTTGTCATCCTGCAACTGACGGTCGAAGACTGTTCCAGCTGCTGCAGTCGTGTCACACCATTGAGCTTACAATTTCAGAGTTTCAGGTATGGACATTCTGGCAACTCCCTAGGTCCTTGATTCCAGCAATTGAGTTGTTGAACCTCATGTTTTGACTATTTTATTGCAGAAGTTTGCATCAACCATGCAAGAACTTCATGGAATCATGTCCACTATGTGAATAAACATTTCTGCGCATTTGCAGTGGCACCTAAAACCAGACTATTATCCACTCAAAAATCTCAAAAATGAGCAGCAACGGGGCCAAGAGTTGTCAACATAAATTAATTAAAAGCTATGTAATTAAAAGCTATGTCTCGCTAAGGAAACGGGGCGACTTAACATAAGTGCCATTCTTGCTTTAGGGGCAGCATAGTGCGCATAACAAGCATAAAAGACCGCGTAAGAACTGGGTGCAAACATGGTCACATGAAGACATGTATGGCATGACAAAAATGCACTAGGAAATATAAATGCAGAAAAAAAAAAAATGCAAGACACACACAGTGGGTATTTTCCAGTTGCTATACAGTTGTCTTGACAAAAGCACCGTGACAAAAAGGGGGATAAATGTACAGAAAAATCTTGCAAGCAGAATGGGGGGGGGGGGGGGGGGGGGATCCACAAGTTCTTTGTCGGAGGTTTAAAATGTTACTCGACGAACACACAAAACAGTAAAATGGTAACTAGGATCAAAGATGTCTTTAAAAACAGTCCCTGAATGCAACGAATAGACTGATGTAGATGACGGAATGGGGATGCACTGCTTCAGAATTGCAGTTGTCATTCATGCGCTGCACATAAGGCACTCGTCTTTTTTTGAGTGAACAGGCGATCCCGTCGAGCTGTTTCTTCTTGAGAGCACCCTTGTCGACGGTAAACTGGATGCCATTGGCTGCAGGCTTGGTCCTCAGGTAGTGATGGATACGTCATCTGCCATCGGAATATGGATCCCATCAACCCACACAAAAATTACCGCAAAACTAGGTCACAAAACTTCGATAGTTACTGAACTCACGGCCCTACGTGCTGCATTGGAACACATTTTAACTGCTCCAGTTCAGGCATGGGCAATCTTCGACTCTCGAGCAGCCCTTCAGCACCTCATGGTGCTGCCACAAGAGCAGCTTGCTCAAGAAATTAATGGCCTGCACACACAGGCAATAAACAACCACCACGTCGTTGCTCTGCAGTGGCTTCCATCTCACTGCGGTGTGGCTGGCAACGACGAAGCCGACTGAGCTGCTGCATCAGCGCATTCCAGCCCAATTATTACGCCAGTGCCTTTCACAAGGCGAGACAGAGCGACTCTGGCGTCATTGCTTGCCAAGAGTTGTGGACCGACCCAAATAATACCTACGATCCGTTGCACACAATAGACCCAGAGTGTCAATTTCGGATGCCAAGCGGTCTGTGCAAGCGAGATGAAGCTATCCTGCATCGAATACGACTGAATGTGGCGTACACTAAGCATTTCCTTTTTAAACTACATCGAGTTTCCTCACCTCTGTGCCCTACCTGTACAGTTCGCGAGGACCTGAAACACGTTCTCTGCGCATGTCCTCGCTACGAACTTGAGCGTACCACGGCAAAGCTTTCTCTGGGCCTGCCCGCGTCCGCCCAGATCTTTTCGAGTCACCTCCTTGGGCCCTGGCTTACAACCGGCATGGCAAGTCGCGCAACAACAGTGCTCCTAACGTTCCTCCGGAGCACTGGACTTGTCAGTGAGCTATGAATTCTCAGACAAATGGCTATATCGCCTGATTGTGTGTGTGTGCTTTTTGTGTGCATCTGTGTGTTTGAGTATTCATGTGTAAGTGAGAGTTTTCATTAATCTTCATCACACCTTCACCCCCATTTGGTGTAGAGCAAGTCGGGCGCCCCGCCTGGCTGACCTCACCTGTTCATTAAAGATCTCTCTCTCTCTCTCTCTCTCTCTCTCTCTCTCTCTCTCTCTCTCTCTCTCTCTCTCTCTCTCTCTCTCTCAGGTAGTACACGCCAGTCTTCAGGCCCTGCAGGACACAGACCATGCTTAGCAGCACACACTTATTTACAAACCTAGAAGGAAGCAGCATTCTTGCATTGCATTAAATGCCTTTCTGCAGGGTTCAGAGTTCTTTTTCCCACGTGCCAACAAGCCCCTGTATGTGTGTGCAAGTACATGCAGATGTTGAAGTTCAATGGCCTGAACAAGGGCAGTTTTTAAAGAGCTAACCATCACAGCATGGGTATGAGTCTGCAGGGCATGCTTCTGAAAATGCTGAGGAACTTGATTTGTTAGGCTGTAGTATCGGAACTTGATTTGTTAGGCTGTAGTATTGTTAGCCACAGAAATGTTAACACACCCATCCCATCAAAGAAAAGGTAAGCTGTGATGCGTCACAAAATACATTAGGTGCACTGAACAGTTTCGCTGAGAAGCTGGTCATGTCCAAGTCAAAACAACTGCCTGGTACTGCAAAATTTCTGCAACCTGCAAACTGCCTGGTACGGTCTTTTCATCAATTTTCACCAGTAGTTTGCTGCCTGAGTACACATACATATTTGTTCTACAGGACTTTGCAATTGTTTTCCATGGGAAAACTTAAAAAAATTTACAGAATATAACATGTGCAACTATCTTGGGTACAATTTTATGCGGGTTTTTTATTGAATAATCAAACCTTTACAAACAGGATCACCTTGGGGGTACTGGAAAATGATGCCGTCAGTAAGCATTTTTCCCCACTGAAACTGGCGGGAGTGTTAAAGGAGCACTGACACCAATTTTCGGCGTTAATATTATTGCACAGTTCGCTTCCTTCACTCAACAGAATACCCTGGCTGAAATATGAGCGGCCTGCGACGCGAAGAACATAGTTCAATTGGATCGCATTTATCGCGCCGATGGAGCAGCGCGCGGAGCGGCACTCAGCAAATGGACATCAGCGTGACATCACTCCAGGAGAGGAAAAAGAAGTGACGCGACAGCGCTCGTCAAAAACTCGTTACGCCACTTCACGCGCGCGGCCCCACGAGCGGCGAGCGGGCGCAACACCCTCTCAAGCGGGCGCCGGTGACGTCCGCACAAAGCGGTGAGGTCAAACCGGGAGGCTGTCATATGCGCCGTTCGGGATGAAAGCGCGGGAATTTGAAACAAACGATTTTCAGGCCGTTCAATGTAATCAACTATCACGCGCTGAAGTATTTGAAGTGCTGTTTTAGGTTCGCCAGACCATTAAGCATCGATAGAAGCAATAAAAGTGCAACATAAAATTTTCGTGTCAGTGCTCCTTTAAAATCCTTGGCTCTCAGACTGTTCTGGAGGAGTTTGGCGCAATTTTTGAAATTTTCAAGCTTTTGGAGCAGCCTGGCGCAGGAAAACAAACTTGTATCAAAACTGCGCAATATGCGTAGCTGTCTCACCCCTGTTGCAGCCCCAAAGGCAGCAGAGGAAGGTCAGAAACACACCGCAGAATACCAGGCAGGAGAGGTCACAAGATAAGTGGAAGAAAAGGGTAGTGCAATGCCAAAATTTAATTTGTGAACACTGATATGGCTTGCTCCAAACATGCAGTCGTGCAATTACCGGCACAAAATATTTCTTGGCATGATTTTACGTACATGCTGACTGCCACAGCCTCGAGATGCCAGGAAACAGAGGCCCAGCCCCTATGCGACGACAATCAGTTTAGTGGCCACCTAAACACAAGTGCAACTGACTGCAACATCAAACATCACCACATCACCCCTTTTCTGGTAGTGACTCGTGCACTAGATGGGAACCAAATGGCACTTCCTCTTTGCCTTTCCAGCTGCAATGGGGCTCAGCCTTTCACTGAGGGGGGAGGAAACAGGTCAAGCAGTCATGCCCTTGGGCGCTCTTGGACCCACATCTACGGTGGCGCTTCGCCAGGGAACCACACCAGGCATCACGCACTGCCCTCCCACACCTGCTCCCGGTAGCTGAAACCCCACAACTGACAGCACCCTCATGTTGGCCAGCACATGTGCGGATGTCTCCGTGTATGCTAGATAAAAGAAATGCATGTCCAGGATAAAAGCAATAAAAAATCTGAGCAGAGTCCCTCTGGAGACTGTGGTAGGAGTCCACAGAGAAGGAGTTGTCTCGGCACCCACTTCATTCGGATTCGGTAGTCGCCGCTGCCACCACTGCCGCTTCTTCGGCTTCTCCGGCCATGATGTCCTGCTCGTGCCTGATGAACGAAAGCAGCGACTGTGACAGTGGGGAAGCGGCCGACAAAGACTTGTCCTGCAAGGGGGGAGGAAACAGCAGGCTTGGCGACACAATCGTGGCACACAGGTCTCCAATGAAGGCGTCTCTTACTACACAGACGTTGAGAGCACCCGTTTCCTTGCACACCACTGATGGGACGTGTTTCTACAATTGCAAAGCCACGGATGCTCGGCATACAAACAGTGGGCCCTGTCTCCACAAGTGGCAGTAATAAGGAGGGCCTTGCAAGGTCCAAGGTTCGATGCGAGCAACGGGAGAATTTAAGCAGTTCACTTTAGAGTAAAAGCCATAAACGTCCCATGCGGAGAAAAGGTGGTG
>NW_027526400.1:1803369-1818786 GCF_048455015.1 Haemaphysalis longicornis | reverse complement strand
AATACAGAAATTTTCAGAATTACACTTCTAATTTCAAGTATTTGTTGTGTGAGCCAGCCACACATTTCTGTAACTTGAAGCCTTTGCTCTGTTGTTCGCCAGCACTTTCGCCGCTGAATGGCTTGAAATGGTGCAAAGACGCGCTATACGCTTCATTTTCAACAAATATAGGACCACTGACTCACCAACTTCTCTAATGCTGGCGAACAACATTTCAACCCTGGAAGATAGACGAAAAATTGATAGGCTGAAACTGTTGTTTGCTCTTTATACTGGTTCCACAAAGGTAAATGCATCGGTATACATTCAGCCATTTCAATCGCGCCCCACGAGACATCGGCACACGCACAATTTGCTTCCGTATCGAGCCCGCACAAACATGTTCAAGAATTCGTTTTTTCCACGTACAGTATCGGAATGGAATTCACTGCCTGAAGTGGTCTTCACATCTCAGTCCATTTGCCATTTTGAGCGTGCCATATTGTCTGTACTGTAGTCTGTACTCGACTTGCTTTACTGTTTATTGCAATTGTGATTGTATAATAGGGAGATATATTCATCTCCGTTGTTCTGAAGGTCGTGTTAACCTGTGTTTAAGCTCATCTATACATCTCTGTATAATGTACTTATCTTCTTGTATTTTGTGTACGCTTGTTTTTATCATTCATCTATCACGCTTACGTGTATTTTCCCCTTAATTTTTGTGCCTCTCCTGCTTGGTCTTTTTCAAGACCGCAGTATATTGTAAATAAAATTAATAAATAAATAATAGCAATGCTTTCATGACAGGTTTGGCTTGCTCCAAAGGTACAAGTAGCCAGAGTCAGCAAAACGAAACAGAGGCCTTATCCGCTTCGATGCAATCCACTGTACGAGATTTACAGAAAGAAGGAATAGTTAGAATAAATCCCTCATTGTGTTGTTGAGAGGATTTGGACACACAAGGCTGCGTACTATTTTACTATTTTACTACTATTTTACTAACAGTACTATTTTACTGTGATGATCTTCACGTTATATCCACGAATCCTTGATGCCAATGACATAGCCACTAGCAGCGTGGGTTGTACTACGTCGCTTCGGCAACGCCTAAAATATAGGACGTATCATCATCATCATCCGCCTGGTTGTGTACACTGCAGGACGAAGGCCTCTCCCAAAGATTTCCAGCCACATCTATCGAGTGCTAGCTAAGTCCACCCTTTTCCACGACGTATGTTTTTATATATAGCCCAACCTGTACAGCTTTCGGCGGTTGCATAATAATTATAGATTACCTTTATGCGATTTGCCTTCTTTTGCAATCTAATAACACATTTCTATTGTAGACCGGACACTAGCCTATCAGTATCGGTCCAAATACTTTTAATATTTCCCGGAACCATTCAATAAAGTCACCTTATGAAGGAATGAACGCTGAAATTTCTACTTGGGCTGTGCTATTGCTTCAAGCCGACACATCCGGCTCGAGAACACTGCACCGCACAAAAATGTCTGACAAAACGGTTAAAGTTCTCTTGTTGCCCAACGTTCCCACTTGCTCACTCTTTACGTGCGAAGGCAAGCATCATGAAACTCTTAGAAGCACAAAAATATAGCACTTGCCATAGAGATATAAATGGCATCTAGGGCATACTTGACAGCAGATTTGAATATCACCCGCAGTGTCCGATAATCCCCCGGCGTGGTTTGGCGCCGCTGACATTTATTATCTGCCATAATTCTCGGCGCGATTGTTCACAGCGTCCTCGACGTCTTGGCCCTTTATCCGTCGCCAACCTTGAGCGGCCTGAACGCGCTTTGCTTCGAGCTAGTAATTCAGGATCAACGAGTGGGCAGCGCGTGGAACGATGGAAGCCTCGGAAAAGACAGACTGCCAATAGTCGTGACTCTGCGTTCTCGAGGGTTTCGGAAATTGTGTGAATCGTTGCAAAAGCCCTACACACCTCTCTTCGATGGCGAGAAATTGTCCTGCAATCGTCCAGAAAAATCTAATCATGCCATAGGCAATGCGGAGTCTATTGTTGCGCAGTAGGATTCCCTATTGTTGTTTTTGAAATGTTCATTCTGCTAATGCCCATTTCTTTTTCCTGCAGTGTAGTGTACGCAATTCAAGAAACACGCGAACATCCAGTGCTTACACAGATTCCCCACATTTTGGGTCGCCATCACCTTAGAATGTCCTTAATATGTCATTTTGCATGTTAAAATAATAAATCAACCAAGAAATTTATTACACTCTCAGAAAAAAATGGCACAGCCCTCCGTGCACATATTTTAGCCGTTGTCGTTTTTGCGGTGGTTTTTACACCGTGAAAACGCCCGCCCGCATTGTTGCTCGGTGTATGTTAACGTGGCGGGCGGGTCCCTGCTCTGTACGAGGCAGGATAGAATACCGCATTTGCTCGATTCTAACAATGTCCTGATTGTAATGCGCTGGTAAGTTTACTGAGAAATGTTCGAAAAAAATTGCTTGACCAGATCCTACCGCGCAGATGTAAAAGATGCATGACACCACGTACCTGGTAGAATACATTTTTTTTTTCACGCACCCTTTGTTGCGGCGCAAAGTCCTCGTGCTTCATGAACTTGTTTATCCAGCTCCTTCTGGCACTAAACCTTGTTCGGGGAACATTAACAGATTCGCTTTGTGTGGGTCAGTCGCACACTCATGTCTCCGAAGCGTCCGATGTGCAGGATGCTGCCGGGTTCCCCTGGCTACAGACAAGTAATGGATGCTTCAGAGTGGTACCTGTTCGGAGCTGTAACTACTCAAACGGGGTTTTAATTGCGGCAGCATAAATATGTTCAACACCTGTATAAGGTATTGCTATTTAGCGTTGGCTACATCAAAATTTACTCGCATGATGTTGACGGATTGTATTGGAGAGGACTTTTAAGAGAACTTTTGGTCCTTGGAAGTGCTACTGACCCCTTTAAACCAGACTTCGATTTTGAGCCCGATTGTAGCACGCACCAAAGTGCGAACGCTGTGTTTTCGCCAAAAACACGTTTTTACCAAAAACATTGGCTGACGATTACGATACTCCCTAATCCGATATTTGGGATCAGCTGTTTAGCTATTTTGACTGTACAGAATATGTTGAGGCAAAGAAATTCAGACGGATATATTTGTATCATAACGGAAAACATGTATTTGCAGTGGCTGACGAAGCATATGCACCAGTTGACCTGCACATTGTTGAGCACTCACTCGGGGCTCTGGTGTCGGCAGTGCTGAACCTCCGCTCTGTCACCTCGCTTAGCTGCAGCGGCTGACAAAGCGCACAATTGGTTGCTTCACTCGCAGTTCAGCACTGACTCCTGATAGCTACAGTGCGGTGAGGCAGCGCTCACTCGTGAGTTATCTCGACGGCAGGTATGGTGAACCTCTGCGTCAGCGGCGCGGAGTTAGTATCAGGAGGAGACCGCGAATTGCCTCTTAGGAAGCGAACGCGCATCATCGTCTCGCGCACGCCCCCCTCACGTTTTCGCCAAGCGTCGCGCAGAAGAGCATCTCGTGCGGGCACAGCACACTTCCCCCACCCCTCTCCGCTCACTGTCGGAGAAGCGTCTCGCGCCGCCACGGCGAACCGCCCTCCCCTCCCAATTTTGTGCCAGTATCCTCCTCTCCTTTCTTTCACTCTTCGGTCTTTCCATCGTTCGCTCGGTTCCACCGACGGCGACGCCGATCAGCCCAGAAAAGGGCGCCGAAGGGCTGCGCCCTACAGGTGCGCGTTAGAAACGCGCAAATATCGTATGCGTATTTCTTACTTTTTCTGGAAGAACTTTGTGCTCTCTCGGAGGCCTTCAACCACGAGACCTTCAAAGCTTGAGCACCTTCTACCCGCCCTCCCCAGACAGTTTTCAGGTGGTAGCGTTTGAAGCACATGCCTCGCGTAATCACGCACAGCCTTTGTTATATGAACCAGTGCAAGAACACTGGTAATGGTGACGTCAGACACGGCGGAGATGTAAGTTGCTCACCAGGTAGCAGCCTTATCCCCGCAAGGCTGCTTAGAATTCAAGAATGGGTGTCTTGCAAGTGCTTGATTTCAAGGTACATGCATAACTTCTTGCCGGAGAGTCCTGAATAATCGTTAGCACCTTTAATCGCTACTTTTCTGTATACACCTTCTGTGGTTCACTGAGGTTTTGCATAGTCCCCCACGCACGTAACTTTTGTAATTCGGCCAGTAAAGCCTGTTCGTTCGCTGAGTGCTTTAATTACAGCCGGAGGCATTAATTGGGGCCCCCTTTTGTGATGATTCTGATAAACTGCGGTTGCCAGCTTGTTAGGGACGCAATAAATGCGGCAGGGTCTTCTTGCCGTCAGATAAAATAAAGGTGCTCGTCGTTCTCGTCAATCTGCCAAAAGAACGCGGTAAAACACCTCGAAGTCCAATTGATTACGGACAGAAGTAATCGACAGTCAGCTTCAAGGGGGTTTCCTTCTTCTAAGATTAAATGCTTCATTTATTTATACTCCTGCTTCGTCAGTTCGGCAGTTTTTCTCGGTGCGACGTGGTATCCACAGCAGTGTACGGTTGCTTCTGTTTGCGGTACCCAGATTGTGCCAAACAACCTCAGCGAGTGCTTCCGCCTCCCATCTCTGACCATCATATGGATGCCGACTGCGGGCCACGTAATCCACTAGGGCTACTTTACCTGTCGGCCGCTCTTGTTGTATAGACCGTTGTAGACTGTCCTGGAGAAAGTCGCCTGTATGGTCCGCAGAGCGCCACATCCACGCCCCGGAATAGGTGGCTGTCCGTGCAATCGGCCGGAGCCCGTGGTCTACCTTAACGAGCATCTCTGAGACCATAATGCTAACCTCGCACCTTGTGAAACTGCTGACATGCGCAAATGTGCAGCGATATGTGTTGACGTCACCATGTCTCAGTCATTGTTGATTTGCCACTGTATACTTTTGAGCGGGGATTATAGCATGCACCCGCTCTATGCGCTGAACAACTGCACTGACGAATTAGCTAGACATATCGCCGAGCTAAAACATTTTATTAATATAAAAATTGCGGTGCCTTCGCCAGGATTTATATGTCAAGCATGAAAGTGTTGACTTACATAAGAATTGGCCTCGCGCTATTGACCGTTAAACATCGTGAACCCTATCAGCATGCTAGTATTGGCTGTGTGAGATAACCTTTGTCCTCATAGAAAATTTTGAAGATTCTACAAGTTTAATTATCACAAAAGTTTTTTCATTTTAAGTATCAGCACTGGCCACGAAAGGGCATAGTAGCAGGTAGCGTTGCCTGTGCGATAGAGTTCTCGTCATTACAATAGCAGTAACGAACGGAGAATCGATATATGAATGGCACTGTCTATAAATCACCCACCACCACACACCTGAAAGTAAGCCCAACTCTGAAACCGTCTGTGAACTCATTCCGCCCTTGAAGTTCTCAGCGCGAAGGCTTGATCGTCTCTCATTATTTTTATTCAGCACCAAAATGCACTTAAAATAACGCTAAAGTTTCCGTCAACTTCAGAGACGAACGCGATGCGAACGTATTAATTCAGCGAAACCGTCGTTCTTTTTCCACGAATCACAGGCACTGCGCAGAACTGGTGGAAGCATAAATAACGACCCACTCGGCATCGAGCGGAGGCAAGCCGATCCGAATCGCAGAGCGGAGCAACACTGGACACATTTGAAACGTGCCAAGCTCCCTCTCAGGCTTATTATTTCGACATCGCGATATAATCCCGAAGCGTAATTAATGCGTCCTGTACCGTTGCAGGGCAGTTTTTTCTGCCTGCGTTTCTTTCAGCGCGCTCGAGCGCTTTCATTTTTAGCATTATATTACACACGGTCGCCAGCGTGGAGGAGGGGAGCGCGGGATCTTGTATAAACGGATCGAGCAGGCTTTTGCTGAGTGCAGCGTGGGCAGTGCTGGCAGCGAGAGCTTAGCCGGCAATAACGAATTGCTGCGCGGCGCAGATTTAAATTTCGCGTACATGCGCCATACAATGGCCAGTCGCCAAGAATGAAAAATTAATGAAGGATCTCCGTCCTGAGTCTGGGGACGTAATTGAAGAGGCACTCTTTGTACAGCGGAAATATTAGTAACCTTACTTGGGACACTATAACAGCGTCCATGCGTCTTGTGTTGGCTTCGCGTTTCAGCCCCATGGGACGTCACTTTTCACTGCAGTGTTGCTTCTATTCTGCTTTAGTGCGTCAGAAGAGATTCTAAAGAGAGGCAGAAAAGTTGGAACGCTCTAAAGGCGCATTGGTGTCCTCTTTCAACACGACAATGGCTCTTAGCCTCTGGTCGGGAAGAAAACGTTTATTGAGCAGCCTTACCGTTTTTCTTTTGTAGTGTGTCCAAAGGACGCTGGTATAGCTTGGCTATAAATATACTATACGCAGCAATAGCATTAAATATTCGCCTTCCGTCATCTTCATCTGCCACAAATGCATGAACAAGAATCTTTTGAAGGACTATGGTTTAATATATGAAAGCAAACTCTCAGATATTAATATGCAAGCCTTAAAGGAGCCAGGAAGACAAAACAAAAGTTTGTTTTATTCGAAAGATTACGTGTTTCATAGCACCCCAAGCGCTTTCCCGGAAGCAAACGGTGCTTCATTCACTGAGAAATAAGGCAATATAAGCCAAATTCTTAAATCTCCCGCTAAATTGTACATTTCGTGACGTGAACAACGGCGTCATATGAGCCGGTATTTAAAACAGATACTTAGTATGTTGACTCCCTATAGCACCCACACGCGGGAATCAAACAGGAACAGAAACTCGTGCCGAAACCGAGACGGCGGTCATTTTAAAAATACTAGTAAAACCTAGTGCACCCGCAGCCCCAGTCATGGAATCGCCTGATCAGGACAACAAAACTCTCGCCGAGGAGCTCGGGCTTCAATTTAACAACCTCACATCACTTGAACGCTCAATGCTTCTAAGTGCACGAGCGGCAGGAGTTGTGGGATACACGGATGGACCGGAAAGCGACCATTCCGCGATACCCACAACAGACGAACGCCTAGCCGTCGGCGGCCCCGCTGCCTCGTCAGCCCCGTCGCGACGGACGCATACAGACTGGTACGTATGTGCCTTATTTTTATTACGATTAATAATAGTTCAATTTCAGTAGCAGCGTCGCTTACGCCAGTTGGCCGGTGTCGTGTATGGAAAGCCGTTCACACGAGCTCTCCGCTCCCACCAGAAAGATACGAGCGTCAATGCGCGGTGTGTACGGTATTCTTTTTTCCAAGCTCAGAGCGCTTTGACGGCGATTTGACGAAGTCAACGATGATCGGCGGCATGTCCCAGGAGTGAGCTAACGTAAGGGTCCCTGCTGTAATCACTTCATCGGAAATGAAGCGAGAACACTCGTACTTATTTAACTCCCTTTCTCCTCCGTTTGCAAAGTTCACAAAACCTAGCCACTTGCTTCGCCGAGGTTCGTCGTCGGCCAGCGCATGAAAGGAGATCTCTTCACCAGCGAGAGGATGTCGCACTCCATCGACGGTTTGCCCGTACTACATGGGCATTTCAGGACGCAGCAACGAAATTTCATTGTAAACTATTCGAACCAACTGAAGGTTTCAGTGGTTGTAAACAGAAAACGAGCTCGTAACGACAGCAGCAAGCCAACACCATTCTGAAACTTCTGCGACGAGGGGAACTATCTCGTCGCTGCTTGCTGTTTCTTACTCCTCTCGTTTCTGTTTTTACCTTTGCTGGTTGGCGAAATGACGTCATCCTCCTGTCAAGGGATTAAGATATCTAGCCAGGTCACGGCTGTGTCTGCTGGAACGGTTCGTTGGCCCCGAAGAGCCTCGAACCCGAAAATTCGTCTGCGCGACGGCGAGATGTGCAGCTCGGCCGGCGGTAGTTTCGTACGCATTGGCGTACATGTTTGCGTGTTCGTTCGGAACTTCAACTATTTACTGCACCGTTCTTAGTGTCATAAAAGGAATGTGCAGTATGATTAACGGGCACATAGCTGACTATGCAAACTGATAAGCCCTGCCTAACTTGCGTTTGCTTTTGCCGGCCTCCGCCAATCGCAGGGCATTCTAGTATGGCATCATAGGTTTTGTTGCAGGAAATGAACTGGTGGGTCGCATGGTCATTCCCTTTTTTCCTAATTCTGTAGCTTATTTGAGCGAAGTTTGTGTTAAAAGTGGTGCAGTATGGTTCGAACGAGGCAATCTTACGAATGAACCGAACTTGCGTTTTCTCTTCATGGCTTCTTTAAGGACGTGAACCGTGACTTCAACAGTGTTGTAAATCCCTTTATTTAAAATGACAATTCGCTTGCATCGGGAAAGCCGTATTGAGCATACTCGAACAAGATGGCCATTGGATCGTCTTTCGGGATGATAGGTATCACCGGAGCGCTCGGGTTCTTCTATATGCCTTATGTGGTAGCCAGTGGTTACCAAGGTACGCAGTGTTCCGCCTGAAGTCTGATAAGCAATGTCAATCCACGACTTGTTGACTCTGTGTAATGAAGTAGCCGCGTAAGGTGTATTTGTGTCGTATCCGGTCTTCCTGAAGGCACCACGGGAAGCTTGGCGACAGTTTTTTTAACGAACTTCTAACGTTTAGCATGGGTTAACGCCGTGTTTTTTGATATCCATAAACTTTCGTTGTGCGACGATTGCACTGAGAGTTTCCACGGCAGCCGCCTCTGGCTTGTTCAACAAGGAAGTTTCGTTGTTCACGCAGGGTCCTCCAGCTCATTGCACATGTGTACCACGGCTGCACGTTTCAGGTAGTTTTGTGTACCATGCAAAGCTTAGAGAAAAACACGCTCGTACAAAGTCGATAACCAATGCTGGATCCTCATGGATCTGGAATGAACTGCTTCCACAAAAATGAATGGAGTGAGGGTAACTACCAGGGAGTGGTGATGTCAATAAAAACTGACATTACCGCCACTCCTCTGACTACGCAGTCGTCGACACTGGTCTTTTATGAAATTCCAGTTGTACAGTTGTGATTCTGCGACCCAGTGAGAACCAGCCTTGCAGGAACACCATTTCATCAAAGTTGAACGTGAAACAACTATTTTACTCAACTAGTTTTGAGCTCTCCTTCTCTTTTTACCTTCTCCAGTCTCCCTCCACAATCCCACCTCCCCTAAAATAGGCGCCTCAGGTGATCGCACCAGTCATAAAAGGAGCGGTATCCCAAACGCGTGTGTCATCCCGTAGAGTGATGGCAAAAAAAATCTCCCACGCGCCAAGGGCCAAGCCGGGTAAACGAGTTTGGCAACAACCGCAGTGTCCCGCATACGACATGCGCCGTACGACCCGTTCTTCTGAGCTTGAGGCCTAACAACAACACCGGGTGAAGTCACCCCCCCAGGCGAGACGTGCACGGGCGCAATCATCGTCGGAAAGCTGCGCCTTTGTTTCGTGTATGGTCCAGCACCGGCGAGTCCCGTGTTTATGCAGCGCGAGCGTTAACAACCGCGCGCCTTGGCCTCTTCTCGCGGCCATTTTGCAACGACACTTGTCCTCTTCTACTTACCTGTAGTGCTCCCAACTTGGGGCCAGAGAGGTGCACGGGGTCACGAGCCACAATTAAAATGCCCTGTTGGCGGCTTATGGAAATCCCCGAATCATGTCCGGGAGTAAGCGCCCCGACGCGACGAAGCCGCGCCGTCTCTCGCAGGTCTTCTCTCTGAGCAAGGAAGAGCCAGGTTACCACAACCGCCCCGAGCTGGGCGACATTGCACAGGAATGTAGCCACGTGTGCGCGACGATGCATAGGGAGCCGAGAAATATTGTTTAGAAGCGCCGTTCTCAACAATTTACAGTTAGTTTCTCTCTAGGCAGCACGACCATGTTCCGCGACTTTCCTGCGTGCAACGTGTGACTACGTGATTTCTGTCCGCGGGATTCTGAGTCGCTTTCATGGGGAAGAGAAAGATGAGTTCAGCGAAAGCAGTCAGGAGATCTTTCCTGGAGGATAAGCCGTCTTCGGTTGGTTTGTTGGAAGGAACTATGGCCCCTTCCAATGCGATGGCACGGGTTCTCGTCGCAAGGATTGGCCATGAAGCTAGAAGCTGCTCATTTATATAAGAACTGAGAACCCTACCATCAGCACTCGTGCCATGTTTCTTCATTGGAGGTTAGCCCAAGATAGAAGTAGCCGACTGATATGACGAGGGATTTGCGATATCAGTAACGTATACGCAGGATGTCATTTGAATGTGGGGACGAAGAAAAGAAATGGAACGTAAAAACGGCGGACAGTTTAAGAAAATACCTTAACAAAGAATCAATTTAACTTAGTTACGCTTAATTTTGTGAGCGCAGCCTGCTCGAGAACACATGCGTTTTCTTATAAATGCCTTGATTAGTTGCCAACCATTGCGGCAACGGCGGAATTAAGTGAAAAAGCATGCATCCCTGCTTTTGAAGAGGCCGCAATACCCCATTGCGATTAAGTGCTGCTTCTGGTATAGTATTCTTGTACGTGCTGGCATGTTCTGGTACATAGTAAGCAAATCGCTTCTTTGGTCTTCATTTCACTTCACGGCATCGCCGTAGTTATCGTCACTTACACCGCGACGACCTCAGCACTGCATACCGTAGGGAAAGCGCTCGCTATTAACGTCATGAGTGGTATGCTGCGTGTGACCACGACCCTGATCATGGTACTATATACTGTGGGGCTATCCTGAATGTGTAACAGTTCCAGGCCAGCTGTCCAAGACATTGTGAAGCCACAGTTTTCGTGAAGCCTCCGAAGTGAAGCATATCAGGTAATTCACTTCCCCTAATCCTCCTCCCCTCCCTTCCCTCTGCCACCTCACCTAGTCTTACCTCCAATTCCTTCCAGGTGTAGTCTACGCGTAAGTCACGTCACCCACAATTGGGTAGCAAAGCAGTAAGCTGTGGGCCACAAATGACTAGTGAGCCACCAGCGACTCCTCGGTACCCGTGGGTATGATAATTATCGTTGTCATCACCGTCATGTTCACTGCTGCACTTATACCTCTCCCAGTGATTTCTAGCCACCGCTGTCATGGGCTTTTCCAGGGTTAATCCCAAACGTCACTAGTGATCTGACCTATAACCTGAGTCATAAGTCAGTAGTCAACCACGAGTGATGCGCTGGTAATTACCCTCCAATGGGTCACCGGTAGATCCCGTGAGCCAGAGTCAGGCTCAAAGTCAGAGTCAGTTTATTCGACATCGCACAGATATTGGAAGCGCCAACGAAAATCCAGGTAAAAAGCTTGACTGGGGTTTGCGCCTTATGCCGATTCTTGGCTTTCTTTTATGTGTCCAAAGAAATATCTTAGGGTATACAATATATATGGTGAGAGCTGTAGACGTCAGAACTAAACGGCATGAAATTAGTGTTTCCGAAATAATTATGCGGTAAATAAATGATGAAGGAGAAATCGCAACTCAAGAAAGAAAACATTCAATTTACAGTGGTCATTTTAAACACACATTACTTAACAACGGGTTGGGTATAAATTAACACCTGACGGACGTAGGGTTGCGTATAAGGTAACATCTGACGGACATAGTTTGTACGTGTCCATGGAATAAACGAAGTGATACCTGTACGTGTATTGTTAACACGCTCTTTAGATTTTAGTCCGCACAGTTCACGTAAAAAGCAATCTTCTTGATGGTTTCCGATATTGTACCGCTGAAGTAAAACATTTTTATACGACTGAGTAACCGAGGTTACCAGAAGAGCATCAAATATGGGCTCAGTATGACCATAAAATTCGGCCTTTGGAATATTTCTGGCAGCATGTTTTTGCATTAAACGGGGTCTGTTTATGTTAGAAAGGGTCGTGGTGAAATAGAGTAAGGCCGATTAGTTCATAGAAGGAAGAAAAAGCGCGTTATATATGATTTGTTTAATCTGCTGTAGAAGGCAACACCTTGACGTTGACAATGTACCTACAATTCTAGAGAATTCCTTTTCGACTGTTTCAACATGCTGATCGAATAACACGTGCTCCTGAAAAATGACACCGAGGCTCTCTACTACAGGTACTGTAATAATAGCCGTGGAACCAATTGTGAGTGTAAGGTCGGGAGGGAGGGGGAAGTTATTTTCAAAACTAACAAGTACTGCTTCGGTTTGGTCGACATGTTCGCTTATAGAATTTATGCGACTGAATAAACTGAGTTGAACGTAATTGAACTTAGTTCAGGCCAGCTATGAAGTGAGCGCGAGCTCTTAGTAGCCTCTTGGTACAATTGCGAGACATCAGGTGGCGCAAACAATAGGGTTGTGCCCTCAGCGTAAATCACAAAAGTTGCATTTTAGTATATAAAAACAGTATAATTGACAAACAGTATAAACAGCCATGGACCCAAAATAATGCCTTCCAGTACGCCAGGAAAAATGGGTCTCGCGTGTGTCAGAGAACTCGTTGTTTATTACAACTTACTGAGAGCGACAAGCTAAGTATGCTTCAATTATTCCATCAAATGTCCCATAAAATCCACCATGAATAAGGTTCTTCAGCAGAGCTGCTCGGTTTACACAATTGAAAGCTTTAGAACAGTCTACAGAAACGCCCAGAGTGCGTTCTTTACGTTCAAACGATTCAGCTAAAACATCTTTGTTTAAGCAGGGCGGTTTCTGTTTAGCGGTTTTTCTGAAGCCGGCTTGGCTTGGTGTTAATATATAATGCTTTTTCCAGAACCCTGCAATGCATTTATATCGTATATTTTTTAGGCACTTCAAATGCAGGGAAGATGAATACTGGAAAGCAATTGCACATGTTGTTGTTACCTCCTCGTTTGAAAATATCAGTGACACTGGCAGGTGGCATTGTACTGGGAAAGGCTCCCTCACGCAGAAAACAGTTGAATATGAGTTGTAAAACCAGAATAACGAGATCAATGGCAATCTTTATATGTTCAATTTGCAAATTGTCTACATCACGAGACTTGTTGTTAGAGAGAGATTGAAAGCAATTATTTATTTCGTATATATTCGTGGGCTCCAGGATTGGGCTACTGGGGGTGTTTGAGTTGAGGTATTTCATGCAGCGAGGGTCATGCAGGTTACTGATTGAGTAGCAAAATGTTCATTGAAATTATTTGCTAGATTTTGGCCGAAAATTATTTGCTAGACTTTGGTCAGTTATTCTCTCCTTATCAATTGTGATTTCAAGCGAGGTGTTCAGTGGTTTTGTACGGTTTGGAAGTTCATTTTGTCTGTTCCATACGAGGTCAATCCGTTTCATCATAGTGGCGTCAAATAATTTGTGCCCGTACGCATTCTTCGACTAGTGAAGAAACGGGGTGACTCGGCCGCGATATACTTTAAACTTTCCAGGTAAGGGGCAACGTAGTGGAAATGTGCGAATGTATAGGTAAGTACGACAGGCCAACGTTTCCTCCACGCCACCTGATCGCCACGCAATACGCAGTGCGTACATTCTATCAAACGCTGGATACATGGCCGAAATCAGTGCAACGACATATTACAACAACCCTCGTCTTCGTGTTCGAACTTGCGCCTTGTCTTGACCATGACGTCAGGCATCACCAAACAACTGGTAGGCAAGGAAGAAAACGGACAGACGTGCCGCGGGTGAAAAAGGAAGAACGCGACGGCCCAGTTCTGCGACTACGAGACGCGCATCATCTCTGGGCCAAACTGGTTTTGTAAATAAACCTTAATTCGTCATCATTTGTATCCACCGTTACAGAAGGGGTGGATGCGGCTTGGTAAATGATGCCTGGTCTTAGAGAGGCGTCTAGCACCCTCCAAGACATCCCAATCACTTCTGTTCACGGGCGCGCCCCTCGCCGCCTGCTATGGCTATCTGCGGAGTGAGAGCAATGGCTCAATCTAAAACCCAAGATGTCTGGTCGGGATACCAGCGCAAGACTCACACTTCCCCATGAGGTAATTCTCCAGAACGTCATAAAGCAACTTGGCGCACCGAAGGATTTCCACGTGGACGCCTTTGAAGTTGCCGAAGACTGGCTGCAACAGTTTGAGCGTGTCCCCAACTTGAACGGTTGGAACGAATAGCGCAAGCTGCACAACGTTTACTTCCCCCTGGAGGGTTCGAAAACCGCGAAGCCACAATGCCTTCCTGGCAGGAATTTTGTCAGAAGCTACCTGCGACCTACGTCTGCGCCGATCGCAAAGAGAGGGCTGAAGCTGCACTACAAACGGAATCCAGCACCCAAATGAGTCCCTCGCCATGTACGCTGAATACATGGCGTGCTTTTTTGGGCGCGCAGATTCATCCATGACGGACGAAAATGAAGTACGACACGTAATGCGTGGTGTGAAGCAGGCCATATCTCCCGGGAAAGTGAGGAACCCACCGCACAAGACCTCCAAGTTAACTGCCGGGGCCACCGCAATAAAAAGGGAACTTCATCAAAGGTCACGGCAGTACTACCGAGCTGATGTCACCATCTCCACCGGAAACTGCATGACAGAGCTCGGGAGGAACTTCGACTGCCTTCGTGAACTGGTAAGGAAAGTCGTGCTAGACGACCTTGGGGCGCTCCGTTAAAATCAAGCTTCACCTCAGTGTCCATCGCGGAGATCATAAGAAAAGAAGTGAAGCAAGCTGTGCGGATTACTGAGCCAGAAGAAGAACCGCAGCCTGAAGAACCCCGGTGTTCATACGCAGCCGTCATTCGGCAATCTAATTACTGCGTACCTCCGACCGCCGCCAGCAATGCGCCTAAGCGGTTGTTCAACCCCAGCTCTCGTAGAAACCTGCCGAACTCGCCGGAAATGACTCCACGCAAAAGTGATCTCTGGCGCACTCTCGATAACAGGCCACTTTTTTTCTACTGCGGATAAGAAGGGCATGTCTTCCGCGCATGTCCCTACCGTCGTGCCGTGTTGGGAGGATTCGGAAGGAATGCTCCACGTCCGAGAAATGGTGAGCACCTCGCTCACTACCTAGCTCGCCGAACACCATGACCCCTTCACGCCACGACGCTCGGAGCCCCGTTCACCGCCGCCTATGAAATGCCGATCCCTGCGCCCACGCTCTGCTCCGAATTCCACTAACCGTTCATCCAGAGGCCCTGAATCCCGGGGAAACTGAAGTCACCAACCCTGGGAGGTAAGACTGCTGGCGTCGACATGTGTCAAGATCCTCCTTTGTGACGACAAAGACAACTGCGAGATTCGGATGGCCAGACGGATACCGGGAGCTGCGCCACGCAACATGTGACATGTGACGTATTTGTACAAATTGACGGCTGCGAAATGACTGCATTGACCGACACTTTTGCGGATTATTCCGTCATGAGTCAGATGTTGGCGACAGACCTGAAGAGGGTGCCCACGCTCTGGACTGGCTTGCAGATTCGTACAGCCGGAGGCCATTTAATCACTCCTGCGGGTAGCTGCATGGCGCGGATCGTGATCCACGGATTCACAAAAATCGGCA
>NW_027526400.1:1722194-1803346 GCF_048455015.1 Haemaphysalis longicornis | reverse complement strand
TTCCAACTACCCTTCTTCCACATCCCATAGCTATCCCCACTCCATTCTCTGTTTCCCTCCCCGCACAACCTCCTTCCCCTCCCCTTACTCCCTTCACCTGCTTTCAAATTTACCCTTGTTCCCCCTCATCCATAACATTCTGCTACCTTTTCCAACCTCGCATCCTCCACTTCTCGCCATTTCCCCTCTGTCCCTCTCTTACCACCTGATGCAGACCTCGTCGTCTCCCAATATTCTTCCTCCCTCCCCTCTCCCTCTATCCAACTTTTTTTCCTCTCCTTACTGGCCCCGCCACACTGTTGCCTAATTCCTTTGCCCGCTCCCTTCGCTCATCTGCCCTCACTGATCCCCTTCCCCTGCTCCAGTCTTACCCAGCTCCCTTCCTATCCTAGGTGAGATGCTACACGCGTGGGTTACATGAAGTACCGGTGACACACAAGTAACCCACGTGTAGGGCGCCAGTGAGTAACCGTTGGGCAGCAGTAATTTGTGGGCCACGAGTTCAAGCTCAGTTGCCCCCTTTTCTACCACATGAAGCACCAGTGTCCACGGGTTGGTCACTGGTTAGTCAAAAGCGTTCTGTAATCAGTAAGCCACACATTGCCACTGAGTCGCTGGTCCAATAGCCAGCTCGGCCACCGAATAGTATTTTGACTGCTCCTGGTGACAGGCAGACAGAGAGACAGCGATACAGACAGACCAAATTTCTGGCGTTTACCTAGGCAGGTGAAGGCTGTCATTCTTAATACATGGGTTGTAGAGCCGTTGCAAGCACTGTGCACATTTGGCGCCGTGACACGCCGTCGCTGTACGCAGCAATGCCGTTCTCCTGAAGCGCCCGGCCTCCGCTCATCCAGTCTGTTTGTTGGCATAGCAACCGCGCGTCACTGGAGCCGCGCACTCGCAAGTCCCGAGCTTCGCACAAGGATGGAATAGCGGGCGGTGCATGCGCCGTGTGAGCAAACTATCCCTCAATGCACGCTGAACTGCGGCGCTACGGTATCCTGAAGGAAGTTCAACTTCATCGGGAGCGGGAGTACGATACTCTCATGTGGAAGAAAAATGGCTTGTGGTCTGCTCCTCACCCCAATAATATAGAGACATTAAAAAGCTGCTGGTGCATGTTTGAGAGTCTGTGAATGCACGCATCGCCTGTCATTATGCAATCCCTAGATAATCCATTACAAAGAGTAATTGTTCTTATGGCTGGCTTCAAAAGAGACCTGTTATTACGCCTGGCTACAATAGATTGTCAAGGTGTGCTTCGTCGAAGCAACACTACTTTTATAATCAATTTATAAACACCAGCTAGGTTTGATGCTTTACCTAGGTTTAGGCGTACAGAACCTGACCTACCTGATTGGGCACCTAGACTATACTCTCTCGTTCACGTTAACCATTTCGTTTTTAAATTATATGGATTATGTGGCCCCCCGCCACTGAAACTCTCTGACTTCTTCGAGGAAGGCGTTAACTCAGCAGCGAAGTGGTGTCTCCACGCCGCATATCAGACCTTCGCACTCTCAGGAAACAAAGGCATGTTATGTATCTGCTTCGATGGACAAATAAACCTCTTCATTAAGAGCAACAACGATGCCCCCAGTTATGTTATTTATTCATTCCCTGTTCAGCACAGCGCATGCACGGCCTATGTTTTCAGGTAGAAAGTGGCCGCGGGTCCTTCGACCAAGACATCCAGGAGGAAAGATGCACACGCACACACCCACTCACACAATAATAAAAGTCACATATTGACGGAAACGACAAAGAAAGGTAGCGGATTTTCGAAATACGCTACTCCGTGTAGTGTTTCTTCAAGTGCGCAATTGAAAAGCTCCAAAAGGGGGAATCGAAGCAAAAATAAAATGGGATTCTCTCACTCAGCGGCCCCATTTCTCGGCAAAATGCAATGGCCAAATGAAATGACGCTATAATGCTATTCGGCGCGAGAAGACTCCGATGGCCTTTATTCAATGCGAACTGCGAGAGACGGCGAGGAAAGTAGGAAGCGTACATGCCTACGGGGGGGGGGGGGGGGGGGGGGGGCGGGTTTATTTTGAGCTCCCCGGTATATTGAAATTGGCGGGCTTTCTCCTCTTCCGCCGAAAAATGAGACCTTTTCAAGAAAATAAAATATAAAGCTGGCATGTTTTCGTTCGATGTGTCCTCGCTGCTTGTTCAAAGGGAAACTGCATCGAACAGCCACTTGGGCCGCATGCGCCCGGCGAAAAACAAAACGGAATCGAAGAAGACGGAGAGGGGGATGTGTTAAGATAGAAAGGCAAGGGGAGAAATGCGTACGAAGACGCTTTGAAATACAAATAAATCTACCGAGTATACGAACTGAAAGAATAAACCCGGTGAATAACTAGAGACAGCTGTTTTCAGCTGTCTACTCGTGAAACATCGTTGCTCTTCTCGAGATCTCTGCTCGGCTCAGGAGAGAAAATCTAATTAGAAATGAAAACATCAAGGCATCGCAGCACGGGACGCGCAATAGGTACGAATGAAGCGAAATTGAGCAAAATAGGGGCGAATGGAACTTTGAGGAGATGGAAATGTTTCAAGACAGAGACTAAAAAAATAAAATTAATCGCCAAGCAATATTAGTAGCGACAATAGAAATGCGATACAGCACCGCAGCTGAATGCATAAAAAAACGGATTACGACGATGGAGTACAAGATTTTGTGTTGCTGGAATCGAAGCGGCAACGCATTACCGATTTAAACAAAACCAAACTGGGCTGGAAAAAGAAACAAAAGAACAATGACAGGAAGTGTACAAGAACCAGCCAAAGCTGCGTAAAGAAAAAGAGAGCGATAGAGAATGCAGACTTGGTTCGGCGAGACGTGAACAAAGGGAATGCGGTGTTTTTCAACCGGTTTCTACAGCGTTATCCGGTTGTAAAGCTAACATTTGTTTTACATTTTGTTTCTCAGCGCGCAACTTTGTTTTGCTCTGCATTTCGAATTTCATTTTTTTTTTTTTTTGCTCCGACACGAGTTTGCAGATCGCTTTGTTCATTCTATGTATGTATAACTCTCTGAAAGACGACGGAGCTCCTGATGTTTTCGCACTATATCGCCCGCCTTCAGTAATCTCGCTTTTACATTTTAATACAAGGGCAGTTCACTCGATAGGCGCTGCATTTTGGGAGAGAACGCGTAGTTCAAAGGTTGTGTTTTCGGAGGTACACAGTTCGCGTTTAGTCTTGTCTTTTCTCACTAGGAGGAGGAGCTGGCAGAACACGGTAGATTGAACTCGGTGCAATATGTGCGGTGGACGGGTGAGCGTAGTAAGTGAGTAGAAATCGACAGGTAACACCCTTTTGACATTCTGTTTTGCCCACGAGTAGCGAAAAGAATGCCCGGAAAGGGCACTCTCATGGCTGTGTTCTTTCCTCGTATAATTCCATTTTTGTTGGTTGGAACTTGAAGTAAAACGTTAGCGTTTATTAACCATTTTCAACTATTTTTAAACATCTTCTTGATTCGACATACGCAGTGCTGCTCCTGTTGCTTGAAGAGACAAAATGCGCAATTCTTGTAGCCCTGAATGTCAAGAAACCTTGGCCCACCGGAGTTCCGGTTACGGCACTAAAATACACTAATGAATCAATCTGTACTCACTGTGAGTGCGTGCTCACGTGCGTGCGTGCGTGCTGTGGGTGCGTGCTGTGGGTGCGTGCGTGTATTGCAGTGGACACAAACAGGCAGTTGGTGAATGACCCTGGCTGTGAAGGTTAAAATGTTCAAATGAAACTAGGTGCACTAATTGGAATAGCATCAGTTTCGATGTGGTTCTGTGCGCTAAGGCCTCCATTTTCCAACATCAGGTTCTAATCCGTTGTATTTTTTTTCTTAGGGTGTGCTTGTCTGGGTACGTTTCCGGTTAGGGAGCTTGCGTGGCGTTGGATACCTTGAATCATGCGCGACTGAGTGGAGCCACGGATAAGGATATAATCAGGACCAGGGTTCAACATAATTCAGAAAGCAAATCTTTATTTCTTAGGGCATCATCACCAATAAGTGCACTTCGCAGACTGCTCTCCTTTGCTGACGCTTAACACTTGCGGAGTTCTCAGGAAAATAAACAAAAATACGATTTTGGAGAGAGCCCTCTTTGGGTTATCATGTGATGACACTCATTGTGTGGTAGTCTAACACGCCACTTAACGCTATCGTTGATCCACCGCTGCTTGAGTTCTTCTTCGTGAGGTCTTTGTTCTGAAATTCGTCCAATATAACACATTATTGGATAAGACAAGCTAGATGTGTCACGGGCAATGCAGCCAGTGTACTGCTTGACAAGTAAAGTGTTGTGAGACGTGACAAATGAGGCTTCAGGAGTAAGATGAACGTTTTTGCGCTCTCTATACGTGCGATGACATGCGCAACACAGAGGAGGATGCACCTTTAGGCATAAACCGCACGAGAATATGTACATAGACATACATCGTGATAATCTACAAATTGCCGTTTTAGGAGTTGATGTTTCCCCTGCGTCTAAAGAAGTGTCATTAGTGGTAGTAGAATAATCTAGGCCTCCTATTTCACAAATCAGGACTGCACCACCCAGATCAGCATATCTGGTTACTGAATTTAAGGCCCCCCCACGACGTTTCTGCCATAATACGTTATGCACACAGCATTTACAATTGGACGATTATGATGGCTGGGTGTTATTGGCGCAAGCCAACTGGGGCAAAGAGCGCCAAAACAATGGTTATATATGATAAGTCAATCTGTAAACACTAAGATAGGTCAGCAAAAACAAAAGTAAAATCAGAAAACGACAATGAACATGGCTGGTGTATAGGGCCAGGGAGTGATCATGCATGGTATGAAATTAAGTCCAAAATTTTAACTACTTCTAAATATTTAAAAACTCACTTGATAGAAAACGTGGGATCGTCAGACAGGAAAAACGCTGGGTGTCGTGGGAAACGTAGTCTGTATAGTTTTGGGAAGTGTTTGCGTCGTGTTGTGTGAAGTGCCTTGCATTAAAGAGTATGTGAACTTCGGATAGGGCCTCTGCATGCAGCATATAACTCACCTGCGACATTAACACACCCTGGTTTTCGCGCTCTTTGGCCTAGAAGCCCTTGCGCCATTAAACAAAATCATCATCATCTCTCCACACCTGCTACACAGAAGTCTTGAAGACCCCGTGAGGAGATACGAGTATGAGACATGTGTGTGGCTTATCCGTAACCTAGCAAGGGTAACTTCTGTGTATCGGTTGCGTGTGTCAGCGTGAATGGTCTCAAACGTGGTTTTATAACGTGTAACTTGTTTTCGGTCTGTTCACTCCAGCGTGTTTGCCATGTGTTGCGAAGTTGGTGTCTGATGAGTGGCTTCATGTCTGTGTACAGCACTGTTGCTATGTCCGGTGTATTCAAGAGTGTAGCAGCAGCGGTCATTCGATCTTGAATTGAATCCGTTTTGTTTTACGCTTTCCCCACACGCCATTCCGAGCAGGCAGCGCTGAACAAGCAGCTTTCGGCGGGGTGTGTTTGTGCGAGCGTGCGTGTGTGCGTGTGTGTGTGCGTGTGCGTGCGTGCATGCGTGTGCGTGTGCGTGTGCGTGTGTGTGTGTGTGCGCGTGCGTGCGTGTGTGTGTGTGTGTGTGTGTGTGTGTGTGTGTGTGTGTGTGTGTGTGTGTGTGTGTGTGTGTGTGTGTGTGTGCGCGCACATCAGCACAGAATTACAATGTAAAATGCATATAAATATCTCCCGTGTGATCACTGCTTTATACACGCAGACAACAAAAGCCAGCAACCGACCACTGGGTATCGCGTGGTTATCAAAATGTAACGAACACAACACAACACGAGTCAGAAAAAAGCAAAAAAAGAAGATTCATTCCCCCCCTCCATATAAATAGAATGTAGGTGACGAACAATTTGGCATTACTGAGAAGCAAGATATGCAATTTCCTTAGCTGACAAGCCTACCGACGGCATGGTTATTGTAGAAGTCGGCCAGGCGCACCATTTCAGCTGCCTCAATGATTTCTCTTGTGAGCTGGTTCTTGTGCTTTGCTATAATCACCGTCTCGCCAAAGCGTGGCATGCATTTGCATCTCTGGCAGTGTTCACCGAGCTGCCCTGTGTGCCGAATCTTCACGTTTCGTAGATGCTCTTGCAATGTTACATTGGAACATCGTGACGTGTGGCCTACGTATTTGTGACCGCATGGTGAGGGGATGACGTGCACATTTTCGGCGCATGCGAGGAACCTGTTCCTGTAGTTGCTGCTGCAGCTCTTTCTCTGTTTTTGCACGGTGCAAGTCGGTTCACTAAGCTCCGAAAGCTTTTCGGGAGCTGAAAAAACCACTTTGACAATGCGGCGTGCACCGATCTGCTTTTGTCAGTGAGGCAACTGGTGTACGAATGGAACAACAACCGTTTTTTCGCTGAATAACTCCCTTGGGTTAACAATGGAGTGTTCGTTTAGTAACGAACGCTTGACGTCCCCCAGGAGCTTGTTCGCAACCGAAGAAATAAGTTGCGGTAAATAACCGGCCTTACTCAAGCGGTCTTATTGTGCCCTAAGACTAAGCTCACATTTGTGGAAGCCGGTATTGAATTTTGCCCTGCTCACCTCTGAGTGTCTTGATTCTGTTTTTGCCCATAGCTGTATTCTCTTCAGTTGTAATTATGCACCGCTGTATTAACAGTGTTTCTTCGTTCACTGGTGCTTTTTATAGGCAAATGCTGTTCATTTTATTTCTGTTAATCAATATCGATAGCTCGGGTAGTTAAATCTCAACCGCCGCCCTCCTCAGTCTCGCTATGGCTGCCTTCATTTTCCAAGTTGGATTGCAGGTTCGTTTCAAATCGGCTAATTGTTCCACAGCTGCTGCTGTAGAACAATATGGTTGTAAGTTGTCCTCTAGCAAGTTTACCCCACCTTCATCTTTCCCAGTACCTCGAATGTTTCGGGAAAAGTTACTTTAGAATTCTGTGTCCTGGCTCTGACTGACTCCGTATCGGTATTCTTCCTTTTCGGAATCCCGATATCTCGCTGTTGAGGTACAGACTTACTTATCAACTAGCCAGTCTATGATATCTCCTCGGTGCAACCAGTACCCCGCGCCTTTTGCTGTCGGCACGGAGCTTTTTATTTATCCGGGTAATACGTCTACACGGAAGCCCCTTCAGGTCATGCCGGCTACATTTTTAGACGCTCGTACATGATGAAGCTCCGGGTGGTACTGTTCGCAGTCATTATTGCCAAGGGTGAAGATGTCGAAGTAGTGAAGCATTCTAGGAATCTCATGCTTGCTGTACTACCTAATGCTAAGGTGACGCTCGGAAGGAGAAAAACGTTAGCCACATGAGCTTCTTTTTACACCGAAACCATTAAAAATAGTTGGGTTTCGCACAGTGTTCCAGCAGGATACTTGTAAAGTGGTTCTATGACACTGTAGACTCATGGCCTCTGACTAGCAGTCACTAATATCAAGAATATGCCTGGTGTCTTCAGGTGCCCTAGCCACAAAAAAAGAGTCTATTTATGCATAGAAGAACAAGTTTCAAGGAGGACGGTCGAGGGGCTCAGAACATCAAGCTAGGGAAGAGTTTTTTCCCCGAGAAATTTCTTCCGAACACTAGTGCAGGCCGCTGTTTTTAACACGACATTTGAGCAGTACGGTTCCTAAGCAATGCGTGAATTCAGCAATCGTGGGGAGCCGGTCATTAACAGTATTAGTAGTACAATGACTCAGATGTGGCCTGATGGCAGGAAAATGGAATAACTTTATAAAATCTGTTGGGTCGGTTGAAGGGCTGCGTATAAAGCGCAGTATAGGCACTGTGCATAAAACTAAGCTATTTGGCACCCGCCTTTAGGTGTTAGCGATTGGATAGGACTGGTTTTGATGCTGTTTTGTTGTTACAGAAGGATCACGGCATGGGAACCACCAAGAACGTACTCAGAACAGGGATATGGTCATTACCGAGAGGGAGAGTGCGAGTGGAAGAGGCATCCTAATGACCCGACTACGAAAGTTTCTTACAACTCTCCGGACGTGAACCGGTCATCAATTAAGAGAGCAGTGGCTAGGTGCAGGGATGCAAACTCTCCGGAGTTTGTTCCTTTAATCAGTTGGTAAGGTGTTGTGCTGTTAAGCCCAGGGATGTGGATTTCTTGCCGGGCCCAGTGCCTACTTAAGGGCACAACAAGCCTCCTTAACGTGATGTATGGTCCTTCTGAAGGGCGAGCGTCACTCCCTACTCATCTGTTCAAGACACACCATGCACTCTGAGAGACAGATGGCCTATTGAAGCCTTGTGTCCGCTCGTCAAGTCGTCACCGAGTTAGACTCTCCGAGATTCAATAAAATATAAAAGTGTCAGCTATCAAGTACATATACAAATATCCACGACACTGTTAAGACATCTAACGGCGAAAATACAGTTAAGTGTATTGTTGACTGAAGACCTAATAACAACAACAAAACGAAACTTTACTACAGAAGGTGGACGCGTTTGTCAGCATGGGGAAGAAAGGAAGGGGGGGGAGAGTTGAATGGAAGACCTGAAGGCCTGAAGGAACAGTTGAAAACCTACCAACATTTTGGATTCATTAAAATTTCTCTTACACTTTGTGGGAATTACAGGCGTCCGCCATCTTACCTATCTCTGTCGGTCCGCCACGAAGGCAAGAGGGGCAAGACATTCTCTCCCCTCCACCCGCGCGCTTTCCGCCCGGGAGGATGCGCGTGAGAGCGGGAGCGCAGCCGAGCCCCTCACGTGGCTGGTTTATCAGGAGTTCCCCGCGGGCTGGACCGGTGCGGCCGACAGAGGAAGGCACTCTTTGAACACTAGCCATCATCAGGAGCGGCCGTGAGTACCCGCTGCTCCTTTTTGGCCTTCCTGTGTTCGCCCTCGCACCTGTTTCTTCCGTCCTGACCAAGTTGGTCTTGGTGGTGGTAGAGCTACGCGCCCGACGTCTTTATTGCCCTGCAAAAGACGTGGATCTTGGCGATTTCTGTCTTTTGTTTTCCTTACTGTTCGCTGCCGCTACGCCATTTGTAGGTCCGTGGCGGTGTTCAGTGGAGCTAGACTTGCAGCCGAGGCTCGAGTGCGAGCTAGGTCGCTGCAAGAACACTGGTCCCCATAACTTGTAAGGAACAGTGAAACCTGAAAATGAATGATACATATACCTCGGCAACATGAGCGGCAGTTTAAAATCTTCTTGAATATAAAAAGGTGCGTGGTGACCTCGAGGTAACAACTGTCCAGATTTGGTCATTGTGGCTATCAGCGCGCCCTCCTCAACGAATGCACGGAAAAGGGCACAATTGCTCTGGGTCATTTCAACGCCACTGCGCGTGCGCCCAGGGGGCACGGGTATTCAGGTGGGTGCTGGTTCCAACAATAAAAGTATTGAAATGGCATTACAGCCGCACGTGCCATCAATATAAACTTCTGATACCCTGCCATCATATCACACCAAGTCCACGAACGAGCCCACCAAGCTATTTGAAGGTAAAATAGTTTTTCTTACGCCAAGTTATCAGGGGCCATGGTGGAAGCTATAAAACGGCTGATGATTGGCTCACCTTCAAGTTTTAGTGAATCACGTCACAGGTCGGGTAAGCGAAAGAACTTAGCGAAGCACACACATGGTATGCTATGATTGTGTGAGCGCGCTACGACTACTAACGGATATATTTTCGGACGGCTCGTGAGAACGTAGGGCAACTATGCTCACAGTGTGAATCTATCCGCCGTAATGAAAGGCCTGTGGACGAACGAAGCCTGTATCCTTCACCATGTAGGAACAACTTCAACCCGTACACAAGACTGGTAACACAAAATGTGCATGCTGTATGTTTATGGCCCTCGTTCCGCGTGCCTGGGGACATTCATCTATGTTGAACTGCTCCTAAAGCGACCTTCAGGAAACTAACATTATTGTGTCCTCCGGAAGCGAATGAGTGCCCTGTGCTACTTGGAGGACAATATTTTTTATACGGGCCGCTTGACTGTGTAAAATCTGTTGTCTCATCCCCTGCTGACATTTTTGCAGTCTACCGGACAATGTGATAAATGATGAATCTATGTGTCTGTGATGCGATAATCTGGTGCGATAACCACTACGCTACCGGCGGGGCTGCTTCCCCACCGAGGAAGTGGTGGGGAGGCAGCCCCGCCGGTAGCGTAGTGGTTAACGCGCCAGACCGGTATTCTGGCGGTCGTGGGTTCGGATCCCACCCTGCCGGCATTTTTTCACCACTTTCTTTCTACTCAAAAAATTTTTCATATCTTTCTATGACCTAACGCATTCCCTCCTTTGCTTTTTGCGGTTTTCTTGACTGTCAACCCTTATTCTGTCTTAATTCACTGAGCCCCTCATTTCCCATTTCTGATTCGCTATATATATATATATATATATATATATATATATATATATAGTCGTGAAGTGGAGTCCTTAGTTGCTGCAGCAATACGCACAAAGTAGAAGTACGCTCTTCGGAGACTTTATTTCCAACGTTTCGACCTGAGACAGGTCTTCCTCAGGAATGAAAGCTTTGGGTAAAATCGCACGGACTCAGAGTGGGGGCGGCGCCCCGAAACACAAGCCACATGGGAAACAAACACACAAACGACCACAAACAGCATACAGAGCTTATTCTGCCAAAGGCAGGCGAAAAAAAGCCTTAAAAAAATAAATAAAAAGGCGAAAGGAAGAGGGAGGAACAAGGTGGCAAGGAGGAGGCAAGAAAGAGGCAAAGAGGAACACACTGCATGAACGCGGGTTGTGGGGATAACAGAAAATGCGACGAGTTCACGGGTGGCGAAAGGCCCAAAAACATCCGGTGTCTCCGGGAGGGAAAAACTACAAAGCACACGCCGCCACGAGCAGTGAGTTTACATGCGCGTCACCGGTAACAAGGATTAACTACTGACCGTCTTCAGCGGCATGGTCAAGAATGCAAGCGGGGCCAATTACTGCATCTGAAGCGCAGGCAGCCTCCACGACTTTGGGGGGTCCCACAAAAGCCAATGGGGGAGCCCATTTGAGGCGTCCCCTTCTCCGCCTAAACCTCCATTTGTACACGGCGTCGCGTCGTGTCGCGCCAGGTCAATGTACGGCCTGTTAACTGTTAGTACTCGGCTGTCGCCGGCACGCGTGGAGCCCTGGGCCCAATCCACGAAAATATGTCGGAGCGCAGCAATTTAAAAAAAAAACATGAAAACAAGAAGAGAGAGGCGACCGTCGGTATGTGCCGTGCCTCTGGGGAAACCAAAGAAAAAGAAAAAAAAGAAAAAAAAGAGGGAAACAATGAAAAAGAGAAACAAAGCAAAACATGAGTGGAAAGACAGGAAGGACGCGTGCACTCCGTGAACACCAGCATTGGGGATCACAATGTGATTACAAAACACCCGAGGCATAAGCCACAACAGGCACCAAAATAAAATACTTCTTACACGCTCGGTTGGAACTAAAAGCTTCAACATTCCGTTTCACATTTCTCAAGGATAAAATGGGTATGACATATGGTGACATAAACAGGCAATGGGTACCATCTGGTTATTAATGAGGCATGTTATGCTTGCTAAGCGTTGAGACAAGGAAATGAGAGAAAAAAATATAAAAATAAAAATAGCGGGGACGGGTAGGGAAGTTTTGGTAGGGGGTCGGGAGCGGACGAGATAATTGTAGTGACTGCGGAACATAATGGTAGGTTGTTGGTGTTACAATGTACAACCTCACACCTGGAGCAACAGGCTGCCCGTAAACATCAGACCGTGCAATGCCCTGCGCGGGAAGGGCCGATAGCAAAAGGACAACAAAACTACAAGGTCTGGTATGTCCCGGGGTCACTATGCTTCAATGGTCATGCAGCGTACGAATTACAGTCATAGTCCCAGGACTCTCATTAAGACCCCCCTTCAGGGTATTAAATTTGTAGATTAAGTAAGACTCACATTGTTCTCGCTCCCTACAGCTAGAAAAACTGCTCTGTAGAAGCGTGACTTTAATGTCATCGAAAGAGTGATTTTGCATCGCTAGGTGTCTGGACAAGGGAAGGTTTGGGAGTGCCTTGGTATGATAGCGGTGATTGTTAAACCGCATTCGAAAAGGTCCATCCGTCTGTCCTATGTACTGCATATTACATCCGCCACACTCCAATAGGTAAACCAAATTTGACGAGTCACAATCGAATGACCCACGTATAGAATATCGGAAGTCCGAATGTGTGCTAATTGCTATCGGCCCTTCCCGCGCAGGGCATTGCACGGTCTGATGTTTACGGGCAGCCTGTTGCTCCAGGTGTGAGGTTGTACATTGTAACACCAACAACCTACCATTATGTTCCGCAGTCACTACAATTATCTCGTCCGCTCCCGACCCCCTACCAAAACTTCCCTACCCGTCCCCGCTATTTTTATTTTTATATTTTTTTCTCTCATTTCCTTGTCTCAACGCTTAGCAAGCATAACATGCCTCATTAATAACCAGATGGTACCCATTGCCTGTTTATGTCACCATATGTCATACCCATTTTATCCTTGAGAAATGTGAAACGGAATGTTGAAGCTTTTAGTTCCAACCGAGCGTGTAAGAAGTATTTTATTTTGGTGCCTGTTGTGGCTTATGCCTCGGGTGTTTTGTAATCACATTGTGATCCCCAATGCTGGTGTTCACGGAGTGCACGCGTCCTTCCTGTCTTTCCACTCATGTTTTGCTTTGTTTCTCTTTTTCATTGTTTCCCTCTTTTTTTTCTTTCTTTCTTTTTTTTTTTTTGTTGCCCCTGAGGCACGGCACACACCGACGGACGCCTCTCTCTTCTTGTTTTCATTATTTTTTTTTTAAATTGCCGCGCTCCGACATATTTTCGTGAATTGGGCCCAGGGCTCCACGCGTGCCGGCGACAGCCAAGTACTAACAGTTAACAGGCCGTACATTGACCTGGCGCGACACGACGCGACGCCGTGTACAAATGGAGGCTTAGGCGGAGAAGGGGACGCCTCAAATGGGCTCCCCCAGTGGCTTTTGTGGGACCCCCCAAAGTCTTGAAGGCTGCCTGCGCTTCAGATGCAGTAATTGGCCCCGCTTGCATTCCTGACCATGCCGCTGAAGACGGTCAGTAGTTAATCCTTGTTACCGGTGACGCGCATGTAAACTCACTGCTCGTGGCGGCGTGTGCTTTGTAGTTTTTCCCTCCGGGAGACACCGGATGTTTTTGGGCCTTTCGCCACCCGTGAACTCGTCGCATTTTCTGTTATCCCCACAACCCGCGTTCATGCAGTGTGTTCCTCCTTGCCTCTGTCTTGCCTCCTCCTTGCCACCTTGTTCCTCCCTCTTCCTTTCGCCTTTTTTTTTTTTTTTTTTGAAGGATCTTTTTCGCCTGCCTTTGGCAGAATAAGCTCTGTATGCTGTGTGTGGTCGTTTGTGTGTTTGTTTCCCATGTGGCTTGTGTTTCGGGGCGCCGCCCCCACTCTGAGTCCGTACGATTTTACATTCATTCCTGAGGAAGACCTGTCTCAGGTCGAAACGTTGGAAATAAAGTCTCCGAAGAGCGTACTTCTACTTTGTGCGTATTCCTGCAGCAACTAAGGACTCCACTTCACGACTTTTTCTACAATGTCTGCTGCGTGCGCCTCTTCGAGACTCATCTGGAAATTCCCTTCCCATGCCCCCACGTGCGCCATCGTTGGGGATTCGCAAACCAAATATTTACACAAGAACTTCGACCCATCTAGTCCTCACTCACCGGCGTTTATCACGCTACCGGGAGCCGGCATCCGCGACGTTGTGAACTTGTTGGACTTCGTGCCACGAGGTGTGACAGAACTCATCCTACACGTTGGGACAAACGACGTAGCCAACACAAACGGCCAAGTCGCAAAGGAGAGATATTCGAATCTTCTCGACCACATTGCAAAGGAAAGACCTGATATCCAGGCAACATTTGTAACTCTGGTGCTCCCACGGTCGCCAAACCGTCGACGGAACCCCCATGATTGGAGCGCTGCAGCTAGATTCAACAGAGAAGCCGACGCCTTCAACTGCCTCTTGGTCGAGTTGTGCGAAAACCGTGAGAAAGTCTTTTTCTTGCACCACTGCCTGCATCACTTCCCCCCAAAAATGGTTCTGGCAGCCGACGGTCTACACCCAAGCTTTGGTGGTGTGTCGATTATGGCGTGGAACTTGTACACCTTCCTTCTAGAACTCCGACGGCCTAGGTTTGCAGACTGGCAGGATTATGCGTCACCATCACCAGCTCGTGAAACGCAACAGGAGCCTACGTCCGCACAGGCCACACTGCAAACTGAACCAAGTCGTTATTTGGACTTGGACTGGCCCCCACTGACCCATGTGACTTCCCCGAATCCAGCTACCGGTCCTCACCCTCACAACTCCCTTGACGCAACACCCGCCGGAGGTGCAACTGCCATTCCTGAGACTCCAGCTCCACAACCGGAGGTACTTCCCCCACGCCGACCACGTAAGCAGAGTGCCAGCCCTGAAGCCCATCAAGTGGACCCGACACCAGGACCCGAGTCACCCTTCCTACGCCTCCGACGACGAAGGTGTTCCAGCCCTGGCCCCACCGCAGAGCTCCGACGGGGAAATGGACGCACGTCTCCCAAGTTACCCACAACGAGCACCCCCCAGACAACACCGCAGCAACCCCTGTCAGGGATAGCACCGCAAGATCGCGCAGCGCTGCACACACTTTCCACGGGGGACAGTGAGGACGCTGTCAAAACTCCAGCTCCAAAGTACAACCTTAGGAAATGCCCTGGATCGGCCCGCCGAGTGCAGAGTGATTGACGTGTTGGCCCCGAGCCCAAGCCGACTTCCTCTTCCTCAGGTGCCGTAACCTTAAAATCCAAAGTATTCTTAAAAGTCAGGAAAATTGTAGACAAGCGCGTACGCCATGACCTTCATGTTCGTACCCTTCAAACATATAAGCTAGAAGGTATTGTACCCAAAGGGCTCCGTATTTCACTGCCTCCTTCAATGAGGAACCTATCTAATAAGAATGTAGAAAAATGGAATCGAATACTAAATACTGCTTCTCTAGAATTACTCCAGGTCACAATAGAGCACTCTGAAGTAATGTTAACGTCACTTCTGGCAGAGGAGCGTCGAGTCCGGGAAAGTGCCTTACTTTCAGCACCGGAACTCGAGGAGCTGAATATATTTGAGGCCAAAAAAACCCTCGAGGTTTCAAGAACAAAGTTAAAAAAACTCGAAAGGGATAACGTCCCGGGGCATGGCGGGTCGTATGCGAGGGGCGTCAGACAACAACCGTGTCTGCCTCTTGTGGATGCGGTTGACCGCGAGGAGGGTGTTGACAGCATGCCGGGGGAACCGCCGCTGGGGGTTGAATGCGGCGACGGGGGCGGGCAAATCGTTAATTTATCGAAGATTAAATTAAGCGCCACTGAGATATCTGTTCTGTCCCGGGGTCTCACATTTTGCCCGAGCAACGGGAAGTACTCAGAATTAACACTCCTGAAAGATTTAGATAATTTTGCCCGTACTCTGCGTTTACGAGAGTACTTCTTCGATAGAAGTGATGGGGAGAACGCCAAACCTTCTTTCGTCGCCAAGCACCACTGGACCCCCAGTGCACAAAGGGAGGAAAATCTCGACTTGTATATTCGTGCCGTCCAGAGAGACGTTTTCCAAGCATACCAATCACGCCGAACCCCTGATCACAACATCACAAAAAACGAACAGGATGCTCTCAATGCATTGAGTAACCGACAGGACATTGTAATCAAACCAGCTGACAAGGGAGGGGGGATTGTTATTCTCGACCGGAATGATTACGTCAAAGAAGGGGATCGGCAATTAGGCGACCGGAAATTCTATAAGCCCCTTTTATCAGACCCTACTAAAGAACACCAAAAAATTGTAAATAACGTGCTGGAGCAACTTGTGGGGGCCCGAGAAATTGATAGAAAACTTGCCAGGGCACTAACATCGGCCCACCCAGTGGTTGGCCGCTTTTACATGCTTCCAAAATTACACAAAATTGGAAATCCCGGCCGCCCAATTATATCGGGAATAGGCACCATCACAGAGCCAATTTCAGGTTATATAGATTACCTGATTCGCGATATACCCCCTCAATTTCCATCATACTTACGGGACACTAACCATTTTCTCCAAAAAATCGAGGGAATGGTTCTGCCGGACGGTGCATTTCTCGTAACATTGGACGTGACCTCCCTTTATACCAACATTCCGCACAGCGATGGCATCAGTGCCCTCATTCAGTCGTACAACGAACACCGCGAAGAAGACTCTCCCAGCCCGAGGGGTTGTTGAGGTATTAACGCGTCTCGTATTAGAACTCAACAGTTTTGAATTTGAAAACAAATACTTTTTCCAAACAAGTGGTACTGCGATGGGAACAAAAATGGCCCCTAATTATGCCACCATATTCATGCACAATATTGAAACCAAATTCCTCTCTACTTCAGACAGTTCACCTGCACTGTACAAGCGATTCCTTGACGACATTTTCATGATCTGGACAGACACTGAGCAACGACTTATTGCCTTTATAGAAGAATTCAACACAGTTCATCCTAATATCTCATTCACATACGAGTACTCTCGCACCGAAATTAGTTTCTTGGACGTTCAGGTTCATGTGCGGGCGGGGTCACTGGAGACGAGTGTGTACAGGAAACCTACAGACCGCCAACAGTACCTGCACTTCAACAGCTGCCACCCACGCCATTGCAGAACGGCTATCCCTTATTCCCAGGCACATAGATTTAGAAGAATTTGCTCCAGGGATGAAGACTTTCGTTCGAACGCCAGCCGAATGCGGGGCGTCCTCGTCAAACAGCGTTACCCGCCGGCCCTTGTTGACGATGCCATTTCTAGGGCGGCAAGTTTAAATCGTAACACACTGCTACAGGGGTCGCACGTGAATGATGAGAATAATTCCCGCGCTAATTTGGTCTTAACTTTTACTAGTAGCCCACCGAACGTGAATAAAATTTTAAAAAAGCACTTCAACATTCTTCAGCAGAGCGAACGACTTTCCCAAATTTTCAGTGATCCTCCGCGTGTAATATACAGGCGCGCAAAAAGCATAGGGGACTATCTTGTCCACGCCAAAGACAGGGACGCCCAGCAATTAGGCTGCCGACCATGTGGCAAAAACAGATGTTTGGTGTGTAAACACGTGCAGACCGCGAGGGTGGCAATTAGCACACATTCGGACTTCCGATATTCTATACGTGGGTCATTCGATTGTGACTCGTCAAATTTGGTTTACCTATTGGAGTGTGGCGGATGTAATATGCAGTACATAGGACAGACGGATGGACCTTTTCGAATGCGGTTTAACAATCACCGCTATCATACCAAGGCACTCCCAAACCTTCCCTTGTCCAGACACCTTGCGATGCAAAATCACTCTTTCGATGACATTAAAGTCACGCTTCTACAGAGCAGTTTTTCTAGCTGTAGGGAGCGAGAACAATGTGAGTCTTACTTAATCTACAAATTTAATACCCTGAAGGGGGGTCTTAATGAGAGTCCTGGGACTATGACTGTAATTCGTACGCTGCATGACCATTGAAGCATAGTGACCCCGGGACATACCAGACCTTGTAGTTTTGTTGTCCTTTTGCTATCGGCCCTTCCCGCGCAGGGCATTGCAGGGTCTGATGTTTACGGGCAGCCTGTTGCTCCAGGTGTGAGGTTGTACATTGTAACACCAACAACCTACCATTATGTTCCGCAGTCACTACAATTATCTCGTCCGCTCCCGACCCCCTACCAAAACTTCCCTACCCGTCCCCGCTATTTTTATTTTTATATTTTTTTCTCTCATTTCCTTGTCTAGACGCTTAGCAAGCATAACATGCCTCATTAATAACCAGATGGTACCCATTGCCTGTTTATGTCACCATATGTCATACCCATTTTATCCTTGAGAAATGTGAAACGGAATGTTGAAGCTTTTAGTTCCAACCGAGCGTGTAAGAAGTATTTTATTTTGGTGCCTGTTGTGGCTTATGCCTCGGGTGTTTTGTAATCACATTGTGATCCCCAGTGCTGGTGTTCACGGAGTGCACGCGTCCTTCCTGTCTTTCCACTCATGTTTTGCTTTGTCTCTCTTTTTCATTGTTTCCCTCTTTTTTTTTCTTTCTTTCTTTTTTTTTTTTGTTGCCCCTGAGGCACGGCACATACCGACGGACGCCTCTCTCTTCTTGTTTTCATTATTTTTTTTTTAAATTGCCGCGCTCCGACATATTTTCGTGAATTGGGCCCAGGGCTCCACGCGTGCCGGCGACAGCCGAGTACTAACAGTTAACAGGCCGTACATTGACCTGGCGCGACACGACGCGACGCCGTGTACAAATGGAGGCTTAGGCGGAGAAGGGGACGCCTCAAATGGGCTCCCCCATTGACTTTTGTGGGACCCCCCAAAGTCGTGAAGGCTGCCTGCGCTTCAGATGCAGTAATTGGCCCCGCTTGCATTCCTGACCATGCCGCTGAAGACGGTCAGTAGTTAATCCTTGTTACCGGTGACGCGCATGTAAACTCACTGCTCGTGGCGGCGTGTGCTTTGTAGTTTTTCCCTCCGGGAGACACCGGATGTTTTTGGGCCTTTCGCCACCCGTGAACTCGTCGCATTTTCTGTTATCCCCACAACCCGCGTTCATGCAGTGTGTTCCTCCTTGCCTCTTTCTTGCCTCCTCCTTGCCACCTTGTTCCTCCCTCTTCCTTTCGCCTTTTTTTTTTTTTGAAGGATCTTTTTCGCCTGCCTTTGGCAGAATAAGCTCTGTATGCTGTGTGTGGTCGTTTGTGTGTTTGTTTCCCATGTGGCTTGTGTTTCGGGGCGCCGCCCCCACTCTGAGTCCGTACGATTTTACATTCATTCCTGAGGAAGACCTGTCTCAGGTCGAAACGTTGGAAATAAAGTCTCCGAAGAGCGTACTTCTACTTTGTGTATATATATATATATATATATATATATACTGAAAAGATAAAAACTCACACCGAGCGCGAAAAAAATAAGGTTATTAGAGACAGAGACAAACGAGAAAGACTTAGAAAATAAAAATAAGTTTACTGACGTTTCAGGGAGAGGACTCCCTTTCTTACTCTGAAGAAAGGGAGTCCTCTCCCTGAAACGTCAGTAAACTTATTTTTATTTTCTAAGTCTTTCTCGTTTGTCTCTGTCTCTACTAACCTTATATATATATATATATATATATATATATATATATATATATATATATATATATATATATATATATATATATATATATATATATATATATATATAACACAGAAAGAAGGGTTGGCAGTCGAGAAAACCTCGGAAAGCAAAGGGGAGGATGTGGTAGATCATTGAAACAGATTAAGAATTTGGAAAGAAAGAAAGAAAGTGAAGAAAAAATGCCCGCCAGGTGGGATCCGAACCCACGACCTCCAGAATACCGGTCTGGTGCGAAATATATATATAAATATATATATATATATATATATTGAGAGGCAATGCCAGGAGACTTGGCGGACGACGTTTATTCGGCGAGCGGTACCCTGGCCAGAACAGGATCAACCACGATGGCGAAGATGGCGCGTCCGAGAAAGACGAAGAGCGATGAGATGATGATGGACGCACCCAATGCAGCGACGACGACGAAACACGAAGGCGGTATTGGCCAGTCATAATACTGAGCTATGGCCTGATGACGGGACATTTAAGGTTCGCGCTTACAATATTATCCCCCCCTCCGCGGAAGCGGCCATCCTGGCCGTCACAGTCAGGTAGAGGAAGCCCGTCGGATGAAAGGCTTGATTCGGGAAACATGAACGATCTCAGTTCCACGACACCGGCGGTCACTGACACCGGAAGTAGGGGTTACGCGGTAGTTAACTGGTGAGGTCTGCGCGATGATTGTGTAGGGGCCAATGAAGCGGGGAAGGAACTTCTCGCATAACCCAGGGGCACGGAGAGGGGTGCACAGTAGGACTTCTTCCCCGGGTTGGTAGGATACAGAACGATGCCTCTCATCGTAGCGGGACTTGCGGCTGTTTTGGCAGGCTGCCGTGTTCATACGGGCAAGACTGCGGCAGTGCGCAAGTCGGGAAACAAACTGGTCGGGCAGGCTTGCAGTAGAAGATCTAGGTGCAGAAAGGAAAGATGTGTCAAGTACCGACGAAGGGGAACGGCCGTAGACAAGGAAGAACGGAGAGAATACTGTGGTGTGTTGTACAGCGGTGTTGTAGGCGTAGGTGACAAAAGGTAAAATGGTATCCCAGTTGGTGTGGTCCGGTCGAATGTAAAAGGAAATCATGTCGGAAAGAGTACGGTGGAAACGCTCAGTGATGCCGTTTGTTTGCGGGTGGTAACTGGACGTAGTCTTGTGAATGGTTTCAGCGGCACGAAGAACTTCGGAAAGGAGAGTAGAAAGGAATGTCCTTCCGCGGTCGCTGAGCAGAACGCGAGGGGGACCATGGCGCAGGAAGATTGCTTGCAAGAAGAATTCCGCAACCTCCGAGGCGCAGCCCGTTCGAATAGCCGCTGTTTCGGCATAGCGGGTCAGGTGGTCAACCGCGGTGACAACCCACCGATTACCGGCTGGGGTGGCTGGAAGGGGTGCGTATAGATCGATCCCTACAACTTCGAATGGAGTCGAGGGCATAGAAGGGGTAGTAGCGTCCCAGCTGGACTCGAGGTCGGTTGTTTACGGCGTTGACACGGTTCACAGGATGAAACGTATTTGGCGACACTTGTTGAAAGTCCGAGCCAAAAGAAGCGGCTTTTTATGCGATCGTATGTCTTAATGTAGGCAAGGTGACCAGCGGTAGCATCGTCGTGAAAAGTTCGCAATATCTCTTGCCGAAGGGAACGCGGAACCACAGGGACCCATTTGTCGCCAGTAGGATGATAGTTGACGTGGTAAAGGCAGCCGCCATTCATGAGTTTTTATCTGTTGAGATGCCGACGCGAACGGCTGTTGAGAGGTTGGGTTGAACCGTCTAGGAGGTCGATAAACCTGCGGCAGTACCTGTCAGCTCGTTGTAAGGAGAGAAGATTAGAAGGTAACGCCGGGCTGACGGGCTCGGTGGAGGCAATAGTAATAGCTGGCTCTGTCGGAGGTGGCGCTTGACAACTTTCCTCTGTCAACAACAGCGGACAGCGTGAAAGTGCATCGGCATCCGAGTGCTTTTTGCCGGATTTGTACACCACGTCAAAATCGTACTCTTGCAGCTTAAGTATCCAGCGGCCAAGGCGTCCGGTTACATTCTTAAGGGAGGATAGCCAGCAGAGTGCATGGTGATCCGTTACAACGGTGAAGTGACGACCATACAAGTATGGTCGAAACTTTGGTACGGACCAAACTACAGCGAGGCACTCCTGCTCGGTTATCGCGTAGTTACTCTCTGCTGGCGTCAACGTCCGGCTGGCGTAGGCAACCACGTGCTCCAAAGATGATGAATTGCGTTGCAGGAGCACAGCAGCAAGACCATGTCCACTGGCGTCGGTGTGGAGTATAGTCGGAGCGTTGTCATTAAAATGGCTAAGTACGGGTGCAGAAGTGAGAGCCTGTTTGAGCTCCAGAAACGCTGTTTCGCATTCTTTAGACCAGGTAAACGGTGTGCCAGAAGCTAAGAGCTTGTTTAAGGGTGAAGCTATTGCCGAAAAGTTGCGAATGAAACGACGGAAGTATGAAGCCAATCCAAGAAAACTGCGAAGTTCTTTCTGACGAAGACGTCGGGGAAAATTCATTACGGCTCTCGTTTTATCCGGATCGGGGCGAATCCTTGCTAACAACGTGCCCCAATACTTTGATGGCCGTGGTTGCAAAGTGACATTTTTTTGCATTGAGTTGGAGACCGGCCTCGCTGAGGCAAGCTAATACTTGGTCCAGGCGTTGAAGGTGCTCGGCAAATGAGGAGGAAAAGATGACAATGTCGTCCAGGTAACAGAGACACGTTTTCCATTTAAAGCCACGAAGGACATTGTCTATCATTCTTTCAAATGTAGCGGGAGCATTGCAAAGCCCGAATGGCATTACATTAAATTCGTAGAGGCCATCGGGTGTTGCGAAAGCTGTCTTCTCTTTGTCGGCTTCGTGCATGGGGATCTGCCAGTATCCCGATCGAAGATCGAGACTAGAAAAGAATTCTGCCCCTTGCAAGGTGTCGAGTGCGTCGTCGATGCATGGCATCGGATAAACATCCTTGCGAGTGATCTTGTTGAGGGCCCTGTAATCCACACAAAACCTCACGGAGCCGTCATTCTTCTGAACTAGCACCACAGGTGATGACCAGGAGCTAGCCGAAGGACGAATAATATTTCGCTTCAACATGTCGTCCACGTTTTCTTGAATAATTTTACGTTCTTTAAGTGAAACGCGGTACGGGCGCCGACGGACGTCACAGGAACCATCCGTTTCGATACGATGGGTGGCCATAGAAGTCTGCCCCAGAACAGAAGAGTTAGTATCAAATAAAGCTTTGTGCTTTTCCGGTAGGGTCAACAGGGTGTTGGTTTGCTCCGTGGAAAGGTCGGGATTGACATTCGCACCAATCGGGACAGCCGGCGGTTTAAGATCAGCAGAATTGTCCACTGTCGCAAAAGAGTCAAGAGGAAGAACGTCAACGGCATCATCGTGGGGCACAGAAGCAATAGCGGCGTGCTGGGGTACCAAGAGGATCTCCGACGTCGAATTTATAGCGGCGAGATAGGCAGATCCACGAGAAAAACGGACAAGGCACGGCGGTATTAACAGTCCTTTAACAAAGAATTTTCCGGTTGGTGCAATCAACACGTCGCCGTCAACAATTTGGTCTGAAGACACTGAAAGAACAGCTTCTTGTCCAGGGAAAAGTGTACAGTCGGAGGTCGTCACCAAACGTAGATCTGACGCGCTATCGACACTTGCGAGCTCTGTTCTTGCGATATCAATCATTGGTCGACCACAGGAAATGATAGCAGATGCCGAACGTAAAAAGTCCCAACCAAGAATTACTTGATAGACGCACGAAGAGAGTACTGCAAACTGAACGTGATGGCGACTGTCATTGATGAGTATGCGCGCAGTACAATATCCTGAAGGCCGAATGATATCCCCGTTCGCACTACGCAGAGCTGGGCCCGAGTAAGGAGTCCTCACCTTTCTTAGTCGAGAGCACAAACGTTCATGAATGATGGATATGCTGGCACCCGTGTCTACCAATGCGTCAGCAGGAATTCCCTCAACGATGACAGTCAAAGTGTTCCATGGCCGGTCCGGGGGTCTTACATTTTCCCTTTGTGTTGCAGTTTCGCCCCCCAAAACTGCAGGACCTAGTTTTCCGGCGCGTGGCTGGTATCACGCAAGACTGGTCGCAGAGGCGACACAGCCCGACGGTGTGGTGATGGTGAACGGCGTCGTTCGTTTCGGGAGTTGCGAGGAAAGTCAGCGGGGTCAGGTGGAGAGGGTGAACGACGTGGCGGCGACGTATAACGCTGTTGGCGGTAGCCGTAGCTAAAACGCATGTTATCGCGCTCGTAGCTGTCGTAGCCACGTCGCTCGTCCTGTTGACGCCGGCGGCAAAACCGGGAGATGTGGCCACGTATACCGCAGTAATAACACACCGGTCGACCCACAGCTATGTCTTGTCGGGGTGGTCGCCATGCTTGGTAGGGAGAACGGGGACCCAGAGCCGTAGGAATGGCCGCCACATAGTTGGTCGCAGGTTGAGCCAGGATCGGGATCAGCGGCATGGATGGTCGCCGAGCAACCTCTGAGTAAGATGGAACCGCCAGAGGAGTCGGAGGGTCGGGAGGAGTGAGGCCAGGCATAGCGGCAAGCTCCTCTTTAACAATTTCCCGTAGGCCGGTTGCAGAAGGCTGAACATAGGCACCAGGAGCACAAGGAGAATGGTAATCACGGAGCTCTTCACGGATGACAGCCCGTATCAGCGCCCGCAGGTTATCATCTCTGGGGTACTGCGGCGTGATGACCTCCTGCTGCAGACGGATAGACTGCAGTTCGTCCAGCCTTTGGCATGTCGTGGTTACATCAGCGACAGTCGGCGGGTTTTCAAGAGCGAGAGCCGTGAACGCAAATTGATTGTTGCCCTTCATGATGTGACGAATGCGGTCTCCCTCCGACATGTCGCTGTTAACGCGGCGGCACAAAGCAAGAACATCCTGAATGTACGAGGTGCAACTCTCGTGAGCCTGCTGGACACGGCTTTCTAGCTTCTTTGTGGCTTCAGAGCGAGCAGCGGAAGAGCCGAAAATCTGGCGCAGTTGCGTCGTGAAGTCCGGCCAGTCACTGATACGGCGCTCATTCTTCAAAAACCATGTCTTGGCTGCTTTGTCCAGGGACCACGAGACGTTTTGAAGCTTCGCGTGGTCGTCCCACCTGTTAAAAGCGCTGACGCGTGCGAAGGTATCAAGCCACTCCTCGACGTCCTCACCCGGAAGGCCATTGAACATCGGCGGATCCCGCTGGTGGCTGGTTACGAAGTAAGGTGGGGAGGCAACTGAACCCGCACCGCCGGTTCGGCTGCCGGTTCCGCTGGAAGGTTCCGCTGTCATAGGCATGGTGTCTTGCGGTAAGCGACGACCCGAACGGAGCTCTAGGGGTGCACTCAGAGATGGAGGGCAAGGGATCAAACCGCACACTCCACCACTTGAGAGGCAATGCCAGGAGATTTGGCGGACGACGTTTATTCGGCGAGCGGTACCCTGGCCAGAACAGGATCAACCACGATGGCGAAGATGGCGCGTCCGAGAAAGACGAAGAGCGATGAGATGATGATGGACGCACCCCAATGCAGCGACGGCGACGAAACACGAAGGCGGTATTGGCCAGTCATAATACTGAGCTATGGCCTGATGACGGGACATTTAAGGATTTAAGGTTCGCGCTTACATATATATATATATATATATATATATATATATATATATATATATATATATATATATATATATATATATATATATATATATATATATATATATATATATATATATATATATATATATATATATATATATATATATATATATATATATATTTATATATTTATATATATGTATATATATATATATGTATGTATATGGATGCATGTAGTATGTATCAATAATCGCTTCCAAAGCTTGACTTTTGGGAAACAAAAAAAACCCACTAACATAGTAACTCAATGCTAAACACCTCTGCCAGATTCAAAAGTAACTGCGCGGATTGAAAGCGTAAAGAGTCAATCGACCAATACGACAAGCTTTATTTTCACTGAGTAAAACATGAACCCAAATGTAGGATCTAAGTTATTGTAGATGATTTTGATGGGATAATCGCGAACGCTTACGGTACACAATGGCTGTGCGCTCTGCCGCAGTGGTAACCACGCGTGGCGTTCCCATGCCGGACTAAAAGGCGAACCGCTAGACAACAGCAAGAGGTCACACGTGGGATGTGGCATATCGCGAATGACGACGCTACTGGCTTCCTGCTGGGGCAAGATAAAGTGCGACAATTGAGCTCGCTCGCCTGCGCGAGCAGCGACCGATGAGCCAGAGCTGCGCAGGAGTAAAGGAATCCCCGCAGAGGGCTACAATATAAGGCTTTAAACAGGGGCCGAGTCAAGACTTGCTCGCTGGCCTAAACTCTAGGGCAAGTACGTCCCGCACCCTTCAAGTAAAACATCATGATAATCATCACCATCATCATCATGATCATCATCATCGTCGTAATTGCGGAACGTTGGTTGGCTTTACTTCAAAGGGTTTAAGCAACGCCATCACCGACGGCGGAAGTTGAGCTTGGAAAAGAAAATAATGCACCTCAATCGGGAATGTCTAGTAGCACCCTCACGCAATAAAATAATAAAAAAAATACCAAACACCAAGAATTAAAGAACATTACCATTAACCAAAGATACAAATACAGGAAAAGCTGTAGAAAGGCTAACGACGCAAATACCATAAGAATGACTCATTCAAAATGTCCCGTAGAATGGAGAAAGCGGGACCTCAGTTCGACAGAAGATGGAATGGGTATGTTCCGGGCTAATGTTAGTGGCAGTTTCGGCAAGAGAGTTGGACAATACAGTAAACTCCTGCTAATACGAAGGGCCGCCGGGCATTCCTCACTGACGTTGCTCTTGCCGCCAGTAAGACACCGCGAGAAATGAACACCAGCGCCGTACTCCTGCGAATCGGTGCACCAAGCAAGAATCTGGGAGACTTCCTGTTCCACACTGGAGCGGACGCCATCCCACGGGAGGTCTTCCAGCACCTACTCAACTTATCGGCATGAATGTCCTTCGCAGCGTTTGTAGCCGTCCAGCCATGGACGAGTCAAACGCCACATAGACTGCCCCCGCTCTCCTGCTTTTTTTTCCCTCTCTCTCTCTCTCTCTTCCTATCCTTTGAAACCGCACTCCCCTTCCCTGGACTGGGTTGTATGAGGCAGAACGCCCCGTTGAATTCACGCGAACTCGCACGCGAATAGCCTCGGTTCTTTTCTCTTCCCTTCTTTCTTAATAAATCACCACCACCTGCTAATACAAGTATTGGGGACTGCAAAACACTGAAATACCTGAACTTCCCGTAAAATGAAAGGTCCAAAAACACTATATTTTCTTGTCCGCAACGCGTCTGTTCTCTTTTTTTTCGTTAAAATTCTCTACTTTTCCTCCATGCCGAGATACATGGATTACCATCATAGTTTAAATTCGTCTCTAAAATGGAAACCTGGGGCGTCTACCACACAAACTGCCTTCACGGCACTGTGCCTAGAAAGAAGGTTGATGACCTGAAAAGTGAGAGCGAAATGTTTGCAGCAATCGAGAATGCCACCTAGCCTGCAACTTTAACAACCATGAACTGCTTCCGCTGCGCCGGCGGCGACATCGGTATTTTGGCGCTTGAAAGTTTTCAAGGTTGTCGAAAATTGACAGCGAACTTATTGCATTTATTCGCTTTAACTTTTAATATATTGATATAATGGGTTTAACATCAGAATTAGCGAGATATACTTTTTATAAGATTTCATGTAGACTTGCCGGAATCAGCTTATCGCTTCTAACTAGCCGACATTCTAGTACGCGATATCGAATTAGCGATGCCCGAATGTATTGCTTACCCCTCACAACTGATAAAACGTGACTTGATGGCCCTGCATAGAGGAAAATGGCGATAGTGGTAAAGAACTCCCCATCAAGTACCAGCAGTAAACAAAGCCCTACTGGCACCGCAGAAACATGACGAGTTCTAGGCCTCATTTCGGAATCATATCTTCTCAGAGAAAAAATTTTTTAATGAATTTGGAAAATTCCGTGTCATCAGCTTTATCAGCTCCAAACTCAACCGCTTTGCAGCGTGGCTCTGTTTCAGGCAGGCGTCTATGCATAAAAACAAGCTTGTAATAAAACCGAAAAACCAAGGCGCACTGAATGACACACGAAGGCCTTTGCTTTCACAGCATCACTTGTTCCCGGTTGGACACAAAGTTATTATAGTACCGGATGAGTGAAGGAAGAAGCGACAGGAGTGAATCTTGGAGTCATTGCGATTTCGTAGCGTTTGTATATTCCGATGTACCGCGAGCTGCCCGAATAAAATGGGATACCGATCGTTAAAGAAAGTGAACAATAGGTTTATCTACTCTTTTATTAGCGTGCGAAAATCGTCAAAACCCATCTTTGGCCGGGATATGTCAGGTTGATGTAGGGCAGTAGCAATAGTATAACGGAGAAGTGACGGCGTTCCAAGCTTTGTAATTTTATTGCCAGATGTGAAGAGATGTATGCATAGCATTCCCAGACCTCCGCCGGCTACTGGTTCATCGCGTATGCCAGAGATGGCGCGAGGTAAGCCTTAGAGAAGCAATTATTGACGAAAGTTGCACCGTTTTTGTCCATAAAAACCTGACAACAATGTGCGATTTTTTGCCACGCTAAAATCGAACAACCCTGTTATGGAAAACGACAAAACGAGCGGAATATGAGGACAGACAGTGGGCTCGTCGCAGTGGACGCCAACTACAAACTTGTAGAACTTATTATGTTATGTGCGTGCACCATTTCTCGATACGCCTGTTTTACCTTTTAACGAAAGAAACGCAACGACTATAATGTGTACGCAAATGTGGAATATTTCCTTGCGACAGGTATCAATAAACAAATACAGTCAGCGTGACATCTCGTTTGCCTGTACTCATTTTTAAAAGGCATCCATACGAACCTTTCGCGAATATAGTGTGAATAGGAGAACGTAAAGTGCGTTGAGGCAGCAATCTTAACTGGGCCAACAGGGTGTCTTTAATGTGGGCTGTGGCAGATTTGACTAAGAACTGGGCGCCCCACGGGCAGACATGTTTCCGTCAGATTGGTACAGGAAGATAGTATAGAGGCAAGATTGTTGACTGTTGAAGAGGAACAGGTGCCAGCACGTAAGGGAGCACGAATAATAATGCCTTGGTAAGATGATGATCGAACTAAATCGCGCCAAATTATTCACTTCTGTTACGCTGCTCTAATTGCGATAAACATACACGAACTTAAACAACATTTACGGGTAAGAGAACCATCGACATTTACAACTGAGGTACGACAAAATACTTAAATTATAAAACAAGAGGGGGACGTAGTAAAAGCCTACAAGTAATAGAAATTATATTCTAGTCGGGTTCATGCCCTAAGGCCTTGGACCTGCAATCGTGGCATGCTTATTGAGAGATTAGGGAATGTGGAATTAAAAAAAGTGCGTTCTCGAGCAGCGTTATCCTTGCTTCCCGATACTAGCACGCTGGACTAACCCGACTCCGGGCACTTCATCCGTCTTATACCCCTGTCACACGGGCACTTTCAATCGCGATTGAAGTGAATCGCGATCGAGTTTTCGAGCGCGCTCGAAGCACTGCCGCTGCTACACGGCCCGTTTCAATCGAGATCGAAAAGTTGCACGGGTTGCATTCGTGTACGCCAGATGGCGCTAACAATGTACTTGTGGCCGGCGTCTGGTAACTTCACGCGGTCGTAGGTATACGTAACTATGTAGATATTACCTCACGCTTATTTGGGTCAAGTTATTTGACGCAATTTGTGGCGTTAGTTGAAGTTGTCACATTCTGTGCAATTACTGAGCGGGGACGAGAGTATCGCCGCTTTCGTTCGATCGCGCTTGGAAGCCTCGATCGCGCTTGAGAAACCAGGATTGAGTTCGAGCGGGATCGAGCTCGATCGCGATTGAAACTGCCGTGTAGCAGAGGCCCGATCCGGATTGAGCTCGATCCGGATTGACTCAATCGCGATTGAAAGTGCCCGTGTGACAGGGGTATTAGAAAACCAGACGCGGCACAAGGCAGCCCCCGGTTTCAATGACTTGGACACACTCCCTCCTGTTATCTACTGTTCGTTATTTTATGAACGGCAATCGTGTTTGAAATTGGCGCCTGCGTGTGGGAGCTAGCGCTTGAAATCGAATCTGAACCGTAACAAGAGAGCACTTTAGGTGACAGTCGAAGAAAATAGAGAAGAAGGAGGATTCTTGTTATTCAGGTTAGAATTTCCAATGTCATATAAATACTGGAAATAGTATTCGCCTTTCTTGCTTTTGTTCGCCGTTGATATTCTGCGGCAGCTGGCCCGGAACCCCTGGAACTGTGGAACGCCCTTCAGTGAAAAAGACTGCGCGAAGGCTCGAGGGTCCACCAGGGAAGCGAGCATTGTGAGGGGCATCCGCAAGTAAAGATAAACCGAACAAACTATAAGCACACTCCACTGCGGCACCAAAATACTCGCCCCATAGATGAAGTAAAGACAGCCTTTCATGCGGAGGACATCAGTGTGCTGGTGTCGTTGCGAGGGAGACTACAGGCAAATTTAACGAAGAAATATAAGCGCTGAATATCCTGATCGAACAGCACATGAAGGACGCAGAGTTTATTGTGGAGGTGAATGCTGTTTTGAAGTGTCAAGGATCGCTTAAGGTGTGATGGCATAACTAAAATCAAGAAAAGCGATTTTAGTAAGCACTTAATTCACCTGTCCCAAAAAAACAATCACTTAGGGGGTTGGAACAAAAACGCGGTAAAATCTCGCGTGGCAGTTTTCTAGAGCATCGGACACCAAAACGTTCGTTCTTTGGCGGAGAGATATGCCACCGGCCTAGTTTCTGGGAGCAGTACAAGGCGTGTGCTCACCCCATACAGGCACTAAAGCATTGCCCGCCTCGGCTCCTGATGCGCTTTCCCGAGAATACCTGGACTGCGTTGGCTCGCCCCATCCCCGGAGCTTCATGGGCACGGCCACGTCCGCAGTATGGTATCCCCAGCCGATGACCCGTCGCGACCAGCCGAGACGTGACCAACAGTGACCAGAACTGACGATGACGCCGCTCCCCCGCTCAGTACACCGCCGCTTCACCAATGGACATCAGGGTTTCTGAGCAACTTTGACGGGTACCACGTTTTTTCGGCCGTGGCTCATCGAGCTCATCACCTTAGTTCATGGTGGCGTGGAATTATTGTTTATAATCATCTCATTTTTCATTCCAGGTACTCGCCCATCCACTGCGCGCTCGACCGGGATGGTCGCCGTCGACGAGAGGGCCATGTCACGAAGAGAAGACGAAGAGGACGAAGTTGTGCGCGTGGTGCGCGAGTGCCGATCTTGGTGCTGTGAGTGAGGGCCGACATCAGGTAAATATATCGCTTCTCATCCAACCACTGTTCCTGTAATTTGTCCTGCCACCACGTAACAATATCACTGTAGGGATATTAAGGAAGGGTACCCGGGAGGAGTCAGAATGGGCAAGAGTGGAAAGGGGAACGGAAGGAGAAAGGTAAGGATGTGCGAGGGGGATGGGGCCGCAACAGGGGGAGGTGGAATATGAGGAAAGAGGAAGGAGCGAATGAAGGAAGAAAATGTTTCCCAACAACCCTTGGTCCCGGGGCGCTTCTTTGGGCAACTGGCCAAGGCTTTCTTTGCTCTGTACGTGAGCAGGAGCTGCGTCGTTGCGCTGGGGTCAGCCAACCCCACGTCCCATGATAATAAAGCAGGAGTGGAGGTGCAGGTCAACGTTGGGTGCCGATCACAAGCACATAACGTGTGGAGTATGTTGAGGTAACCTCCGCGGAAGGAGCAAGTGTGGACACGTCCAGGTGCATATCGGAAGCGGTGTGCGAGATGCTAGGCGGGTATACAGTCAAACCCGTTTATAGCGAACTGCAATATGCACTTCGATTAGTTCGATATATCCAACAGTTCGATATAGCCGAACCCGCCTACAACGAGCTGATTGTTACGAGTTCGCAATTCGCGCGAGCCCTGCCCCCTACCCAACTCCACAATCCCCGCATGCAGAAACGAACACAGTAAAGTAGCCATTACCACACCCAAAATAATCCATGTATTGCAAGTAATAAAGCTACTTTCTGCCCAATTGCCTACTTTGCAAAAAAAGCGGTGATTTTTGTTTTCACTTTCGTTTTGGCGGCTTCAAATAGCATAGCATTCTCTACACGAAACATTGTTTGCACCAGTTCGAGTCCGCGTCCTCCAAAATCGAAGAAGCATTGGCGGAGCACATCGACTGCCGAAAGCGCTTCATTACAAGCGTCGGACGGCATTCACTCGCGACATCATCGGGAACATTGGTGAGCTCTTCCCACAGTTCACCAATGCTGCTGTCTTGGTCCGGACTCGCTGACTGGGCGGGTTCCGTCGTGGGTCCCGCGCGTCGGAAACAGTTACGGAAAGTGTAGGGCGTCACGTCGCTCCGTGCGAGGCGCAATGTCTCAGTCGCGGTTCTTGCTCCGTGGTCGGGCCAATCCACATCTCAATCGCCGCTTCGAGACCATGCATTTCGGCGGCCATTCTAGGCGCACAGAGTTCCATATATCCGATGTGAACTTCGTTATAAGGAATATGTTTCCCATGTGTTTACGTAACTGATATATTTTTGTTCGATATATAGCATAATTCGCTCTATCCGGGTTCGTTATAGCCGGGCTTGACTGTACTTCTTAGTCCACATTTATCCAGGGAGGATGGAATGCCGCCTTGTAAATGTATTATCGAGTGCAAAGTATACCTCGAGCTGCGCGCCAAAAGACGTGAGGTGTAGGCCTCAGCTCTACGGCTGCTGCTCCGCCTGTCTATGTAAATACCGCACTCTAGTTGACTGATATGCCCTCATGCAGGGATGGGATGCTTACGCATTCGTATAGATACATACACGGATTCTCAATCAGGTTATATTGAATAAAACGACAACTTTCTTCGACACTACATCCTAGTGACAGCAGCATAAATGTATTTTTCACTAATTCATTTCTACAGTTATTTCTAATTTCTCGCAATCAGGCACCAAAAATGTCATGGCGGGCGCAGAAACATACAATACACCACATACCAAGAAAATTAGCTCTTTGGAGTAAGTGTCAGCTTTGATAGAATTTCGGAATACTCTACTTGTATTCACAACATGATATTACCACTTGTACCTGTACATTAAAAATGCAGAAGACTGCGACTGATATTCCATGCCTCGATTAAATGCGCCGGAAAGCATCGCCACCGAGTCGACAGAAATTCAACGCTCAGCAGAATCACTCGGGCGGAGTTGCGCAAGTAACAGCGTATCGATTCGCTCGGCAGTGCAAAAGCAGGAACCTAACCCCGCAGCCATAGCAGCGCTCAAACAGCAGGAAAAGTGTCCCCGTTTTCAACGTCCTCCCTCGGCACACACAACCCTCCCCACCGTGGCGGCTTTTAGGAGCACGAGCAAAGCGGTTTGCATTAGTGAAATCGCATACCAGCCGTATGGTCGGATTTGCGAAGCGTTCTCGTCTCGTCGTCTTGCCTCTCTTGCCGACGAGAAGAAGCATGTGCTATGGCGTGCGCGGTGTTTACGCGTGTATTCCATGCTCCTAGAAGTCTGAAGCGAACGAATAAATCGTCTGCCGCCTCCTAACCGCCTGCTTGTGTGTCTGCGTCGGCTTCCTATGGCAGGGCTTCAAATTGCGTCCGGCCCCTTTCAGCTGAGGATCCTGTTTTCCCCTGCCTACGGCTATTTATTTTGTGGAAGCCAGTGAAGTCGTGAGTACCGTGTGCTCAGCGGGGGACAAATTGGTTTCCGAATGGATGCGGCCGAAATATGAGACGAGCAACTCGTCGGTGGATATGGCTTTTGCATGCACGCGAGATATTACTGCCCGCGCTGTCGCGCTTGCGCGTTGGCGACAGACAGTGCCTGAATACGCGCCCTTATTGGAGCTTCTCTTTCTTCCTGGTACTTGTGCAGCAGCGGCAGCGATAACATACACTCTAAGAAGACGAGGAGTGCTGGGCACTCTGTCTAGGAGTAAAAACTTTTGTCCCATATTTCACTCCCTTTGGCAGCATTGGGCGACTCTTCCGAGGAGTAGCGCGTGGCGGCCAAACGAGAGGCGAAACACTCCTCGTGGGATTTACTTGCTGCTGTCGAAGCGGAGTACTTGAACCCTGTGTGGGAATTGCTATGCCATGTACAAGGCAGCGTTCCGTCACTCCCTTTAGGCGTGAATAAGCTCTATTGGTTTCGGCGTTCCCGGATACTGCAGACGGGTACTACTACTCTCTCTTGTAAAGCATCTCGTTACGCCTCAAGAGCGTTCTGCTATTCCCCGCGAGACAGCGTGTTTTCGCTCCGCCTGCTACTAGCCCCCCCCCCCCCCCCCCATCCCCACGACGGTACTATAGGCAGTTACAAGCAAACAAAACAGGACAAGCCATTTTGAAACATGGAAAAGAAGAAAAAACAAGGTCAGACTTTATTTTTCAAAAAAATACAACAATCGGTTCATTCTGCAATTTCACACAAAAAGCAATTTATTTTGAATTAAAATATCACAGCATAAAAACGGTTCTTACTCCACATGCACACAGGAGACGTAACGCCTATTGAGGATACATCCAAGAAAAATTCACAAATAAAAATGCAGCAAAGCAATTGATAACACTGAAATACAAACATTAAATTAAGTCAATAAAAATGACATTAACACCCACAAATAAAAAGGTACTGGCATTAGCACGAAAACGTCAGTAGAAATACAGCAGTGGGAAAATAGTTAACAGTATTAACATAAAACAAAGTGGCCTTAGTACATCAGTGTGCTTCACATGGACTTTCCTGGAAAGCCAGCTCTTATTTAGGACACATCAAAAACATTTACAAATAAATTTTGCGAAACAAAAATCTTGGACTAAAACTATTCAGCGTGGATTACTATTAGCGCATTACAAGGTGCAATCAACACAAAGATACAAAGCCACTGACACGGGAACTTTGCAACAGATATATGTTGGTGGGACAATATGAAACCACCGGAAACATTCCCACTGGGTTTTTTAGGCGGGTGGTTCTCAAATGAGGATGCGCTAGTAAGATTTAAAAAAGGCATAACTTGCTATTAAAAACAAACACGTTCTAGCTGAATGCTTCATAATGTTGGTGGCGGCCTTCAGAACAGCACAGACCAGGGCACCGTGCTTGAGCCGAAGTAACGTCTACAGAAGCAAGGTGCGCTTCCCCTTTGAAAACACAGACAGCAGCAATGGGAACTCATCCACGATGTCCAAGGATGTGAGCAGAAGTGTCTTGAATGCGACGGCCACTCCTGCTGACGCCTCGGGGATCTCGTTCTCTCTCAGGAAAAAAAAAAAAATCTTCGGGCAAGTACCGTCTTCCCGTGGTTCCTGCATAGGAAGAAAGAGGGGGACAGCAAAGATAAGTTCTACAATGAAAAAAAATTGACGAGTTTGACGACGTGATAGATTAGTTTTTGCGCCGAGAGAACGCATTGAACCCGTATTGGAATGCAATACTGCTTGGCGCAGTCATGCGAATGTGCGGTGACCTTGGATGCAGCCACGCTCATTGTGCCACTTGGCCAATGTCATGTCAGACAGCGCGCCCTACAGCTGTCTGCCTACGCAATGCGCCCCAAACCCATTAGTGCTTACGTGTCCGCAGCTTCTATTGTTTACCCCGCTATCGTTCCCGGTATAAAAACATTTAACAAAATTTAAGTAAAGAGAACTCTTTTTGTAACGTTATAATCCCTGATTAATTTGCATATGATTTTGCCCTCAGCCGACTGCAACGTACGGCCCATTATACGTTCACAAGTACAGCGTGTAAAAGTTGCTATGGGGCATATAGCTACTGTTTTCTTCATTCTCGAGTACGTTTCGTTGCATGCACGCTGCAGATCGCAACACCTGATGAGAACCAATAGGCTCGTATTGAACGATCAGAACGCTCGAACATTAAACCACACGCAGCGACGGCGACAAGCGACGCGAAAAAAGTACCGTAATGGGTACAACAAACACTATGGGCGACAGCGACAAACGAAAAAAAAAAATATTGCATTGCTGCCAATGCCATTCGTCGTCGTTGCTGCCGCTCGCTCGTGGGCTGCTTCTGGCCGGTATAAGCCCGCGACGGCGACGGCCCGTCGCCTGCCGCAGTTGCCGCCGTCAGCGGCCTGTGTAAAACATTTTTGTCTGTGTCGCCCACAATACCTGTTTGCCGTACCCAATGAGTGAGTTTTCTCGCGTCGCTCATCGGCTTAGACGCATGTAGTTACCCCTTAACAGTCCCATCTCCGGCCGGCCTGCCCTCAAAACGCAAAAAACCTAAACCCTGTCAGGACAGCATTTCAGTCTGCTGCTGTACGCGCGGCGGTCACTAAAATTATTGTAATTTTAGTGACTGCCACGCGCTAGACGCGCTCCTATCACTCAGCCTATTGGACGAAATTCTTTGGAGCCGCGCAGGCCACAGCTACTGCACGGCAGCCACTCTAACCCTAGCCGCCGAGCTCAGAGTACAAATCAAAACGCAAAAAACCTATCTGTACAGGATTTCAGTCAGCTGCAGTACGCGCGGCGGTAACTAAAATCATTGTAATTTTAGTGACTGCCACGTCGACGCGCTCCTATTACTCAGCCTATTGTACGAAATTCTTTGGAGCCGCGCAGGTAGCCACAGCTACTGCACGGCAGCCACTCTAACCCTAGCCGCCGAGCTAAGAGTACAAATCAAAACGCAAAAAACCTGTCTGGACAGGATTTCAGTCTGCTGCAGCACGCGCGGCGGTAACTAAAATCATTGTAACTTTAGTGACTTCTACGCGCTAGACGCGCTCCTATCACTCAGCCTATTGTACGAAATTCTTTGGAGCCGCGCAGGTAGCCACAGCTACTGCACGGCAGCCACTCTAACCCTAGCCGCCGAGTTAAGAATACAGGGTAGCGCTGCGACTACTCGCGCGACCGTGCTTCTTACCTGCGAAAACATTCGGCTAGGATACCAATACTTCACGAATCAAAGGGATTGAAACGGTGCAAGACTCGACGCTGTTTGCACACGGGTACAAAAGCCGCCCTTCAAATCTAAGCAACGGTCAAAATGAGTGACGAAAACATTAGGGTTAGCCGCTTCCGCGGACCGAAGCTAGAGAGCAACTCTCCTTCGCTAAATACACAAGATAAGAATACCAGGTTAACTAATGGCTTACCTCCACTTCCCGCCAACATTTCTTCGTCCGGTAGATAAATCCATGGTCGTCATCCCAAGATCCCAAGCTTAAGGCGCGAAGCCTGCAAAGGCAGCGACTGCACACCGGCTGGCCCGGCGGCTTGCGCGCGCATCTCTACACAGTGCATATAGTTCCGGTATCGGCCTCTGCGCCGCCGCAGCTGTGATGTCCGTCCGAAATAAAAACTAGTTCCACGCATGCACGCACGCACGAACGAACTAATATACGGCTTGCTTACGTGTTCGTGATCTAACGCTGACGCACAGGCATGCAAGCAGTTAGCGAGCACACGTCACACTGCGTTCAAGCAAGTATGACGATAAGGGCAGGTCAAACTTCCCATGTTGAGCAAGCCGTCTCCGAAGCTTCGGATAATTCTCGCGCCGAGAATGCTGGCGCCGAGAAGGCGAAAACGAAAACAGACACCGGCAGCCTGCCGAGGGGCCAAGCCCGGAGCACGAAACACCTGAAACCGCCACCGTCGCAGCGAACGCGGCCGGATGTTTATCCCAACGAGTGAGAGCTTTGGAGTCTTGCCTGGAGCGTGTCACGTGTGTGTGCTGTTCGCCGAGGAGAGTCGCCCCACGCCTGCGCACCGCGTGAGACGTTTTCTCCCAGTGCTCTTCTGTCCTGATCCACTGTAACCTCAGTTTTCTCAATAATTATACCTTTAATTCTCAAAACCTAGTTTCTCCTATTCGATGGGAGCACGCGTCGTACTGTGTTCAAGCAAGCATGACGATAAGGGCAGGTCGAACTTCCCATGTTGGATGAAGCGTCTGTTTGAAAGTCCACTTCGTGCGTAGCACATGGTTTACAAAGCGCAGCCCTGTGTTCCGCGCTGGCGGGACATCACGGTCTGGCGCGATCAGTCGTCGCTCGCCCGGTTCTTGCGGATGCACCGCCTGTGTCGGTTTTCACCGTAGACGCGAGATCGCGTGGCGGAAAATCCGCCGTGGTAGTACGCCGTATCTTCGTCAGGCTGAGCTACGGAGACGCGGCGTCCACCGCCGCGCCGCCGCCGCTGGGATGCCCTCGGTGTAATCGGCGTAATCGCTGAAATCGGCGCGCAGTATTCTTTCCTCCGTGGTGCGCACCTTTTATGATGCATAGTCTGACAACTTTTTAAATGTCGATAACTAAGCCATTACAGAGGAAAAAACAAAACAAAGAAACAAAACCAAATCGAGACATGCGTTTTTCTAGTTTTGTTAAGCTTGCTCCATTCATGTCACTGAACGCTGCGAGCAATCGTTACATGAATTCCTATTCTTGCACGTTTAGAATGTGCGACGGAAGTACTCGGGCGCTTTTTACACAACTGCTTTATATAATATATACGTATGCAAATAAAACATCGCTGATGAGTTGGTGTGCGTAAATGGTAGGAGTGCCTCTCCATGCTTACTCCCGCACTTGACAAGAATGAAATTGCAATTTTACTCTTCGTACTGGAGAGAGGAGACGATGTGCAGCTTTACTCTTCACTGGTGCGGGAGCGGAACTGGGGCTGCACTCCGCCGCGCACGAGAAGAGTACGCTGTCAGTTTTGCTCTGCCTCCTCATGGGAGCGAACATTACATCCAACTCCCCGCAGCTTTCGAGGGGAGCGCGCCAACGCTTGCAGGAGTACAATGACTGTTGGACTCTTCAACTACTCCCCCGATTTCTTAGAGTGTACGTAGCGAGTTCCTTAGGCTCGGGTTGCACGCACTTGCAGGTTCCCAATTTTCTAGAGTAATATTGCGCTGAGTGCAGACACGTGGCGAAAGGCTTCTGCTGTTGATGAAGTTGCGGCGTCTTCTTTCTTCGGCCCGCTAGCTGTGTCGCCGGTTGGAAGATGTCTCGTCGCAGCACATCGACGAGTACGTTGACCCCTTTGGATGTCCGCCGAGAACAAAGAGAAAAAAAAAAAGAAGAAGCCGTCGCACAAAAGAGTAAACACTGGATGCGTCCATGTTTGAAGAGACCGACATGTAGCGAGGAACGAAGACTAGGGAAGGCCTTGGAGGAAGGCTGGGACTATGGCGAGGCGATGGACGCGACCAGAAGTTTGAGCGATGCAGTTTATTTCCAGGTGTATTGAGAATACGCTTATCAGAAGTATTCTCATTGCTGTTTGTCGGGGGAGGGGGGAGGAGGGAGGTGATCGACGATTAAAACATCGAATACACTTGCAACGCCACTCCCCAAGTTAAGGAACATTTTGGACAATATCAGCCCAAACCCATCCAATAAATACAACACGCTTGTAATTGTTAAGAAGAAGAAGTACTTTATTTCCAGTTTCATAACTAGCAGTTCAAGTTGTCCGTTTTAAACAAAAGAAACTGATGAAATCGAAGAGAGAGAGAGAGAGAGAGAGATTTGTCCGATTGTTTGTAAGTACTGTTCCTACTCCCTAAACGGCGGCCAGTAGCCTTGGGCCTCGGCGTCGTTTTCAGTCAACTGGACGGCCCAGCGTTGAACGTGTAGCTGAGAAGCACGGTCTCCGACTGCTCACCATTCACCATTTTATCACGTTGTAGTCTCGTCCGAGGACACGTCCAGAGTATATGTGACAGGTCCGCCTGGTCCTTACATAGCGCGCACATACCTGAATACTGGCCGCGACAGTAGTGACTCTATGCCAAAAGGTTTGGATACATATTTGTCTATAGAAGACGCCGACTGCTGAGGGATGAATGGGTGGGGGCATAATACCGGGCCCGTTAGAACGTCTACTGATTAGTCATTTCCCTGTATGACGAACAAAAATTTATTGTTCTTAGCTTCGGACTGAAAAAATCCTCAGGGCACTTAAATCTTCAATTATAGGCGGACGTGTTTATACAGAACTCCGCGAATTTTCACTTTTTTGTCAGGAAATCTGCCATGTAAGTTCTAATCCTTTCGTACTGCTCTTTCAGAAAGTTCTAGAGCACCTTTGCACCAAAGTTATAAACGTTTTCTTTGTTGTAGGCGTGGTGGCGGCCACGCGAATTTTCACATTTTCGTCAAGAAATCAACCATGTAAGTTCTAGGGCACCTTTGTACAAAATTTGAGCCTTCTGGTAAGAATAAGTTTACACTTATAAACGCCTTCATTTTTGTATGCGTAAGGGGGCCCCGTGCTTTTAGTAATATGCCAGCAAAGCGAACCTAGCTACTTTTTGCGGCCGTGTGACCGCTTAAACGCCCCACTCGCCCTATCGCTTTGCTGTACCGAAAATTTGACAGTTAAATCAGCTCGCTAGGCGGATTTTTGCTAAAGTTACAGCCGTAGCCATAATAGAGATAGGTGCTGGCGCAAATCACAGAATAAGCAAGTAATCAACCAGGTGAGACGTTTAAACAATTGAAATATGCTATAAAATGGTTCCTCTACATGGCGCAGGAAGTTAGAAACAATGAAAGGCCGAATCGAAATGCCATTAAAGCAAACTGCAGTAACCACAAGCCTAACTGGCCCACACAGCGGGGTTCATTTCGAAATAAAAAGGAAAATATTATCTAAACAGGGGTTAAAGCTTGTTCGAAAAGCTAAAGAAGACCTTCCACACCATGGAACACTAAGTTACGAAGGTGAAAAACTATAAATAAGTTCAGCGCTATGTCACAACCGCCGTGCCCATACTGCGCTAAATGCTCGGACGGGGTTCGGAGTGGTCCAGGTAGCGTGGCTAAAATTTGAATGACTAGACAACCCCTGCGTGCACAAAAAGGTACAACCACTTGTTGCTACCGTCCGAGCAAGGGCTACGGAGATATGTAATCGAAGTTTATGTAGAAAATACGGAAATGGAGTTTTGAAACCCTGTCGCCGTCCCAAGGCTTCCTGCCTAATGAGAGCATAGGAGTGCCTAACCTTCGCGTAGAGCTACCAAAATCCCATCGTTTTGGCCTACAATAGTGTTCAATTGGCGAGGAAGGGCGCTAATATACATTCAGCGGCCTTTGGTCAGCTGAGCTTCAAACTAGCTATCTGTTGTAGCTTAACACTTTAGAACCCCACTTGCTCTCTTTTTCAACGGCCAGACGCCATTGGATTTCTCATCAGCAAGCTACCGACTCAGGTTATTCCTTCTGAACCGCGCGTATATTAAAAAGGCAAGACTAGAAACGCTGGCTCCATATAATTGCAGGCGTGCGCTGCAACGTCGTCCGCGGAACGATCGAAAGTGTTGGCGATGTAACAGAAGCAATGTAGTGATCCTGAGACCGCAAAAAGCGTGTGGGTTGAAGACGTGGCATAAACCGCGCGAACGGATACCAGGCGACACGTTGGACGTCCAGCCAATTTCGAAGAAAGGAACACACCACGCTAATGTATCTCCACTTTCTATTGATGCAACACCACGGAAAAACTTATGGTAGTCTTATTAGGGCTGATAAAATCGGAGAATTATGCAATACTTCGTGAATGAACTCTTCACAAGCGGCGGGCGATTGCGAAAGCTACGATTTGCAACGATTTCTGTTGTTAAGTATGGTTGGCTGAGATTTTGTTATTTTTGCTCTTACCAAGTGTAATCCGTTAGGCCCTTCCAAATGCTCTCCTGCGATCTTTACGGAGCCATACTCACGACGTGTGGCCATACAGACAGTGTTAACGGAAGAACGACGCGAGGAAGACCTGGGCCATGGCTGCCCTTAGCGGGCACGATATCTTTACTGACAGGGGCGCTTTCATCATGATTATGATGAATGGCGCATACCCAGTGGGAGATTTAACATCCTCCCGCGCCCGAGATGATCGATGGGAGAACAATAAATCCGCAGTCCTAACATTTTGGTTTTTCTGTCCATAAGGTAAGTCCTTGCCACGCGGTCGGGGAATGCTATCCCCTCTTTCGTCTCCACCGGTGCTTGCGCGGTCGTGCAGATCTCACGACAGCCAAGGGCCGCCAATGTAATGCGGATGACAACCAAACTCTCTGCCCTGCTTCCAGAAAGATTTCAGGTCCTTCAGTCTTCCGGCGATTGGCCTGAAGATGATGGCGAGCAACCTGGGATGTCTTGTCTTCGAGCTGTGTTCTTAGATCAGTGTTGTCGCTCTCTTGGGTTTTCTCTTCTGTAACTCCCATTCCTGGCGAGCGCATTTTCTTGACAGGTTTCAGCTCACCATACGGGTCGGCCACTTCTTGATCACATATCTCTGTTTCCTGGCACTGAGCAGAAGTGAACAGCAAGGTTTCTTCTGCTTTTCTCATTTCAGTTCGACAGAATGACTGGCATTCGCCCATGACTGCAACCTCATAAACTTCTTCAACGGTTTGAGCTTGTCGGATCTTAAGAAGTTCCGGCAAGGACTCGCATTCATGGCGTCTAGAACGATGCACTCTAAACCGTGTTGCGTAGGCTCTACGTTTTCTTTAACGTCCTTCATTTTACGTGTTGCGTCGTCTACTTGGACAGGAACCGCTGAGTCGTCCTTCTCTGTGGCCGACGTAGCCTCGTGCTCTTCACGCTTGTCTTTCGTTGCGACGCGCGATGCGACCTCGCTGCTGGCTCCCACGTTGTCAATATCTGGAACGTTCTTGTGGCTATGGTCCGTTGCCTCGACATGGTACCAAAACCCCTTACACCGACGCGGCTCACCATCGAAAGTTGAGACATGGAGCTTCAGCAGGACAGCTGACGAGGTTGGTAGACGCGAGCCGCAGTGAGGGTGGTCGTCTGGATGGGATGCTGGCCGAATACCGTTGTACACGAGGGTCATTGTTCGAGGGTCGTTTGGCTTGTCTGCAGTGCCTCTTGTACTGACTCTACTGGCGGGCGCCTTTCGAGAGTTCAAGGCCGAGCGCAGACAGTTAATGGTACAATCTATGGTTTCTCGGCAAGCCAATGCGTCAGAGTAATATCCCTCAACCTCATCATCGTCCAGAAGCTCTATAATTTTGTCTTCAACGTCATAAAGTGCAGTGTCCTTACTTTCCAGGAGGTCAATAGCCTCTTGGAGCTCGTGAGGAGTCGCTGAGAAGGCTTCAATAAGATCCGTTGCTGCCTTTAGCAGTCTAGTACTTGCTCGCGAAGGATACGTTGATTCCGGCGCAGCTTATCGATCGAACGCATTCGGTTGGTCGTCACTACGTGGTTAGGGCCAGCCATGCTGACCTCCGGCTTAGTGCGGGGCTAAGCAGCGTAGTAGCAGTCAAAGGAGTGGGGTTCTACGGACCTCAAGCCGGAGAGGACGTCGGTGGTCTCCTTCGTCGCACGTGTTCATTCTCCCGGGCTTAACGGCACCAAAAATGTTAACGGAAGAACGACGCAAGGAAGACCTGGGCCATGGCTGCCCTTAGCGGGGTTGATAACTTTACTAACACGGGCGCTTTCATGATGATTATGATGAATGGCGCATACCCAGCGGGAGATTTAACAGACAGTGTTTCTGACAGCTAATCCAATGGACATTTGCTGCCTCACGGGGTTCATCAGTATGATCTGAGAAATGCTAATTTCCAAACTTATGCGGCGATTAGACAGCGATAAAAGTTCTTGGTGATACAGAGTGACACATCACCGATTCCGACGACAAGGCTTGGCCGCGGAAACAGGCACGAAGCTGCCTCACAGTTTCACCTTGCTGTTTGCCGTGAATGTGTCCTCGAGAAAACCGACTCGAAAAAAAACCCGTCTGGTCCTTGCCTGGCAGTCGTGCGGAATGTACGAAAGTGAATAAAAGACTCTGCTCACCCCTGACATCCAGGTTCAATCACAAGACCCGAATATATAGAACGGATTTCGGTGCCAATTTAAGGTACCTCTTTTGTACCCTGCTCACTGGAAAGGCCCCTAGGGCCGGTGTATGATTGTCGTTCTTCCGAGTAATCGGGCATGGGCTGCACTTCGAAGAGGTGATGTGACTTCGTATCCAGTCTGCTAAAACGAGACGTCAACGCCCGCGTGTGCTCTTGGAGGGACCGAACTCTGAAGGCCGATTCCATTAAAAGTCTTTCATTCCCGTAAGAGACCGCAAGGCTGACTTAAGGCGTGACTAAAGCAAGTGCCCCTCATCACAGGCTCCCTGTCCAAGGCAGCCTTCCCCTGGCGCCTTGGAGACAGAGGAAGCCCAGCGCGGTATTATCGCCTCCCTCGCCACTGGCGACAAGGCGAAGACGCGCATCGCGCGGGCTTTTACTCTACCCGTGTTAAGGAAAGTGTGTACTCGGAGAGTGTCCCGCGGCGTTAGCGTTTCGTTGCCCTCAGGACCCGCGTGAAAGGAGGTCCTTTGTGCTCCCGCGTCCAAGTGCATTATGTGCATAACTAAACGACTTTTCTATTGCCACCACTCGCCCTCTTTCGCTTATTTCTCCTCTGAGCCAGCGTTCGACACGCATATACACGCGCACGCGGACGCATTACTTCTCTGTAGCACTCTCTCTTTAACACGCACACACACATCATCTCTCGCGGTCACTGCCACTTTTTTCTCAGAAGTGCCGAGTCGAAAACGATTGAGAGAGCGAATACGGCGAGCTGACAGCCGCGCAACGCCGTCCTGGTGAGAAAGACCCAACACATGGCATTACCGTTCCCCCTAACACTCGCTATTTGCAGTTCCCGTTGTTTGCGGCCCTCGCTCTATGACGTCATGTGAAGCTTGGACCCTCCCAAGATCGTTGTGGCCTCAGATGAGGGGTCAGTGCTAACGAGGCCTTCTTCCTGTCTTGGTGGGTATCGGCGTGCTGAGCACCCCCTTGGCCAAGAGCGAACGAGCGAGCCAGCATGCCCGTTCTTCTGGCATCGAGCTTAATGACGTGTATTGAACGCACCACGCTGCGAACACCGCAGTTGCCGGCCAGCTCAAATGTCGGAAACGTGCCGAGGCAGTTACGGTCTCCGCACGAACCTATAGGTATCAACCTGCCACTTCTGGCGTCGCCGCCTTTGTATCAGGAGGACCGTGCATGCCGGGTAGCGGCCGCTACTCGTCAACTCCGAGCTGAAAGTCCCCGGCCGAGCCACTCGAGTCTCAATACTTCCAGAAGCTCTGCATTTCGATCTGGGACGATTATAATTCCATGATCTGCTCGCTTCTCTCGGCGGCCCCATTCAGGCTTAATGCTCCCATTGTTATCGGTGAATCTGAGTGGCTGAAGTTTCGTTAAGAGTCGTGTGCCAGGTGTGTGTCGCTCATAGCCATCTAGAAGGTAAAGGTGTGGCCGTTCCAACCTGAGACGCGGAATCACCTCAGCGTGTGGCCTTTCAAAACTTAGGCCGGGAAGGGTTGCCGACTAAGTAACTCCGCAGCTGGTTTCTAAGAGCCAAAGGTAAATGCTAGCAGGCATTTTTATCTGAATGCTGTGCAAGCGAACCGAGGACCGACGCAGCGCCCGCACTGGTAAACTTCCAGGAATGGTGGGGCTTTCGGCATATTAAGCCTAATCGTTTCTGAACGGCTGGTCGTCGTTTCGGCGCCACGTTGCCAGGTGTCTCGCGTAAACACAGCTTCATCTTTTAACTCTGTACTACCCAGTTTATTGCGAGCCACACGAAAAATTAACCGACGGTCGTGAGAATATGTGACTATGCATACAGTGTGACAGCGTTCTTCAACCCACATGCGCCGTCGAGCTGAACACTCGCGGATGCGTTCGACCAGCATATTTATAGGGCAAAAACAAATAAAACCGCCGCTACATAGCCCCCTGGAACTGAAATTGCACGAACAATAAGATTCGCGCTTTTCAGACGAGAAACGTTCAGAACTGTCGCTCGCATTGCATCTTACTCAGGGCTGCATTAGCGGCTTTTGACGTAACCTGTCCGGACCAGTCGAGTTTCGCAACCTCTAGTGACGTTAAAATACTTCCCAATGCCCTCAGCGGCTTCTTCTTTCAAGGTCATCAAGGTTTGTTATCTAAAAACACCCCGGTGATGTAATATGACCTCCCTGTGCTCAATGTACAACAGAAATGCAGGGTTCATAGAGTCAGGCGTAATCAAACTTTTTGTTTTTTCCTAACCAAAAGAGTTCCGAACCCAGGCACTCACAGCACATTATTGTGTGGTTCTAATGGCTGCTTTGAACGATCCGTATGATTTAACTGGCCCGCCGAAATTCTATAGGTATTACCTTTGGGAAAGGGAAACTTTCAGTCCTTGCTTAAGTCCTCCAGTTCTCACGTATTGACGGTGTTCGAGCATTATGCTAAGGTTATGTAACTATTGGTGCAACACGACGTCGTGATACTCCATTCCACAAGCTGGTTGGAGTAGGGTAAAAACAAAGTGTGTAGCCTACCGCTTTTTTCCCACAGGCAGAAATTAAAAGCAGATTACAACGCTCAGCCAAAAAAATAAAACAATTAACGTTAAATCCTCCTGGTGGGTCATTAACCACATCAGTGTGCACAACAAGGCTTAGTTTAGTGGTGGAATAAAGGAGCAGACGTGCCACATGAGAGCATTTGTGGCGCTGCACAGGGACATCACCTCTGCAGGCTGCGGTGTTATGGGCATAGGCGTAATCACGGTTCTGCATGAGAAGAGGACGATTCTCTGGAAAGCGCGAGGGTCTCCCTCCCCGTTACTGCGGCCCTCTCTAAAAATATCCCTGCATTACGCCAAGACCTGCAATGCTAATGATTATGGCCACAGAATAGATCACAAATGCACTTTCTGTACAATAATTGAGAGCAATCAATCCAGCTCCCCCACACCCCCTACACACACACATATGAAGAATGAAGAACTCTTTTAAAGAGGCTTGTTTGATGTTGCACCAACCTGCATGATTCGCGTTCCACGCATTCATCTTGAAGCAAAGGTGTACCTTTCCAAACGTTCTAGCTGGAGATAGTGTGCAACAGCAAAAATCCAAACGAAATCCTAGCTAGCGATGCGAGCGTAATTTTACAGTGGAAATGAGAAATTTTCGCGTGCCCGAAAAGTTCATGATCGTTTGAAATCGCGAAATAAATGAAAATTTGGTGAGGCGTAAAACGAAGGGTGTTACGCTATTTGGGTGACAGGTAAAGTTTCCCTCAACATAAATGTTAAGACCTTTAAGATTGCTGTATTTTTGTTATGCAACCATTCATCAGAGAGAGTCCGGGCGCTGTCTTGTCAGTAGAAAATACATGCCATGGGCTGCAAGTGGCATAACTAAACCTATTTTTCTGTGTTTAAAGAAGTCACCACAAATTGGTCAGGGTGGGTCATGACCACCTTGCCCCAGCAATCCCACGTTTCGTGTGAACTCCTACGGCGACAGTAAATTCGGTTTTTACAAAAAACACGCACCACGGAAGTGCGGTCGCCTGCTCTGGCCCGCACGCGCGGAATCAATGGCATTTGCTGAACATCCAGAACTCGCGAAATACTCCTATTATTTCTCAAACTTGCGTGCACACTTACTTTGCTTACCTAGATTTATCAAGGCTCACAATTTCCACCTCTCTACTGTCCTATACGCAACAAATACCCAGGTTCTCTACAGTGAAAAGCTCTCTTCTACATCCACGTTGACTTGGCCGGGGCTCTGGCCGCTCTGCCCGCCATCAGGGCGTCTCATTTGTAATGCAGCAGCGGAAAGTGCAGACCATAAAACGGCCCCCCAAGTCCTCGGAGGCCTGTTAATAGGAGCGCCGCTTCTCACCGCCCCGAGCGGCGTTGAAGGTCTGCCTCCGTGTGTGTGCATATCCATGTCACGCGCCTATATCTCATGCACGTCAACCGTGCTTGACGGAACGGTGGTCGATTGCGGTGCAAATTAATTCCGGGTTTACTAGCAAGGATCTTGTTACGGCTCGAGCGCTGAAACAGTTTCCATTAGTTGATTGTGGCGGCCAAGGAAAACAGCTTCGTTATAGATTGATGCAGACAACCTGACCCCCGATCCCTGATTGTATGGTAAACGTGGCGCCGACTGGGACAGGTGTACCACTCAGGAAACGCGTTTCTTCAGCGGGATTAACTCTACTCGAGAATCCGTTCGGTCAGGTTTTGAATACTTAACAACCTTCTCGGGTCGTCCGCAATTTACGCTTGGGTTAAAATGCGTTGTCACCGAATGTAGACAGGTGGGGGCTTTAGAATAAAGTATGTAAGATTAGCCTTCCAATACATGAATGAAATAGGGTACATGGAAGTCTCGAGACATGTAACTTTAGAGTTTAGGAATCAGGACTTTAGGGGGACCCACCTGCTAACACTCCTGACTCAAGGACTTAAAAGGAATAGGGCTCCAATACAAAAAGCTTTACCAATGCATATCAATGTTCACAACGGCTTAGTTTGCTTCTTTTAGAGATATGTCACTTCTGTACTGGAATGAAAAAATAAATCCCTTGCTTGCTACACAGGTAGCGCCATCTAGTGAAAACTGGATAAAACAAAATACGTTTTTTGTATCTTTTTTACCTCAGTAGAGAAGTAATATATTTCAAAAACAAGCACTCTAGGCCGTTAAGAATGTTTCTGTGAATTCATAAACCTTTCTTATCGGCAAACGATGATTTCTAGGCCTGTGAATTATGAATTTGTTAGTCCCTTAGGGATGTGGTCAGGTGAGTCCCCCTTATTGCGAAGGAGGCCGTGCGAATAGGGGACGTTCAAGCTTACTTTCGTGATGTTACTCGTAGATTGAACCACGTTGTGTCTGTTTCCAACTCCCAGATTGATTACAACACTGCAATTACGGTGTTAAATTATGGATATTTATTAGTGTTACATGCATGCCAATTAATGGTATATGCAGATGCGAGGGTGACTTTCTCGTGCCGTCGACTTGTTGAAATATAAGCTAGTGATGTGACAGCCGAATTATACCGAGCAAGTGTCGCCGAAAAGACGTCAAGCAGAGCAAAATAGCTATATGAAAAAATGGTTTCGTATTTCTTCCAGGTAAACTTCGCGCCTTACTAAAGAACTAGAAAGAAAACTTAGGCGGGCTCAACGGGCCATTAAACGAATAAAGACATCAGTAACACTTCGAGGCAGCAAATGAGCTACCTGTATCAGAGACAAAACTAGAGTAGAAGTACATCCCCTTCGTTGCCACGTCACAATATCACAGTTTAAATAAAGAAAAACAAATGGACTTGGGCTGGGCACGTAGTTGCGCGGAATGACAACCGTTGGGCTACCAGGATGACAGAGTGGACGCCGAAAGACGGATCTAGAAGAACGAGACAGCAGATACACGATGGAGAAACGAAATAAGTAATATCCGCAGGCAAATAATGGACTCCAGTAGCACGAGACAGCGGCGGTTGGATGTCGACGGGAGAGGCCTTCGTCCTGAAGTGGACCTGAGTAGGCTGTTGTTGTTGTTGTTAATGATGATGATGATGATAGTGAAGCACCGCGGGAGAGGCGACCAAGAAAACACAAGCCATGACGAGCCAATGAGGCAACCGAAGTTCGTAGAGCAACCCTGCAAATTAAGTAGGGCGTCGCTGAGACTTCCTATTTAAAGCAACCACGGAATTCCCAAAACGCGGCCGCATGAGTTAGATTTGCCTGCATAGTGCGCTCCGCCGCAGTAACACGGCAGACGTTTTGAAGCACACAGCGATGCCGCGGTACCTACGGCACCCTACACACGATGCTTTCCACAGGCACCAACAGCTCGCGAACAAAAGTGACCACAAAACGTAACGAAAACAGAAGCAATCCACCGCATGCCACTTTGCCGCATGCCCGCTCCTTCTCCTCCTGCTAACCCACAGATCTGAACCCTCCATATGATGCAAACGCAACCGATATCTATGGCTTTGTATCCGTTAAACTATTACGTATACTTGCAAATGTAAGCAGTTAGGAACACGTTAACAACCATAGCTGCAACCCACTAACACACCCTTGTCTACAAATAACGGTGGTTCAAATGCTCAGCTTTCTCGTGGGGGATTAGTTCGCTGTCGTTTGGGTTCTAGGGGTTCACAGGAACCGTAACGCGACGGTCTCCATTAGTGGGACCAGCAAACATTCGCTTTAAACCCAACCAGATTCGACAGTGTCGGAATGGCGGTTTTCTCTCGAGTATTTGTACGGTCTCTCCAGCAAAGAATTGACGGGCATTTTGATTCCGTTTGTTTCCAGTGCCCATTTACCATCAACCATATCTGATTATTTTAGATGATAGTGTGTTAAAGCGCGGCAAGAAAATGTGCATCCAAGCGGCTGCCAAAACTTTCTTTTTTAAGTTGCACACATCAACGTTGCTTCTTAAAACATGGCTCAATAGTGAAGGCGTATATGTGCCTTCATCTGTTAACTGTCGTTTGTGTAACCATCCGGAGACAATTGATCACTGCTTTGTTTTATTTCGGGATGCTGTGTTTTTTTCGGGATGTTCTGCAGCGGACTCTTAAAAAGGACATAGACATCACCCCCTACAATATACGATTCCTGCCAGTGATGAAGAACTGTTCCGCGACATATGACCTTTTCGTGCTGATAGGATTGTTTAGCGTATGGAAATGTCGCATGACTGACCGCCATGCCGAGGAACCCCGTGGAACTAAGTCAGTTTGTCGTGAACAATGTGTTCTTGTGTACAGTGTCTTTGCGGCGCAATCGCAGCCGCCAGACTGTTTGCATCTTCTTGAGGCGTGTGTGTGCCTGCCTGACTTTTAAAATGTGTAAGTGAATGTACCGTTATTGTAGTTATGGTGGGTCTTTAAGCTAATCGGGCTCGTTTTCCATGCAATAAAGAAAAAAATCAGTGTCGGAATGGCAGACCTGGAATTTAATAAAAAAAAAAGGAATGGCAGAACTGGATGGACCTCGGCTTCATAACGTAAGGGACGCAGGTTGGATTCCGACCACGGGAAGCGTTTTTTTTTTCTTGAAGCGCTTGATAGCCTTCGCTTATCATCACCGTCATCGTCGTCGCACGTCATCGATTTGTAAAACTAATGTGAAGGTTGGCTTCCCTGCAGTGAGTTTTCACGCGAACGACCCACGCCATAAGGAAGACACAAACAGCTCCGTTTTTATATTTCTGCGTTCCACATTGTTTCTGGTCTTATCTGAACATTGAATCCACGTAAGACTAATCTGAAGTGCTGGAGCCCATGAGTCTCGCGCATACGAGTTGTGAAAGCCTAAGAATTCTGTACTTCTGACCTGTATGAATTCTGCAGCTGAGTGATCTTTGAATCCGCCTGAATTCTTGATTCGTATGGTGTCCAAACCCGGATAAGTTTGAGCCTATAGCATTGCTAAGTCCGTGTGATCTTCGAGGCCATTTAGGTCTGCTCACGACTGCGCACGTACTAGTTGTCACCCCATGTCGTGTTCTGACCCCTTGTGAATTGTGAGTGAGGCTGTCTTGCTCCTGCTATCGGTCTGAGCCCTGATGAGCACACATGAGCGAACCCATTGTAAGGCTGAGTTTGCGAGGGCCTAGGTCAGCTGATCAGCGAGTTACCTGCGATTGAACTAGAGGTGATCTGAAAATTAATAAGGGAGTTAGTAGGAATAAACAGCGTCAGCTTTGATGAGATATGCTCACGACCGCCTGAATCGCCCCTCCTAAATACGGCTGTTTTAGTGTCAAGCGACGGTAGTGTGTGGATGCCATAGCTTCCGTAGCACGCGTAAGAAGTCGTGGCGTTATCCTAAAAGAACAAGTCGGATAATGTATGCATTTCACGTGATAATTACGGGCAGCGCCGTACTGGTTAGCAGTTGTGCGAAGCCCCATAGCGGCACAGTTTATATTGTTGAGCGCACTCATCGCGGCACTTGGCGTGCCCGGCTAATAGAGAGTTCTAGTAGAGTGTTTTCAGCCCTGCGAAGAGCGCTACCGTACGCTATTCACTTGCGTCGTAGGCACAGAGCATGCGCTGTACGCGAAGTTGGTTTTGCGTTTAGCGGCCGTAAAACGAATGCACGCTATTTCAGCAAAGTAACTTGCGCCATTGCGGCCCTTCACTGTCCCTGAGTTTACAACATGGCGACAGGTAGAGCGGAGAAGTTCAACATTTTCATTTCTCTGCGAATAGTAATTTACATCTGATACAACAAATTTTTGCTCCTGTCTTCTTAAATCGGCCCCGTGGTTTGCACGCAGCTATGGCGGTGAGCGAAACGAACGCTGTATCGCTGACTGCCAAAAAGACCTCCTGCAGGTCGTCGTCCGGTGCTCTGTGTGTGCTGTTAACGCGTTCGCTTCACGGTAGAAGGCGAAGGTGTGCTCCTGAGGGTGTACCGTGGTTGCTATGTTGGGAATTAGTAATCCCTAGCGACGACTCGACCCAGTGTGTGCGGTTAAAAGCCTTCTCGGGTTGCACCAGAGTGAAGTGACAGGCCGGTCGACCCTGAAAATTGTGTGATTAGTGAGCGCGATGTTTACGACGGGCTGGAAGCAAAGGACCGAATTTTATTTTTCTGCTTCCTCCTCGCAGTGCAAGCAGTTAACGCATGTTTGAAACAGATTTCTGGATTGTTTTCGAGTCGAATAAAATGTATTCGTGAAACCCAGCCTTTTGGTTCTGCACGTTGTGGTGCGATCGCCAAATCAACTTACCTCGCGGCTTCAATGCTTCCGCTATTGAGTGTGCTTATGTAGGAGAATATTTCTACCATGCTCAGCACGTTTTGCAGTCAATACTGAGGGGGAGCCATTTGGTACCACTGTTTGGGTAGTCGTGCTACATTCCGGGTTCTCGTTGGAGCAGATGAGTGTCGCTTCGCATTCGGATCAACATATGGCGCCATTAGCGTTAGCGGGCCGCAAAGGAAAACCGACGACACACTGTACACAAACTCTCCGCGCGGTGCCGATGTAGCGTGCCGCAAAAATTTGACGTTTAACGTGCGCAAAGGCCGAAAACGATATACTCGAACTCTAATATCGTGTGAGCTAAAAATGAATCCCTCGCGAGCTTCCTCAGCGAGCCAGGTAGAACCAACTGCGACCGCACCAGCCGCATCTAGTCAGCCCCTCCGTCTAGTACCGTGGCCGCCGCAACGCTCTTCAGCACTTTACTTAAAACAAATTCTTTAAGGTCAAAATTAAAAGGTCAGCACCGACTTCTGAGAAACGGCCGCAAGGTTGGTTAACAATTGAGTTACTTACCGCGAAGAACGCCTGAATTAGTATCTAAACTGAACATTTCTCCATATATCAGGGCGCCCCACTGAGTTGGGTGTCAGGCCGTAAAAAGAGGAGATATTACCGAAAGGTCAATCAACTGTAGTTCTGTGGTTGGTGCCTCCAAACGCTCTTGTGAAACGCTTAACCATCTCCCACAGAGGTGGAATGGTGCCAACGTGTATGCTTCACTTCCATAAATACTGCAGAAAAAGGGGTCGACACTAAAAAGCCCCAATACCCTAAACTCCGGAGTTTGGGTGCTAGCTTAACAACAGCCCTCGTGCCCAAGGTTAGAGAATAATTGCACACACCCCTAACTTATTCAAAACTTCTGTCCCGCGTAACCTATTCCACGGTTGCTTAATGCACTTTGCTTTGTCACAATATCAAGCAGTGCTCAAAAAAGTCATCCCACTCACACATCAACATGGTAAACAATAACAGCGCATTTCAAAGAAATGCGTAAGATAATTTTTAATTCAGCAAAATCGATGGATGCGTGCAGCTGCGTTGGTCACCTACCTTCACATGGTTGAATGAGCCTACATTTTTTTTTCTTATACTCGCAAATTTACGATACTGCAAGGTATTACTGGATTTGGAGACTTTCTTATCACTGGTGATAAAACGGGTTAGAAAGATGAAGGCCACTCATTTATTTATTTATTTATTTATTTCAGAACATACTGCAGGCCATGTAGGCCCAAGCAGGAGGGGCATAATGTGGTAACAGTATCAACCAAATACAGACAGTAAGCAGCAAAGAGCAGAAACAAAGAGCAGAAACAGAAAGCAGAAACAGTAAAGAAAAGAGCAGAAACAGAGTAGAAGAGCAGAAACAGAAACTTAAATGTAATAAGACGTTCGTTTTAAACCAACGCAAGAGATAACTGCTGCAGCACAGCGCTTTAAATGTTAACCGCAGTAAATGTACACCACCCTCAATACGCCTATAATTTTACGTCACACAATCTCTACCACACTATCAGCGACTGCAATACTAGCACAGCTTTCAATGTTGAGCAAGACTTATGTCAAACTGAACCCGAAAATTATTTGGTGGACCTGCGTATCAATCCTGCGGCTCTTCACTATTACGGAATTTTCCCTTCAGAAGCGCATGTTGTCCTTCAACGTGCCTCCAAATTATTCCACCACGCCAGAGGAAAATATATATCAGCATTCACACTATCTCAACAGGCCGAGGAAACTATCCATACATAGCAAAGAAAAAGCAGCTTTTAACCTTTGCACCCGCCGTATAACATTGCCCAAACCGTAACTAATTTCCCTCGCTCGGGCTAGGAGTTATTATTTGCTCCATTGATCGACCGCCGTGCAGGCGTTATCTGCCCGTACAAAACGTGACACTTCCGTCTGCGAGCCGAGCGGCCGCCCTTTCCCTGGGGTCCAACATGGCGTACCAACAGGCCTTTGGTGTTATCTGTTAACCTCATTATGGCTCAGCAATGAATACTCACCGGCAAGCTGTAGCTTGTGGGGTGTCGCTCATGTGTGCACATCTGAGCAATTCATTGGTGGACTGAATAAGTTTACTTCCTGCGGGGTGCGAGCCTCGTCTGGTAGGTGGCGTCAAAGTACTCGCTGCCCGTACTGCTTACATTAATATCGTTATTTTCCCTCCTCAAACAACACATTCGGACGGCCAAGAGCACAATCATTTATAAAACAAATTTCCAGATGCATTCACTGCACGGATGCATTCCTTCACAAAAATAACACTCTGCACTTGTTGATTATTCAGCACACCCGCATACAAGTATAGCGTGGACTGAGCATGACGCTCCACAACGAGGCCTTCTCACCGGGCGGGTGTTGGCCCAACTCTTTTGCACTGCCGCAAAACTGGCAGCCCGGCCCAGAAGCAGCAAAGTCGCGTGGGTGCAGTGCAAACGGTTGCCCCGAGCGACGCACCGCAGCAGCCCTGTATAAACGCCTGCCGGTGTCGTGCCCTGCATTGCAATACACCGTTCCCCGGAGGCGTCGCCCTCCCCTTTGCCTCTTCTTCTCCAAAACGCCTTTCATGCACGCCATATTTATGGAGTGAGCTGTCAGGCCAGTGCCGCTCCGAGGCAAGTGCAGGGTACAGGTGGACGGACAGTCCTTATCGTGGCGGTCGCCTTTAATCTGTGTGGACAAGGGTCTGTGCATTGGGGTGTGAATCTTCTATGGAGCGTGTGGTGTCACAGTGGCACTCCGTAAGCGATACCCTGCACGCTGCGGTCAAAGAGTAAAGCGTCTGCTATTAATATGGTTCAAAGGCTGTGAAGAATAAATATGGCCGAGGGGTATAGGTACGCGAAGCAGCACGTTCGGGTAAAGCAGTCCACGTGAGTGAAAAACATACATACATACATACATACATACATACATACATACATACATACATACATACATACATACATACATACATACATACATACATACATACATACATACATACATACATACATACATACATACATACATACATACATACATACATACATACATACATACATACATACATACATACATAGGTACGTACGTACAGACCCATCAATGAACACTCACCCACACACACACGCATGGATACTTGCACACCAACATAAAAATCGTAAACGGCTTGCAAGAATGCTCTTCAATAGTTTCATGACGTTTCCTTCGTTTTATGAGGTTCAACGCGCCGGCGCTAAACAGGCGATGGGGAGCGCCGTAGTTGAGGGCTCCGGAATAATTTTGAATACCTGTGGGCCTTTAACATGCACCGAAATCTCGAACACACGGGAGTTTTCGCTTTTCACTTACTTCACAGAGGCGGCCGCCGTGGCGAGAAATCAAACCCGCGTCCTTGGACTCAGCAGCACAACGCTTTAGCCACCGAACCACCGCGGCGTACTACCTTCCTTTCCTTTTAGTATTCATAGAAAGGGCTTTTCATTTTATTATATTAACTGCGTGCATAATAAGGATCTCGTTTTCTGAATTCTTTGTACTATACACCCTATGAACTCCCCTCCGGTGGGCTTCACGGCGACGCTCCAGAACGACCAACCAGCGTCACCAAATATGTGAATTTTGGAAATAGTGATGCTAAGTATGAGATCAGAGTAAAAAAGACAGATGTGCGCTTCTACTACAGCGCAAGGCGGGAATGTGCATTGTTGTCCCAGCGCGTGTTAAATTTTCAAATTTTTCTATGCCTCACTGAATGCGTCGCTCGTCGCGCAGAACGCGCTACAGGAAAGCCCACTTAACACAATGGGTTTTAAGAAAACGCTTCCCGTGATCTAGATCGAACCTGGGGCCTTCGGGCTATGAAGCCGACGTCTATTCGGTTGCGCCATTCCGACCCGGTCGAAACACTTTGGATTTCGGACTCTGACTTCATAATCATTATTCTTAAGTTTGTCTACCCGTTATTCACTTATTATTCCTTTACTTTTCTTGTTCTTCATAATCCTTATTAGTATTACTACTCAAATCGCTGTCAACAAGTATTGGTGGTTTGTATACTCCCTCATTATTTTTTTTAAATGCAGAGCATTTCAGTAACTCACTATGTCACCCGCGTTGACGTCCGTCGTAGTCCGCACCGTCGTTGTCCGCACCCCTCCCCCTACACTATATAAAAAAAAATACTATCCGGCGCCTGGTTTCGATCCCTCGACCCTGCGGGCGGAATGCAATGTACATGGTGCTCTACCCACTGCGCCACAAAGCCGACACAGAAGGGGAGGCTACTAACGCGCCTTATATTCTTGACTCATTCAAACTACGTCAAGAAGCTGCTGATACAACGCATTCACTACCACCAAACTTCCCAAACACTAGACGTTAACGCAATACACCCACCGCCTATGCGACGCATTTACTCGAGTCCCCCTCGCGGGGAGATGGGCCCAATTTTCTCTACCTGTGCCTTAGTATTCCTACACTATTATTTTTTCTCTTCGCTATAATCATTGCTTACTTCCTTGTTGTCGGCACCACTCATTGTTGCCAAATTTACTGCCACCCTTTTTTTAGCGTTTTACTTTCATTCGCTTTTGTCTTTCGGCCTGGCCTTTTTCGGGGCGCGTGGGGGTGGGTTTCGATGTCGGGCGTGGTGCGCTGTGTGTTTCCTCCGGCCGCCCGGCCCGGGCGTGCATCGGGTGTGCCGGTCGTGCGCTGTTGGGGGTGAACGTCACGCGTTCCTATAATCACCGTCAGGTCACACATCCACACTCATTCCCCCTACTCACCTCCCTCCTCTCTCTTTTACTATCCCCCTCCTCCCTCCCGTTCGGCCGGTTGAGGTGTCGGCGTAACGCCAGACAGTTACCGGCCTCTATCTCCCCTTCCCTACACCCCAAAAAATCACTTTCTTGTTCTTCTTCTGACTTTTGCTCAGGTTGCATGGGAGAAAGCTTTGCGTTTTAACCATCTTTCGCTTAAGAAGGGGGCATTGATTTTGTTTACTCTGATCGAGTGCTTACAGTCGTCATTAGCCAACTTCGCACGTTTAATCACGCCGACTGGTTTTTCTGGGACGTTGCAATGAAGACCTTCTACAACGATTTCGTACAGTGTACGCAGCACAAGAGCGTTTCCGGCCGATCGACTGCTACTGTCTGGACGTAGCCACTCTACTTTGGGCCAGGGGGTGAGAATTAACGCCGTTTCAGCAGAAGTTTTGGGAGCTGCACCGGCTAACAACCTGAGGCGTTGGATACACTCACGCTAAACTAAATACCCCAGAAAGTGGCGAAGAATACAGCCGTCCAGCAGACGAGTTGTTAAGGCGTCGGGCCCGCAATACCATAGTCATGGATGCAGTCGCCGCCCTGAACTTCTTCACTTCCTAAATTCTTTCCTGACATTCAAGAAAAATGGTTACCTGTATTGAGAAAACAGCTGGACTACTCCTTGGCTCCTCTTGCGCTCTCGACTGTTGGTTTTTTTTTTTTTGGCAGCTTCCAGTGAAATCCCAATCACCTAGCGGTTTTATTTTACCGTGTAATAGATGCTGCCTTTGCATGGTATAGCTAAAACTAAGGTGTTAAAATTAATTTCGGGGGAATCCGTTTCAGTTACTTTCCGTTAGATTATTGCTATTACCTAACAGCGGCGGTTAAGCTCATGGGAGGAACCTGAGCGTTAAAAGGCCACTGGAGTGGAGGTGAAAAAAAAAAAAACGTTAGTCAATGAGTGGCCGAAGCCAAATTTTTGGTTTGTAGTGAAGCGTTAAAAATTTTTCTATTATTGCGGAACGCTTGCAGTTGTAATGGTGAACAAAGTTCTTCTCTGTTTAAAAAAATTGCAACAGCGCTGAAGTTCGTTTTTTCTCGCAATTTGCTCAAATGTAGGGTAAAGTCTAAATTGGCCTCTCCTCTGCATATTCTCAAGGTTTTAGTAATATCTGTCGTAGCAGAGGGGGACGCGTTATTAAAGACCTATTTAAAGGACTTCGCAACATCCCGACTTGAAGGGCTCCAAAAAAGAAAAAAAAAACGCTCTTCGATATTATTATCGCAAGTTTCCCAACACTTCGAAAAAGGAGACAGCCTAAACTCGGGCTGGTGAACAGGATTAAGCCAAACCCTTCTGGTGCGTAAACGGTAAACTGCAACTATAAAACACACATTTCCAGACCGCAGACGACGCATGCTGCAGGAGCGGCCGAAGTGTCAGTCTAGCGGGGATTTTTTTTTTTTTTTGCTGATGTGTGTTACTTTCCCCGAAGTCCAACGAAAGAAGATATCGTCTGGTGGTTCAAATCTAAACAGCCTCGTCTAATATCAACATTAATGGCAAGCCATGCACCACACTGCAGGGCTCAACGTCCTGCGTCGTTGTGCAATGCGTGCTTGGAACCCGCTTAGCGTATACGCCGTTCGGTTGGTGCACTGCTCGCCCTGTTCACGACAAATACCCGTAGCGAAAAGGTAATAAGCGAATCCCATCGAAGCGGCTGTTTGCTAGTTCCCTTGCGCCGTCCCCAGACGCCGGTATTGAACGGCGTGCTATAAACCGCGCCGCCTGTTACGCACTCTTGCTGCTACGTTGCTGACGTCGCTTCCTCTACTTAACCAGCGCTAACAGCGCCCGCACGGAATGGCGCGCGCCAAGTGTCTGTATGTACTCTCCTGTGTGTCGTATGTGTTCTCTGGTGTGTGCCTGTATGTATACGCCGGTGCGTTGCGTCCGTATGTGTTCTCCTGTGCGTGGACGCGTCTCTGGGTTCGGGAGCTTGTTTGTTTCATAGCGCGGCAGTGTAGCGGGCTGTCACGTCTGCAGTGTATGGGCCCCCTCGTCTGCACGTCCCCTGTCGTAATCCTCTCCTCCCACAGAATAGGACGTTCACACGACTTCGATTGAACCTCTGCAGGCCACCTGCGATGCGACAGGCACCGCCAATTTGACGCAGTACACCTGACAATGAAAGGCGGAAATGGGCGGAGAGTGGATGGCAATCAGGAAACACGAGAGCTACGCATGTTCGATTCTGAAGTTTGTTACCTCCTGTCTGCAATAACGAAATTGAAAATGCTTGTTCCCTTGTCCTCAATGTTTAAGCATTGCTTAAGAAAGACTCACCTGATTATATTTCCATGGTACTCACGAATTCATGACACACAGGGTTAAAAATCACCGTGTACCGATACGAAAAGTTTTCCACATCGACGAAAATGTTCTTAGTTGCCGCGCAGATTCTTTCTTTTAGAAATATAGCTCATATTTACTGAAATAAGAAATAAACAAGAAAAGCATTTCAGTTTATCCAGTTTTCATTACGTGGCGCTAGCGGTCTACCACGCTAGAGTTTTATTTTTTATTACAGTACACAAGTGTCATATTCCTAAAGTTAGCAAACTATGCCGTTGTGCACACTTTTATGTATTTTTAAAACTTTTCGTCTTGGTGCATGGTGGTTTTTAAGCACATCGGTCATAATGCAGTAATCCCATACGAATGTTAACAGGTCAGTCCCCCTTAAGGGTGCCATGAAGACAGAATACAACGTCATTGAATTTCATTGATTGTAGTGTTTAACGAGCCGACGCAACCCAGACGATGAAACACGCCGTGGTGGAGGGCTCCGGATTAATTTTGACCACCTGGGGATCTTCAACGTGCGCCGAAATCTCGTACAGACGGGGCGTTGTTGCTTTTCGCCTCCATCAGAAAAGCGGCCGCCGCGGCCGGTAATCGAATCCGCGACCTCGTGCTCAGCAGCGCAACGCTTTAGCCACTGAGCCACCGCGGCGGGTTTCATTGTATTTCAAGGAACACGCATTTAGTAATTCACTCAGCTCCATTCAAGCCTGAAAACACTTTTTTAGCAAATAAAATGCTGCCAATATTAAAAACCTTCTAGGTTCCGCGCCACAGTCAACGAAATACTAAGAAGTTACTATCATTTGAATAAATAACGGTGTCCGTGCTTTGAGAATCCCTTGCGCAACAGACACACAAGAAAGAGGATTCTACGGAGAAATCAATACGAGGAACCGTTTGTTATTCACATCTACATTTTTAAAGCAGATTTTAAAAACCTGCTCAAAATCAGATGCCAGAAATAAAAATATTTCCCCGCCAAGGAAGACTGCTTCTTTTCTTCATAAACTTCCGCTAGAGAGGCACAATAACGGGTGTCCAAAATTGAACAAACAATAAATCAATCCAAACCATATCTATCATTTTTAAGCCATATTAAATAGCCTGTCAAAAATTCAAGCAAACAGAAAGGGATATAAAAATGTTGCGGAGTGTGTCGGGTGGCGATGAAAGAACATTTTTTTTTCTATAAATGCGCCTGCGAACTGAGATCCGAGTGCAAAATACACAAAACAAAGAGCATAACATTAGTTGTGGTACTCAATGCCATTGCGCTTGTCCGTGGTTACAGCACTGGTTTCGTATCGAGTCAGTAATATAAACCATTTTTCTGAGCAGTTCCAGTGATTTCTGTTTCGCTACACGCGGAAGGCGTCAGTATACCGTGTTTCTCTTATTTCTTGCCGGCGACCTGCCGCTGCGGCTCAGTGGCTAAGGTTTTGCGGTGCTGAGCACGAGGTCGCGGGTTCGATTCCCTGCCGCGGCGGCCACTTTTCTGATGAAGGCGAAAAGCAAAAACTCCCGTGTGTACGATATTTCGGCACACGTTAAAGATCCGCTGTTGGTCAAAATTAATCTGGCGCCCTCCACTACGGCGCGGCGCGTCATCGCCTGCGTTGCGCCGGCGCGTTAAACCCTACAATCAATCAATCTTATTTCTTGCCGGCGTCTCTTTCGTGGGTGTTTAGTTGCAGAGTCTAGACGGCGGGAAGTGTTGTAACTCCAAGAAAACGTCTTGGAGGCCTAGCGTGAACTAGTAGGTAAACCGATTGTAATACGGGAAACCAATGTCTGCGAATCCGTCAAAATATTATAGTTAGGCTACATTAATCGCATATCCAATAACATTGTTCCATCTCTTTCCGCAACGTAAGGAAAGATTTTCCCGGCCAGTGGCAGCTGACAAGGCACGACTCAAATGGTACCTCGAAAAGGCAGCGACTGTGCGTGTGCGCGTGCGTGTGTGTTTGCGTGTGCGCGTGTGTTCATGTGCCCGTGTGGGCGTGTGCACGTGCCTGCACGTGTGCGTGTGCGTGCGTGTGTGTGTGTGTAAGGGTGTGCGTGTGTGCGTGTGTGCCTGTGTGTGTGCGTCTGTGTGTGCGTCTGTGTGTGCGTGCGTGTGTGCACCAGCGTGTGCGCTAGCAGCGCCATCTGGCTGGTGATGACCTTCAAGATATAGCCACATTTTGTGAGGTCCGGTATCGGACAGTCCTGCTTCGAGCTCGAGCGCACGAAGCGGTCAGCCTCTATGTTGCTGGAAAAATAGCTCCAACTATTCCGCACAGCCACTTTTCCAACCGTGAATGTTAACCGCGATCAAAGCGGCCACGACTGTGCGATAGCTGACACTTCCCAGATTCGGATAACTTCTATCCCTTTTCTACTAAATTATATGTTCCTCCCTGCATCAGCCGTCAACCCAGTTTTAATTTAGAACCATACCGCATGGTATTTGTCACGATTAGCTTTAATGACGATGATGGTGACGATGTTCTTTCTATGTAAACATGATGATCTTCAGCATTTCTCTCCAAGCCAAGCACACCCACTTAGGTAGATTTGACAGTGACTATGACAGCATCCGTTAGGAGCTCACGTTTGTCCTATTTCCCTGCGCTGGATGCATCAGCATAGCCACCCCAAATTCACACGTAGCAGCACAAGGGAATCGGTTAATGACGGTTTCAGTTCCAGTAAGAAGCTCACAGCCAATTTACAGCTCTCGATTTGTTTGCGACGTCAACATACCAACCCTGGTCCAGGCTCATTGCAGATTCACCAAATCCCATGGCAGAGACGTTAACGTCCCCATCCACCCTCATATATGCTTTCAAAAGCCAACTTTGGGCAATACTCACGCATTCTGACATCATTACAGGAGAATGGATAATTGGGCTAGTTGGTAGCTGTTCATGTTGGCGTTCAAGGCAAACTTGTCACAACACAGGCACGAAGAAAGAACGAGAGACGACACGGCGCTACAACGTGTCGTCTCTCTTGCTTTCTTCATCTCTGTGTTGTGGCTGCTTTGAACACCAACACCATAACAGGAATATCAGGCGGCTCCGTAAAAGCTCTCGCTGCATGTCACAGTATAACACGAAGGTGGAAGGTAAGACGGGAGGAAATCTCTGCTTTGCACATGTGTTCTCTGCTACCAAGTGCTACCTAGTTGGTAGCGGTTCATGTTGGCGTTCAAGGCAAAGTTGTTTGCTGTTGCTGTGGGGGATATTTGTGCCATTTGCTTGCCTTCATGCGTCGACATAAATCGCTCGTAATGTGGCAGTGCTGTTCTGTAAAAATCATGTGTTCGCATACCGCACGCACAACTCTTCTTAGGGCATGAATAACACCTTCCAACATCCCCCCCCCCTCGAAAAAAAATACAGGTTGCTAAAGAAGACCCTAACAATATTTAGATGCTTAGTTGTAGCCTACGGGGACGATGTTTTCATTGTTAAAGCTGATTGCAAGATTTCGATACATTGAGAAAGAAGCCGCAGTAACTCAAGACTCAGGAAAGTGCACATGAAGTGTACCGTCAACGGACTTGTTGGAACAAAAAAACTAAAACGCCTATTTCCCGCACCATAGGAACTACCCTATCAACCGTTACTCGCGCGCAATATTTCACCACTGCCATCTTAAACACCTCGACAGGTAAACTATACTAGGAGCGGCATAGGGTTTGCCGTTCGATCGTAGTTGCTTAAAGCGCTGTTTTCATATTTATATACTGATACATATACCACACCGATGCCGGTGACCACAACAGAACTGGCGCCTTCCTTTTGAAACTAAGTTCTGTCACGCGAACGGCAGGTTTCTACGGGCCGACAGTGCTGGCCCCTTCCACGTATATACCGTCTCCTTTCCCGCCCCCTTCCTAATGCCGTAATGCGGTTCTCTATCGGACTTTCCCGGTAAACCTTCGCCGATCGCGTGACGTCAAAACGGAACTCGACTTTAATGGATATTCGGATCATTCCAGTTCGTGAGCTGAAGAAAAAAAGCGGGAGTATTAAGGGTGCCCGAAAGCGGGGCGGAGATTTGGGAAACTCAGACAGCGTGCGGCGCGCGGGCACACAGCTTTGTTTTGGCAGGCGGCGGGTTGGTGAACATGTAGCGATATGGCCGATCGATGCGGCCGTGGGCGCTAGGTGACATGCCGAGTGCGCCCGGATTCTGACTTTTAAAGGGGCGGTTCCAAGATAGCGCTTGACACTGTCCTAATTTATGACTCCCTTAGCGCTGGCGCACTTGAAACGGCATAAGCGCGGTCAACGCATCAGCGTCCGAATTATTGTAATTAAGGCCTGCACGGTAAACAGCGTGCGTCGTTTACACATGCAGGTCACGCGAGTCACGGCCCGGGGGTTAAAAAGAAGGTCCCCTTCACCCCGAGTAGTCCGAGTGGCGCTGGCTACCACCCCCAAGTACAGGAAACAAAAATACCTTAACATAAATACCCGAGAAAGTGCTGGGGAAACAGCCCCGCCGGTAGCGTAGTGGTTATCGCACCAGACCGGTATTCTGGAGGTCGTGGGTTCGGATCCCACCCGGCGGGCATTTTTTCACCACTTTCTTTTCGACTCAAAAAATTCTTCATCTCTTTCTTTGACCCACCACAACCTCCCCTTTGCTTTCCGAGGTTTTCTTGACTGCCAACCCTTATTTTCTGTCTTATTTCACGGAGCCTCTCATTTCCCATTTTTCTGATTCGCTACATGCTTAGCGAGGGCCTCTGTTCTGGCAGTCTTGGTGCCAAAGGGAGCTTAAGAGGGTTCAACGCTGGTCGACCACTCTCGACATGTCGTAGACACTCGAGTCACGGCCCGGGGGTTAAAAAGAAGGTCCCCTTCACCCCGAGTAGTCCGAGTGGCGCTGGCTACCACCCCCAAGTACAGGAAACAAAAATACCTTAACATAAATACCCGAGAAAGTGCTGGGAAAACAGCCCCGCCGGTAGCGTAGTGGTTATCGCACCAGACCGGTATTCTGGAGGTCGTGGGTTCGGATCCCACCCGGCGGGCATTTTTTCACCACTTTCTTTTCGACTCAAAAAATTCTTCATCTCTTTCTTTGACCCACCACAACCTCCCCTTTGCTTTCCGAGGTTTTCTTGACTGCCAACCCTTATTTTCTGTATGTATGTATGCACGTATGCACGTATGCATGTATGCATGTATGTATGTATGTATGTATGTATGTATGTATGTATGTATGTATGTATGTATGTATGTATGTATGTATGTATGTATGTATGTATGTATGTATTGTAAGAGGGAAGCAGACTGGAACAAGGAAACGGTAATCCCAAGGCAGGTCTCTTTACTCAGCCCGCAGGGAACTCGGTGACTCAGCCGAACGAGCCCAGACGATGATGATAATCCACAAATGATCACGATAATGGGTATGTACAGGTGAGAGATTGGTCCCACTAGCGAATAACAATTGATTCCAGGAGTCTTCTTCATGAGTCAAGACACCAATAAACGCTCACACTTTCCCCCCCTCGCTGGGAAGCGGCCGCCTGGACGCTTGTAGCTAAGGCGCGCGCTGGGTAAAACGCTTCATACGAGAAACATGAACGACTTCACTTCCACGTCGGCGACGGTCGTTGGAGGCAACTGCAGGAGACACTCTATAGTTGACAGGTGAAGTTTGCGCAATGACAGTGTATGGGTCAATATAGCGGTGCAGAAACTTCTCGCACAGGCCGGGCGAACGTGTCGGGGTCCACAAAAGCACTTCTTCACCGGGATGAAAATTGATGTTGCGGTGCCCGGCATCGTAATGGGCTTTTTGTTCCTGCTGCGTTGCTTCAGTGTGGATGCGGGCTAGGTGTCGACAGTGGTTAATCCGGAAGATGAACTGGTCAGAAAACGGGGTAACGGGAGAGACCGGTGCGGATAAGAAAGCGGTATCAATAAAGAAGGAAGGGGAACGGCCAAAATCCAGGAAAAATGGGGAGTAGCTAGTGGTGCGCTGAATTGCTGTGTTGTAGGCAAAGCTTACAAACGGAAGAATTTGGTCCCAGTTGGTGTGATCTGGTTTGATATACATAGAGAGCATGTCGGAGAGAGTCCGGTGAAAGCGTTCAGTGAGGCCGTTCGTCTGAGGATGATAGCTGCTGGTGGTTTTATGAATCGTATTTGCCGCTTGAAGCACTTCCGCCACAATTCGGGACAAGAAGGCCTTGCCGCGGTCGCTTAAAAGGACGCGGGGTGCACCGTGGCGCAAGATTATAATCTGCAGCAGAAAGTCAGCGATTTCTTGGGCGCAGCCAGATCGTAGAGGGGCCGTCTCGGCGTACCTGGTTAAATGGTCGACAGAAGTCACTATCCAGCGATAGCCGTTTGGTGTGCTGGGAAGCGGGCCGTACAGGTCAATGCCCACAGTTTCGAAGGGCGCCGAAGGACAAGGTGCCGGTTGTAGCAAGCCGGCTGGCGGAGTCGTAGTGCGTTTTCGGTGCTGGCATTTGGTGCATGAAGAAATGTACTTCGCCACGCTAGTCGACATCCCAAGCCAAAAGAAGCGACAACGAATGCGGTCGTAGGTTTTGTCAAACACGAGATGTCCTGCTATCGGATCATCGTGAAATGCCTCTAACACAGATGCGCGTAGCTCCCGAGGTAGGACAGGGACCCACCTGGCCCCTGTAGGGTGGTGGCTGTAGCGGTGCAGAACCCCGTTTTAAAGCCGAAACTTCTGGAGTTGGCGACGTAACCGGCTGTTGGGAGGTCGCGCGGAGCCGTCTATCCGGTCGATTATCCTGCGACAAAAAGTATCGTCGCGCTGTATGGCCGGGGGGCTAATGTCATCAACCGTGGAGTAAGCAATGGGCGCCATGGATAAAGCAGTCTTGCTTGCCGGCGAGAAGCAGACAGCCGATTGCGATAAGGGACAGCGTGAGAGGGCATCTGCATTTAAATGCTTTTTGCCGGACTTGTACGTGATGGTAAAATGATACTGCTGTAGACGGAGAACCCAACGGTCGAGGCGGCCGGAGAGGTTCTTCAACGTCGACAACCAACACAATGCGTGATGGTCAGTGACGACATTGAAATGTCGACCGTACAAGTAAGGGCGGAACTTTTGGATGGCCCACACAACAGCAAGGCATTCCTGCTCCGTGATTGTATAGTTTTGTTCTGCCGACGTCAGCGTGTGGCTAGCATAGGCGACCACTCGCTCCCTCTTGCACGAATCGAGTTGCAACAAGACTGCACCGATGCAGTGACCACTGGCGTCCGTGTGTAGAACCGTTGGTGCAGCGTCATCGAAGTGGCAAAGCACAGGGCTCGACGTGAGTGCGTTTTTCAGGGCTGGAAAAGCCCGTTCGCAATCTTCACTACAAACAAAAGTTGTGCCAGAACGCAAGAGGTTATTGAGAGGAGAAGCAACTGTTGCAAAATTTCGTATGAAGCGGCGGAAGTACGATGATAGTCCGAGAAAGCTGCGAAGATCTTTCTGCTGTAGCGGGCGCGGAAAATTTAGAACTGCAGAAATCTTCGCAGGGTCTGGCTGTATTCCGGTTTTGCTCACGATGTGCCCTAACACCTTTATCGATTTGCTGGCGAATGTGCACTTTTTTGTATTAATCTGTAGTCCGGCATTTGAGAGACACGCCAGTACCTCGTCGAGACGTTGGAGATGTTGCTCAAACGTGGTTGAAAAAACAATAATGTCGTCGAGGTAGCAGAGGCAAGTTTTCCATTTGAGGCCGCGGAGCCCGGTATCAATCATGCGTTCAAATGTCGCGGGCGCATTATATAGCCCGAAGGGCATAACATTGAATTCGTAAAGCCCATTGGGAGTGGCGAAGGCCGTCTTTTCTTTGTCATCTTCGTGCATCGGGATTTGCCAATAACCGGATCGTAAATCAAGGCTGGAGAAGAACTCCGCTCCTTGAAGACGGTCGAGAGCGTCATCGATGCGTGGCATCGGATATACGTCTTTCCGGGTGATCTTATTGAGGGCACGGTAATCGACACAAAAGCGAACTGAACCGTCCTTTTTCTCTACTAATACGACTGGCGATGACCACGGGCTCGATGATGGACGTATAACATCACGCTTGAGCATGTCAACGACGTGGTCTTCTATAATCTTCCGCTCATGCGAAGACACACGGTAGGGGCGACGGCGTACAACCGCCGAGCCATCTATCTCAATCCGGTATGCGGCCACGGACGTTCGTTTCAGCGTGGAGGAATTCACATCAAAAGATGCAATGTGCTTCTTCAGTACCTGAAGTAACTTTTCTGTCTTCGTGGTTGTCAGGTCTGAACTAATGGTAGCGGTAAGAGCTGGCAAATCATCCGAAGTAGTGAGACCGCACATGCCTGAAGGCGTTATAGGGAGCTAGAGACGACAGATGCGGGCGCTACATCGACCAATGAAGCGATGGTCATGCCCTTTGGCAATAGAATGGGCTCACCCGTGGTGTTGATAACGGCCAGAGGTGCAAGTCCCCGTGAAAAGCGGAGAAGGCACGCCGACATGGCAATTCCTCGAGGAAGCAACCGTGTTGACGGTGAGGCCACCACATCCCCGTCAGACATGCTGCTTGAAAAAACCACCAGGCCCTCTTCACTACCGGGTGCCAGAACGTGGTCGGCATGCAAAGTCAAGAACTGATGTCGGGGACTTGGAGCAGAAGAAGGTTCGGTGTTCGTAATGTGAATAGCTGGTTGAGAACAGGAGATAATGGCGGAAGCTGACGAAAGAAAATGCCAACCGAAAATTAGTTCGTGAGCACACTCTGGCAGAACCGCAAATTCAATATGGTGTCGATCGTCCCCGATGAAAACGCGTGCTGTACAAGTTCCAACAGGCTTTATAAGATGTCCATTCGCACTGTATAGTGCCGGGCCAGAGTATGGGGTTCGCACTTTACGTAAGCGTGTACACAAATCCAAATGCATCACAGAAAGACTGGCCCCGGTGTCCACTAAAGCTTGCACAGATATACCTTTCACTATTACTGGCAAAATATTTGATGGGCGCTCTGGAGGAGTTGTGATTAGTTCGACCGATGCAGTTTCCCCTCCATAAACTGCAGCATCTAGTTTTCCGATTGGCTGCCAGGGTCACGTAGAACGGGGCGGAGAGGTGATACAAAGCGGCGCGGAGGCGTAGGCGAACGGCGTCTCGTCTGATCACGGTAATCGCGGGAAGGGTCGCCCGAATTATGAGGAGACGGTGAGCGCTGTCGAGGTGGATACGCACGTTCCCTAGGACCGTAGTTGTAGCGAACGTCGCGTTCGTACGAAGCGTAGCCTCGCTGCTCATCTCGCTGGCGCCGTCGACAGAAGCGAGATATATGGCCTCGAATACCGCAGAAGAAGCACAACGGGCGGTCATTAGGCCGAACATCCAGACGCGGCCGCCAGTTTGTGTAGCCAGTCTGAGCCGGAGGCGGCGAGGAGACGGCTGCGACTCTACCGAGCACGGACGGAAGCACAGAAATTTCCATGTTCGAGAGCGGCGTTCGGGAAGCTGCTTCCGCGTAAGACGGCACGTCGAAAACAACTGGGGGCCCATTGCGTGGATTTCCCGTTAAGGGGTATTCACACGACGGAGCGTTTCAGCGGAGAAATCCGAGGGAGGTCGTGACGTCACCGCAGGCGGAGTTCCGCTCGGCCAGCTCCTTCGCTCACACGGAGGATGCGACTTTCGGAGGGACATCACTGTTTGCAGTCGCCTATCTCTAAAGCAGAGCTGCCGTAGCACCGCCGATTCCGCGACGGTGGCAATTTCTATTAAGCTCATACGTACTGATCTTGTCAACCGACCAAAAATTGATCGTCGACGCGATGCAGGTGCTGCCGCGCGCAGAGAACGGCGCGCGACGTGGTAGCAGCCGGCCGGCCCACCTACAGGCCCACATACTGATGTTAGGCTTAACACTGCGGCGAATATTCGATCGGCGCTCTGGCAAGCGGCTCAGGTGACGATTTTTAAAGCAACTTTCCATCACATCATTACCCCATTTCTCGTATACGCAGCTTTGTTTGCGCCTTGGGGAGCAATAACAAGCTGTCGCTCGAGCTACCGGCGCCGGCATGCGCCACTTCGCGGCCGCGGCCGCCGCTCGCCAAGCGCCCGTGCTGGTGGTGTACGCGGCTCCCTCAGTGGGCCTGTCATGTGCGCCACGCATTTTCGCGTCCGATGTATTAAGAAGCGATAAAAATAGAGTGCCTGCAACCGCTCTAGAACTTCAGCCGCGGCCAGCTGCCCGACGAGCAGACGAAATCCCGCCTCCTCCGCCGCCGAGCGTCGGAGGGTTTGTAGCTCGCGAGCAGAAGCTCCGATCTCCCATCGGAGGCGGTGCGCCGGAGAGAAACCGTGACGTAGGGGTCACGTGGCGCGCACTCCGAGGAGCGAAACGGCGGATTTCTCTCTCGTGTGAACACCCCTTTAGCAGTCCGTCCGTTTCGTTGGCTAAGTTGTTACCGGGTTGACCGGGACCGATCTGCTCCTGAGCGCGCGGAAGGGCGGGTAGGAAGGGTGCGGATGCACGGACATGGCCAAGGCAGGCCCGCGAAACTAATCCCCCTACCGCAACGAATGCCCAAGTGCCCAGCCGGGTCCCGGTCAACCCAGTAACAACGCATACGACAGAACGGACGGACTGCTAAAACTCTCTATTCTTCCCCCGCCAGGGAACAATTCTATCGGCCAGACACGCATTCTGGCCTCCCCAGACAAACGATGAAGGGTGAAACGCATTCTCGCGGCTACGCTATTCCCCCGTCGAACGTTGCGTAAGCAACCAGCATGGAAGCAAGCACAAGCTGCGGCCTGCTGCGTGGTTATTCTTCTGCCTTTGACCTTCGAGGAAGCACGTACGGCTGAAGGGCGGGAAAACTGACCATCTTATAGGAAGAGGAACGCAGTAGCGCTTTGTGGATTTTTGTACTCGAGCCTTGGCATCAAACACAGCCAAATCCTAGCGATGTAACGGCAGGAACGCCGTTCCTGCCGTTCCTTCAAAAACGTAACGAGTTACCGTTGCAGTTCCACCGACCCTTAATGGAACGGTGGCGTTCCTCCGTTCCTCCAAAAAGGAACTAGTTACAGGAACGCCGTTCCTTGTAACGCCGTTCCGTGCAACACTGGCTGCTTGGTAGCCTCTCACCACAGCCCTGGACAACGGTGGCAGCGTAGCAACGAAGAGTATCCGACAGTTGTGGTGGTGAGGAAAGTCGTGCAGTCATTCGGTTCCCTATTCATAGCTGTAACTTTTGCGCACACAAAAAACGACGAGTAAAGGGAGACACGAAGACCAGCGCAGACTAACAACTGAAAGTTTATTCATCACTCAACACACATATACCCTCTTTGAGATCACCCGCGAATGCTCAAATGTGTACGCACCTCGTCATACACACAAACACAAGAAAAAACACACTGTAACATTTGCATTATCTCATGTCATCTAACAACTTAATTTCCTTATCCGACAGGGCTACTGACGGTTGACTTATGCACTTTCCCTTTAATTTCGACATCTGCCAGGCTTCCACTATCTCTCTTGTAGTCCTGTCTTGTAGTCCCGTCTTGAATGTAGCACGGCTGAGTGACTCTGACGTCACCGGCCCTTTTGCTAAAATCCCGTGACCTGTTACGTCACCCTTCGTTCCTATATCTACTCCGTTGCAACCGTAATAAACGTTGTTAGTCACCCGACTGCCGGCCCGCTTACATGGTGACAGCGGTGCCCAGCCGAAATGACAACGCCGCGAGCCCCCCTGCCGTCAACGATGTTGCCGCCACCAAAGCCCCTGGATACATCGGGCAACGCCTGGCATGGATGGAAAACTTGGAAGAGTGAGTTCACGCTATTTACCACCGCTACCCAGTTGACGAAGCAAGCCCAAGACGTGCAAGCAGCCACGTTGCTAGTGGTTATTGGTGAAGAAGCAAGGAAGGTATACAGCACCTTCACGTTTGAGGCAGGAGAGGACAAAAACACCATATAAGTCCTAATTGCTAAATTTGAAGAGTTCTACAAGCCGCAAACGAACTTGATATATCATGAATTCCGATTTGGGTCAAGAAACCAAAGGGAAGGCGAACCTTTCAATGAGTGGCTCACGGAACTACGCATGTTAGCCAAAAACTGTGAATTTGGGGCAGTGGAATAGAGGATGCTGCGCAGCCGCGTTATTCTGGGAATTCGGGACAAGAGCCTGCAGCAGAGATTGATTGCTGGGAACCCGTCCGTCCAAAAGACTATCGATATCTGCCGCACGCAAGAGCAAGGGAAAGAGCAGTTTCGCGAAATCAGCGAAGCCGCTGAGACTGCGCACGGCATGGCAGTTAACGCAGTTGCAAAGAAAGGTGATGCCTGCGGCAGCTGCGGCTATCACACACACCGCAGCGAAAGGTGCCCCGCCACCGGCAGAACTTGCAATAAGTGCGGAGGGTTCAACCACTTCGCTAGAGCATGCAAATCGGCGCTGCCTTCACGGAACTTTCCCAGCAAGAAGAGAGAACTACGGCCACTCTGCGCCGACGCCGACGCTTTTTAAATGCAGAGCATTTCTTTAACTCACGATGTCACCCGGCGTTGTCGTGCCTCGGCGTCCGCAACAGCCGTTCCAGGTGCGCCCTCTCCCCCACTCCTCCTCTCCCGCATCACGCTACCCTCCTCGCTCTCAACAACAGGTCTGCACCCCTCCCCCTACACTATATAAAAAAATAATACTTACCGGCGCCTGGTTTCGATCCCACGACCCTGCGGGCGGAACGCAAGGTACATGGTGCTCTACCCACTGCGCCACAAAGCCGACACAGAATGGAAGGCTACGAACGCGCCTTATATCCTTGACTCATTCAAACTACGTCAAGAAGCTGCTGATACAACGCATTCACTACCACCAACTCCCCAAACACTAAACGTTAACGCAATACACCCACCCCCTATGCGACGCATTTACTCGAGTCCCCCTCGCGGGGAGATTGGCCCTTTTTTCTTCAAACGTTCACAGTGAACACGGTCAACATCACAGTCTACTGGAGCGCGACGGTAAACATTGAAGAACTACCAATGATGTGCAAATTGGACGCGGGGGCAAATTGCTCCGTCATTTCAAGGAGGGACGTCGAAAAGCTGCCAGACCTACCAGAGCAGGCTTGCCAGGTTGCGCTAACTTCCTTTTCCGGCCACAAATCAACGTCCCAAGCAAAAGTGCGCCTTCGGCTTTCAGCAAATGATAGGGTGGTCCCAGAAACATTTTGTATCGTAGACCAAAGTGTACCAGTAACTTTGAGCGGCTCAGCAACCGAACGCCTTGGATTTATCGTCCGGGTTCGTCACATCGACGTCGATCAACTTTACCCGCCAGCACAACCTTTTGCAGAGATCTTCACAGGACTGGGAGAGCTGAAGGACTACGAGTATGAAATAAAGCTCAAGCTCGGCGCAGTGGGTGTCGTCGTACCAGCCCGAAGAGTCCCCGTGACCCTGGAGAACAAGACTAGAGTGGAACTTCAGCGGATGGAGGAGCAAGGAGTCATAACAAAGGTAAAGGAGCCCACCGAATGGTCCAGTCACATGGTTACCGTTGTTAAGGGAGACAAAGTTCGAGTCTACCTGGATCCAACATCGCTCAATCAAGCCATACTCCGGGAGAACTATCCCATGCCGACTTTAGACGATGTCGCTCCCAGGCTTGCCGGGGCAAAATTCTGTTCCACTCTCCATGCAGCTTCGGGGTTTTGGCAAATTCGCCTTAGCGAGTCAAGCTCCAAACTTTGCACAATGAGCACGCCGTATCGTCGGTATCGGTTCCTACGAATGCCGTTTGGAATTTCTTCGGCCCCTGAAATTTTCCAGGCAGCAATGCACCGCGTTTTGGAAGGTTTGCCCTGTGGGGTGGTTGTTATGGATGACGTGCTAGTGTGGGGAAGAACTAACGACGAACACGACCATAACTTGCAACTTGTGTTGTCCCGATGTCAAACGCATAACCTTCGGCTTAACCCCAAGAAGTGTACGTTTCTGCAGCCGGAAGTCCGGTTCCTGGGACATATCCTCACTACAGAAGGCCTACGCCTGGACCCGGAGAGGGTACAAGACATACTCTCCATATCTGAACCGAATAACAAGGAAGAACTGCAAGTATTTCTCGGTACGATGAATTTCGTGCAGCGCTTCATTCCCAATATGTCTGTCGTAACCGCACCTTTACGAACACTGTTGCGTAAAGATACTGCATGGGTTTGGACGGAGGCGCAACAAAAAAGTTTTGACGCATTACGCGAATTCTTGACTCAAGCACTCGTTTTGGCTTTCTTTAACCCTAAGCAGCCTTTCACTCTCTCAGTCGAAGCAAGCCAATTATGAGTAGGTGCAGTTGTAATGCAAGACGGCCGCCCTGCCACTTTTAAGTGCGAATGCACTTCTTAAGCGACCCTGAATCCCGCGTCCACCGCCGTCCGTCCGTCCGCAGCCTAGCAACGGCGCCGGATTTCCGACGCGTGAGGGCGCTCGCGTAGCGCCTCCTCTCCCCCCTCGCCTACTCTCCAGCTCGCAACACCCTCTCTCGGCGCGCCAGCCAGGCCGCTACACTATATAAAAAAATAACAGCATCCGGCGCCCGGTTTCTATACGAGGACGTTGCGGCCGCAGCGCGACGCTCTACCGACTAAGCCACGGAAGCCACGCTGATTTCAGAGTTAGGAACGCTCCTTATATCTTTAACGCATTCAAACTACGTCGTCAGCGGCGTTGCGTTGGCGACTCAGCGGCGTTATAGTGGCTTGATAACTGCGTGGTGTACACGTGATACTACAAACCCGATGGAAGAGATGGAAGAGAAGGCGGCGAGGCGGTGGGCTGCGGGTGCCGAGCGCAAGCGCCGCAAGCGGGCCGACAACCGTGCGTTCCCTCTTTCACATTCTCCCCCTCGGGGAAATGCGGGGGTTTTTAAGTGCGAATGCACTTTATAAGCGACCCCAAACCATCCACCGCCGGCGGCGGCGGCGGCGTCGGCGGCGTCCGCAGTGCTCCTCTATATTTAAAAAAGAAACAGCATCCGGCGCCAGGTTTCGATCCGAGGACTTTACGGCCGCAGCGTGACGCTCTACCGACCAAGCCACGGACACGACGCTGATATCAGTGTTAGTGACGCGCCTTATATCTTTAACGCATTCAAACTAAGTCGTCAGCGGCGTGCGTTGGCGACTCAGCGGCGTTATAGCGGCTTGATAACTGCGTGGTGTACACGTGATACTACAAACCCGATGGAAGAGATGGAAGAGAAGGCGGCGAGGCGGTGGGCTGCGGGGGCCGAGCGCAAGCGCCGCAAGCGGGCCGACAACCGTGCATTCGCACTTTCACATTCTCCCCCTCGGCGAAATGCGGGGGAATTTTTTTTCGTCCCGGTCACTCACAGATGCGCAGCAAAGCTATGCGCAAATCGAGAAGGAAATGCTGGCGATAGTGCATGGTTGCATTAAGTTTCATGACTACGTGTTTGGCCAGGCAGAGGTGATTGTTGAGACTGACCACGTGCCCTTGGTACCGATACTTAACAAGCCGCTGCATCAATTCCCTCCGCTTGCAGCGAATGAGGCTGACCTTGCAGCGCTACCCGATCAAACTGGTGTACAAGCCAGGCCGAGATCTTTTTCTTGCGGATGCTTTATCGCGTTTTCCGAGCACAATGAGCATGCGTTAGGAAGCGGAGCAGTTTCAAGCCAATGTGCTAGAATTTCTTTCTGCCTCGGAACCCCGTCTAAAAAGCATTCTTGCAGCCACAAACAACGATCCCGTTCTCGTCAAGCTGCGGGAATATACGGTGACCAGTTGGCCTGACAGCAAGCACGAGGTTCCAGAAGCCATCCGCACCTACTGGTCTTATCAGGAGGAGATACACGCACAAGACGGTCTTCTGTTTCGCAGCAACAAGGTAATCGTACCACGCTCGATGAAAACAGACATTTTGGGTCTTCTGCATGTCGCACATCCTGGAGCCGAGAAGATGAAGGCGCGGGCGCGAAGCGTCATGTTCTGGCCCTGCATAGCGAGCGCCATTGAACAATTGTGCCGCAACTGCGAAATATGCCAAAAGCATCAGCCACGAAACGCAAAGATGCCGCTTTTGAGCCATGACGTTCCAACCTTACCCTGGAAGGCTGTAGGAATGGACCTATTCTTTTACGAGGGCCGACAGTTTGCTATTATAGTTGACTTCTATTCCTTCTTTTTCGAAATAAAGGAATTTCGCCATACCACTGCCAACCTGCTTAAATCGTGGTGCACCGAGATTTTTGCAGTGCATGGATTACCGCTTAAACTGTGTAGCGATAACGGGCCGCCATTCAACAGCAGCGAATTCAAAGTATTTTTACATGGACTCGGTGTTACCCACGTAACGTCCAGCCCGTATCATCCACGCTCAAATGGGATGACGGAGAGGGGAGTGCAAGAAGCAAAAAAACTACTGAAGAAGTGCTCCCTTAAAACGCCCGACTTCCACATGGCTCTGCTCGAATGGCGTAATACTCCTCGCGATGCTGTTTTAAAGTCCCCAGTGCAGAGACTGGTGGGAAGGCAGACGAGGACCCTGCTGCCCGTACCCACAAGCCACCTGGTGCCGGAGGTCATGCCCAACCGAGCCGTCCACAACCGCCTACAGGAGATCCGCCAACGCCAGAGGATCTACTACAACCGCGGCTCCAGGAACCTCCCACCTCTGTCGCCTGGGCAACGAGTGACTGCATACGACACCCACGAAAAGACCTGGACACCTGCGGTCTTTCTGCGGACAGCTGAGACGCCGCGATGCTTGGTGGTGAAAACGGAAGAGGGCCACGAACTTCGACGCACTCGCGAGCATCTGCGAGAAGCACCTCCGCCACTTCGCGAAGAGAGTCCTCCTGGCACTCCTGCTGGGTCCGAGCAACAAGACGACGCCCAGCCCGCTCAAGAGTTACGCAGAAGCACAAGGGCACGCCGGGAGCACTGCCGCTACCCCCAACCGGAAAGACAATTGTAATTATTTGCTTCCCTAAGAAAGGGGAGATGTAGCACAGCTGAGGTACTCTGACGTCACCGGCCCTTTTGCTAAAATCCCGTGACCTGTTACGTCACCCTTCGTTCCTATATCTACTCCGTTGCAACCGTAATAAACGTTGTTAGTCACCCGACTGCCGGCCCGCTTACATTGAAAAGGCAGAGTACCCAACGGCGACGTTGCTAACAGTTAGCGAAAGGCTACTAAAACGAGTAAAAATGGAAGGTAAGGAAAAGGAAAAAAGAGCCGAAAACAAGGACAAGAGCATGTCAGTAATTGCTTATGTGCACGGTTTGTCTCAAAGGCTCAAAAAAGCCGCTGCCAGGTACAACGTGAATGTGGTTTTTTCTGCCAAAACCAAAGTGGGAAGCCTGTGCCCGGCAGTTAACAGACTGTACGAAGAAAGGGCTAGCAGCAAGCCTACCAAATGTACTGTGCATCACACGTACAAATTTTTGGAATGAAGAAAAAACGTTGTGTACAAGATTCCGTTCACATGTGGGAACCAGTACGTTGGGCAAACGAGCAGATGCGTAAATGTGAGGCTCAGGGAACACATGTCCAGCGTTAAAGGGACACTGAAGTGAATTTGTCAAGCTCCCGTTTTTGCTTGCACTGCGTAGACTGGCTCAAATTAGCACACTTTTCATCGTTTATCCGGTTGACAAATCGGTAATTATTTTACAAAGCGCGAAAGAAGAAAAACTACCATGCGCGGTTTGCGGCGGCCGCACCAACTAAGGCTGTGACGTTGAGAGGAGAGGCGCCGTGATTGGACGATGCCCAAGGTTAGCAATCACACAAGTTTCGGTTTCGGTTCTGTAAAACATAACCAATGGCTTTATTGGATGGGCATTCTCAATATCTCAGTAATCATCGTACCGCGCTTCTGCCATGTTGTCGGCTGTAAAATGCACAAGATAAGCCTCCCAGGACGGCTTGTAGTCGTAGCATTCACTAGCCGAGACCTACGCATGCATGAACGCCCTCCGCGTACCCGCAGACGCCCAAATGTCATGCGCTTTTCCCCCATATTTGGAGCTTGCCTCCCTCATGCCTGTATCGTAAAAAGCGTGCTCGCACCAGGCCAAGGGTCTGTTCATTCTGGCCTGTGCCCACTGCCTGCAAGCAGTCGGTGCTTATGGCAACAGCACGCCAACGAGAACTCGCTAGCGCGCCAGTGCCAGCCTGCGCGCGTTTTGTGAACTAGTTCGTGTAGCCATGAACGTTGCGGCCCCAAAAAAGGTGAACTCAATATAGAAAACATCGGCGGAAAACAAAAAAGTTAACTTACAAAAAAAAAGCACGTACCCGCGGGGATTCGAACTCGTGACTCGCAAAACATTTACGGTGAATTCCTAGCGCCCCAGACTGCTAGGCTACGGAGCGGGACGCGTAAGCCTTGCTAATATAAGGTATATATTGTACAACCGGTTTACACTTTTATTTAGTTTTGGCATTTCGAGCCGCTTAGGTGACTATTTGTTGTACTGCGATCGTGCAGTAAGCGTCGCCCGAGTTTCCACAGTAGCTCACGTCTAGCAATTGCATTTCGTAGACGGAAAAGCTTTCGCAGATGCGTAGTCGGGCTGCTGACCGCTGTGCTTGTTCGCCCAGCGCAAAAAAGTGCTTCCCGCGCCCTAGTTTTACGCTGTACGGTAAAAATATCAGTTGATTTTATTTGCTTAGTACCTATATTGACTTCGCTGACTCTTCTCCCGCCTTCAAGAGGCCTTATATTTTCCTACTGGCGTACCAGTCAGCGAAGCGTCGCATGTGCAGCGCTTGTGTGAAGCGACCTTGACTTGGAGCTAGATACAGTGTACAAACAAACCAAGTAAAGAAAGGCACATTCTTCCATTCACAAACGTGTCCTGGCTTCGTTTCAACTAAGCGAACGAATTGCGACCAAGCAATTTTTTTTTAACCTCCTTGATTGCGACGACCCGCCGGCGGCCGGCGGACGAAACGCTGGGCCGACTGATTCTGTCGGCCGGGGAGCCGTGCAGTAGCGCAGCCGTGGCGCAGCCAATTGCCAGCTCATCCCCTCCTGACGTAACACGAAAACGCCACAGAAAATGGGCGAGCGTAAAGAGAGGAGGACAGCGTTTTCGAATTAGTTTTTCTACTAAATAAAATCGCGTAAACGCGCCTAGAGTGGTCGAAACATGGCCTGGGGACTCCGGACTACAATTTGCGCTAGTAATCCCGCAATGTTTACATATCACTTCAGTGTCCCTTTAAAGGTCGGCCATACATGCACCTGGCTGCGCACAGTGCGCAGTGCAATTCAAAAAAGTGCGAGCCGTTGTTTGACCTAGCGTCGACGGAGTTCCACCACCAAGACAGGACTACAAGAGAGATAGTGGAAGCCTGGCAGATGTCGAAATTAAAGGGAAAGTGCATAAGTCAACCGTCAGTAGCCCTGTCGGATAAGGAAAGGAAGTTGTTAGATGGCATGAGATAATGCAAATGTTACAGTGTGTTTTTTCTTGTGTTTGTGTGTATGACGAGATGCGTACACATTTGATCATGCGCGGGTGATGTTAAAGAGTGTATATGTGTGTTGAGTGATGAATAAACTTTCAGTTGTTAGTCTGCGCTGGTCTTCGTGTGTCCGTTTAGTCGTCGTTTTTTGTGTGCGCAAAAGTTACAGCTATGAATTGTCACCAACTAGCCCGCCTTTCAGCGTTATTGCGGTTTCCCTACATTGCATCTCAAACAATTCGTAAAGCATCACCGCATTCTGAGCTCTCTGGTACTCGCTGAAGGAAGGGGAACCTAGCGTATGGATTTTCCCCCTGCGACGTGGAAACTTGTGTTACAGACATACTGCGTACTTCCGCAGAAATTTTATACGTGGTAATTACACAAAAAGCTTTTCAATTAGTATCAGAGTACGTCCGCGGAAGTAGGGTGTATTTTGGGCGAACAAGGGGGCTGGGCCAAGCATCCCAGTAATAGTAACCGAACGAGGAATGTGTGATTATCATAATGAGATGAGGCTGGCGTACCTCTGAATACGTGTCCCTGCAGGCCACACGTCACGAACATGCAGAGAAATAATGGGCTGCCTTACACAGTACAAATGTTCTACAGAGATCTTTGGGCGTGGTGTTTGCGGTGATTGGCTTAAAACCATCTACGTCAGCGACAGGTGTAAAACACGGCGGCGCACACTATACCGGGACATCAGTTCCAGAATTTAACTCTAATATCTCACATTCACTACTTCATAAGAGGTAAATGCTTAGGTGTTCTAGAATTTTTTTACTTATGACTTTTCCAGGACTCCAGCTCTGCACGGTTTCAAATAATAAATTTCCGGCCCCGCAATCGTGGATTCACTTTAAACACAAAGAGCACAGTTTTCTTTCTAGCGACTTGCTGTTGCCGAAAGCAGTTGCTGAGCGCACTTTTTGTCGCAAAATCTGTTTATTTATCAGGTGGGCGCCGGCCGATTTTCGGAGCAATTAGCTACACAAGAAGGCACGCTATGTTTAATTTAATCGAGTACCTATGTCTTCTGACGTGCTTTGAACGCGAAAAACTAGCGATACCTAATAACATTTTCTTTATGGCAATAACGTGTTTAGGTCTCTTTTTTCGCTTTTCTTTCTTTATATTCTGGCGCGGATTACTTCAACCATCTTTTCTTCTGCTTACCCTTGTTTCCTTGCCGTTGTAGGCTTTTGTTTCTATTTTCTCTCTTACTGGGCTAGTTACGTCAGCAAGCAGAGAGGTGCACGCCACTGTTTCCCTAGAGTCAGGATTGGGCACGGCTGGTGCGTACCTGTTTTACCCACGTGCCATCACGTTCAACTTCACGCGGCATCGACTTGTATACAACTTTGCCCTTCCAATTTAGAGTTCTGTAAATTTTGGGAAAGTGGGTGCATTCTCCCCGAAAAAAAACTCCCACCTCCCCTCGCGGGAACACCTGGGTAGATGCGACGCATAGGGGTTTCACGTTGCAGCGTTGGACAGCGGAGGAACAGCGCTGAAACGATGGAGCGGAGCGGCGCAGGCACCGCGTTTTATAGCGCGCATAACGGTGAGGGGACGCGCCGGCGCCATTGTGTCTGCCGCGGCTATGACGCAACACAATTCAACACAATCCACTTTAATCCAATCCAATCCAAATCCAATCCAATCTAATCCAAGCCAAGCCAAGCCAAGCCAAGCCAAGCCAAGCCAAGCCAATCCATTCGAATCCAATCCAATGCCCCTCGCGAGAGTGTTCGCTATCGGAGAGAGGGGGTGAGCGGCGGAGAGCGCAGCTCGCGCGGTGAGGAGAATGGGGGAGGGGCGGACGCCGACGACAACGCCGACGACGCCGGATGCAGGGACAAGGCGAGTGAATGAGATGCAGTCGCATCTAAAATCCCGATTCCGAGCCAACCCATAAGCGGGTGTGTGTTCCACGAAGAAGGAAACAGCGACGACTGATGTTTTACCGCGTCAACGTACGGGCTAAGCACAGTTGCAGCGCACCGGGATGCAATTGAGCAGACGGGAGTTGAATCCCATCGGATCACACGTGCTTGTCATTTACTCTTTACAGCGACTATTTTCTTAATCAGAAAACACTAGCAATGGATTTTCGCACAGCGGCCACTTAAGCCTCTCGCTTTAACAATGTGACCGAACAAACAGGCATCCTTTGAACTATCACAGCCCCTCCGCGTATAGAGCTTGGTATTGAAAGTTTGCGACGCCTCATTTTTAAAGAGCCAAAATAGCTGTAAAGATGGTATCGCTGTACCGTACAGTCACGTACCCATGTTACTATGTCACGTACTATGTCACGTACCAGTCACGTACCCATGTTACCCATGTCACGTACCCATGTTACAGTCACGTACCCATGTTAGGGAGTATACTTTCTTGCATCGAGTTCGCAGCGATTCGAGTTCAAGTTTAACTTACGCT